>NC_088875.1:7265971-7575780 GCF_032884065.1 Artemia franciscana | reverse complement strand
TGAGAAAAAATAAGTCACCTGCCCATCGCTAGAGTCCTTTTAAGTCATTTGGGATGTTCAGTGGGACTGCAATGCCAAACTAACAGGACTAACAGATACGAGTCATATTCTGCAAGACGGATTTCATTTAGGAACGCCAAAAAAAAAGTTGGAATGATATAGTCCCCTGAGGTGTACCACTTCTTGTTTTTGTTTTGAGTAGGTTGTTTGACCTTCCGTAGCAAATAATCAGACCCTCTAAGACTAGTCAGGAAGTTCATCCATAAATCTACGACTAGTTGACTAGTGCCCACAGCAGTTAGTTTAAATATAACTCAAAACATTGCAGACCCTTCTCAAAAGCCTCGGCAAAATGCCAAGGACAGCATATTGACTGAGTATTATTTGCCAACTTAATCCACGATTATGTCGTATGATCGTTAGAAAGACTGGTTTATGATGAAATTACTGGTTAGAAACTATGTTGTCGGGGGCAAAAATATTACAGGATAAGAGCCCAGGAGCCAAATAGTTAACAACATATTAAGAAATCAAGACAATAGCCGGGTCTAAACTAAGGGTTTAATTTCTCTACGGCTTGATTCAAATGAATCCTTAAACAACCGACAATGATGGGTGAATGCCCCACTAGTGGCAAAAAAAGTGGAAAAAAGAAGATGTCACTGCTTCCCTTGCGGTGCGATTTTTTGTTTTACGCAAAATGGGGGACCTCCTATATGAGGTTTCTGATTTTTTTTTTTTTTTAACTATGCTTTTATTTCGATCCGCCACTATTTTTATTGGGTTTCAGGGTTTTTTTCCATAAATTTGTTTTTGCACTAGATGTTTATCATTAATATTAACAGAAATAACAGTTACCATTCCTGATCAGCTTCCAATAGCTTTTCTTCCTTACTTGACAACTTTTTTCAAAACGGGTTTTTAAATTTCTTGTTACTATGAACTAGAGATTATTCTTTACTAGTTTGCATCAGAAGGTCCAACCATGATGTGGCCGTCTTTCTTGATTTCTACAGGCGATGCTTGCTGTGGTAGGCCTACTACCTACAAGGAAAATCCTTCATTTTCCCCGTTCATAATAAACTAGCCAAAAAATTTTAACAGGGTTACTAAAACGTTTGAAATTTGGAAAAGAAGTGTAACATAAAATTTAACCCAATAGAACTTATTTATCCAGGTAATAAAAAGGTTGAATTTTTGAATAGCAAAACCAACTTCCTGAATCAACTACAAATTTCATTAAAAAACTTAAAATTACGCATTTATTACTGACCAGCGGAATTATGTGACAGCAATTCAATACATATAACAACAATAACAACAGCAAAGGCTATTTTATGGCAAAAATAAGCACGCATTTTATAACAAGGACTGGCTTAAACAAAATTGTAGAACTTAAGGATTTAAGCGTCGGACTGTAACGTATGCCTACCAAAAAACACTGAAATCCTATCAATTCACAAAGATTCAAACCAGGAGAAAAGGGTAATCATACCACGAAGGGACTTCGTGAGAAAGTGGGTTACTGAGAAGATATTTTTTCTTTTACAAAAGATAAAATTTTTCATAAGTGATCTTTTTTATTTTGATAAAAGAACACTTTGAACATCAATGGTTTTGGGAAGCTTTATTCAGAGCAACTGTTTTGAATTTAAATATTTACATAAAACATAATCGCAAATTTGTGTGAAATATTTTAGTAAACAATGGCAAACGAGTTCTTCACCTTTGAATTGATTTTTTTGTCACCTTTTGACAAGAAAACTAGAAAAAAATCTACCAAACTCCAGTGAAGTTGCATTCAGAGAACCTGTGTTGCATGCAACACATTTCCAAACGTTTGCAAGATGAGATTCATTATTCTTTGGCTCAAATTTGAATGTCTATGAAACCCAACCATTAAGTCAAGAAAACAAGTTATAAATTTAAATGAATGCGAAGCCCGCGATCTATGTAGAATATAGAATCTGCCAACCTGTTCTGAACTCCTTAGCACCTCCCTTCCCATTAATCTTACCATATATATAAATAAAAATGTACTGTCCGTCACACTATTTACAATAAAAAAAAGGAAAAAAACTAAAAAATAAAGAAGAAAAAGAAAACTAAAAAAAAGAAGAAAAAAACTAAAGAAAGGTAAACAACTAAAAAAAAACTAAAAAGAAAAAAACTAAAAAAAACTAAAAATAAAAAAAACGAAAAAAAAGAAAAGAAAAAATTAAAAAAAAATAAAATTAAAAAACAAGGGATTATAAGAATTCAAAAACCTTAAAAAAGAAAACCAAAACTTCAAAGCTTAGTAGATATCATTGATAGAAATTGGACTTTGAAAAATCTTTGAAACAACTGCAATATGAAAAGACAGCAAATTGTCTGCGGTTAGAACACAAGGGACAATGAGAATCCATACATAGAAGCCTGCCGCATGTAGTGGAATAATATAAGGTACATATTCTTCCACCTCTCAATGATTACTCTTATTAAAGGTGTCAAAAACAAAGTTGTAAACGAGTACTTCATAAAATATGAACTTCATAGTGGCTGGCCCCCAGCCCCCCATTGAACTTCCTGGCTGAAGGGCCACGAAGCGGAGATCAGCAACGCCGGTTTGGACCTTGAGGGTCTAGTGCCGTCATACTTACTTAATTTACTTCATAAAAAAAATAGAACAAACTCATGTCTCTCAATAAAAGGTGGATGGTAGCATTTTGACAAAATAAATGACTATCATCCTATTATAAGTGAGTGAAGTTCCCTCAACCGATTGGTAGAGTGAAAAATAAACAGAAATACAACGGATAAATACTGTTACTACTACCCTACTAGCAGCTCATCACAGCACCAGGCCACCTGGGGCCAACCTTCTACCAAATTTCTTTAAAGCTTCACTCTTTGCCCCCTCCCATGAAATTCCAACCTCCTCTATAGTCTTTCTTTGATTCCTCCCCACCCAATTCAGGGGCGAGCCATTTTAATCTTTCTTTCTTTATAGCCCTAGAAAATGGGATCAAACCACATTTTCGGTACAGCTTATTTTTGATAACCCAACCGGGTACCTAAGACTGCCCTTAGTCAATTCCTCTGTGTTTAACACATCTTCCTCTGCCTTTTAAAGCATCCAAGTTTCAGAGCCTTACTTGACAACTGTCATTATCATGTCTTCCAGTATTTTAACCTTTGTTAGCAGGCTTATACTCAAAACCTGTTTCAACTGCGAAAAAACACCCAGCGCCTTGGCTATTATACTTATTATGCATTCACTGCATTCACCATCTTTGCTAGTATACCACCCAGGTAAGTGGCCTATCCACTTGGCGATTTTCTCGTTACCTAACATTCCAACTTCATCCTCATTTATTCCTTGTCTAAGCACCTAATACTTCTTAATAATCGATAAATGTCATTTCCCTTTTTATAAATAAATATAAATTACTAATGTATTAAATGTAAAAAAAAACTCTGCCAAAAATTCTTGAGTAATTGCAGTTTCAAGTTAGTACAGAGAGTGTAGAAAAATCGTGGAAATAATTCCTACTGAAAAAACAGTATGAATAACCATAGAAGCTAATATTATGGCTAATAGAATAAAGAAACATAATAAATAAAAGAATAGTAGCTGTTACGCTGGGAAAAATGATAAATATAAGTAAAACATATAGCAGTTTTACACACATCAGTAGGAAAGGGCTGACCGTTCTCAGATACGTCAACTCAAAACCTATGTCTTTCAAGGAGCTTGTTTTGATGACCAATATACTGCAGATCAGTTAAGCAATATTTCTTTATCTGTAAACACTTTTAATGAGCTGGAAGCTCCACCAATGGACTAGAATTATGCGAAAAGATCAACGAAGTGGATAGCTTCACTGACTTAGGTAGTACATTGATGATGTAAGAAAACAAAAAAACAAGGAGCAGGTTGTTGGTATTTGGTATGGGTTGTTGGTACTTTTTTTTTTGCAGTAAAATTTTTTTAGAAGAACAGGAAGATGATTCCCCGAAGCAGAATTAGAATATTTGAAGCCAAGGTGATGACAGCGGTCAAGTATATCTCTGAAGCGTGGGTACTTTGAAAGGCAGGGAGTAAATCATAGAGTACAAGAAGATAATGAGAGAAAACATTCAAGCGTTTTAATACGGGCAAAATTCGAAATGAAACCCAGCAGAATTGGATAAAAATAAACATGAACTTGAATTTAATTGAACCTAACCCTATTCCTTTCTCCTATGTAGAATAAAAAAAAATAAAATTAAATTAAGTTCAATGTATAGTTCTATGAATAAGACCTGAAGTTTTAAGAAAGTAAGTAGATTATTTGTAGTAACTATCTTTTATTGATGATATAATAGCCAGGTCTTGGTTAGTCTGTACAACGCAGGTTAATGAAAAAAAAAAAAAAAAAGAGAGAAAAAAACGTAGGCAAATATAGGCATGGCTATTGTTCTCAACTGGTAAAAGTTATACTTTCAGGATAATTCAGGTCATTCGAATTTCGAGATGAAGTATGATTCGAAAGGAAGAGGAAGATTATGCTAAATGTTTTCAGAGAAACCGTTCAATGATAGTTTGAACAACTTGTTTCGACGTCGATAATCGGTACGAAATACTTAGTTTGATCCCATTTTCCAGGGCTACAATTAAAAGAAGGTAAAGATCGTTAGGACACGTTTTACGGACGACAGGTTGCCAATAATTGCGCCGTGAGTCACCCTAGCCGAGTGGATAGCACGCTAGACTTGTAATCCCAAGACCTTCAAGACGTAGGTTCGAGTCCTGGTATCACCAATCTGTTGGTTTGGGGTTGTGTAATTCTGCAAGCTCAACCGACATGAGTCTGGGAAGCTTGCGGTTAAACAAAATCCCCAAAAAATGTTTAATTTTGAATAACATTTCAAATAGGAGGGGTAAATCCTTTTATTAAACAGTGAAATAAAGAACAATAGAAAAATATACTAGATATTTCAATCACATGTAAAGTGATCGTTAACAGCAGAAATACTGAAAAGTATTTCACAGAAATACTAAAGAAATACTTTTTAGCATTTCTTGTGATGACGATCTGATCGAAATATCAAATATATATTTTTATTGTTTTTTTACTGTCAAACAGTTCGTGGTAACGAACTGTAGTAAGGAGCGATCCGGCTCAATAGTAACCAGAACTCTAAAAAAACGGAATTTTGATACAAATAGTTGCATCAAAAAGATCGCATTTTAATGCTGATTTTAAATACATAAGTTTCATCAAGTTCAATCTTACCCATCAAAAGTTAAGAGCCTGAGAAAATTTGCCCTAGTTTAAAAAATAGGAGGAAACACCCCCTAAAAGTCATACAATCTTGTCACACCATCAGATTCAGCGTATCAGAGAACCCTACTGTACAAGTTCCAAGCTCCTATCTACAAAAATATGGAATTTTGTATTTGTTTGCCAGAAGACAGATCACGAATGCGTGTTTATTTTTTTTCCCAGGGGTGATCGTATCAACCCAGTGGTTCTAGAATTTTGCAAGAAGGCTCATTCGAACGGAAATAAAAAGTTCTAGTGCCTTTTATAAGTGACCAAAAAATTGGAGGGCACCTAAGCCCCCTCCCACGCTCTTTTTTTTCCAAAAGTCGTCGGATCAAAATTCTGAGATAGCCATTTTATTCAGCCCAGTCAAAAAACCTTATAAATATGACTTTGGGGACGACTTACTCCCCCACAGTCCCCGTGGGAGGGGCTGCAAGTTACAAATTTCGACCAGTGTTTGCATGTAGTAATGGTTATTGGAAAGTGTACAGACGTTTTCAGGGGATTTTTTTGGTTGGGAGGATGGGTTGAGAAGAGGGGGTTATGTGGGGTAAACTTTCCATGGAGAAATTTGTCATGGGGGAAGAAGATTTCCATGAAGGGGGCGCAGCATTTTCTAGCATTATTTAAAAAAACAATGAAAAAATAAATATGAAAAAGTTCTTTCAACCGAAAGTAAGGAGTAGCATTAAAATTTAAAAAGAACAGAAAATATTAAGCATATAAGGGGTTCACCTCCTCCTAATACCTCACTCTTTATTCTAAAGTATTTTTAGTAATTTCAAGTGTTTATTTTACGGCCAGTTTGATTCTTTCTCTTAACTCTATTTTTAATACAGTACGAAACTTTAGCGTAAAGAGCGAGGCGTTGAGGAGGAAAAGCCCATTTCATATACGGAGTAATTTCTGTTCGTTTTAAGTTTTAATGTCGCTCCTTACTTTCAGTTAAAAAAAACTTCTTTTAAAATTTAATCTAATAAAAGGATTTATCCCTACTTGAACTGTTATTTATCCCACAAAATATCCAAAGATGCCAGGCGAGGCAGCAAATACCTGGTCCTACTGCAAATACAAGTAAGATGCAGAACCTAATTCAGAAAGACTAATATAGAAAATCTTAGAGTACCAAGGAAACCTAAAATGAAAACTAATTCATTAAGTTAGTTAAGTGGAAACTCACACAGCCATATACGTCTTAAGTAAGAGTGAAAAACCAGTAATTACCAAAATAATTACCAAAACGGGTTTTAAAGTACCAAGGAAACCTAAATTGAAAACTAATTCCAAGTACCAAAGAAACCTAAAATGAAAATTAATTCATTAAATTAGTCAAGTGAAAATTCACACAGCCATATACGTCTTAAATAAGTGTGAAAAACCATTACTAAATTTTTAAGTAGAAAAATCCCCAATTTTACATACTGTATTCCATCAGGCAAGTTCGTAGACAATTTTAAAAATAAAGAATGTGTGTTGATAAACAGCGAAAAATGAGCAAAAATGGTGTCCTTGGTACTTTAATGTAGAAAGATTTAGGTGATTGAGACATTTTTTATGGATGATAGGTTGTAAAAAAAATGGCGCTTTTCGGCCAACATTCTAGGGCCGCACAAAAAGCGGGATGTTTTTGCAGTTAATGTTCCCTGTGCAAGGTTTTGGTATATTATTTTCAGCATTCCAATGGTTTTAATTTTCAAAGGAAGTAAAATATTTTACTGAGACTCGATAGCTATGATTCAGCTTTATCCATTTACCGGATTAAATTTTAAATTTGCTTTATATTTTTTTTTTTTAATTGAAAAATGCGTCAAAATTGTCTACAAATCGATGGAAAAGGGAAAAGTTTTTTTTTTTTTTTTAAACCAAGTTTAGATCACACTCAAAGTAAAATTATAAATAATACCTCAACTTTGGCTTGGTAAAAGGAAAGATCTCAAATTCGACTGACAAATGACAATGACATCATGACATTGATTCGAATGGCAAAAGCATCTTGTGCTTTCGGTGGACGTTCCTGCTAAAGGCTCGTCACGAAATCGCATCTTTTAGAAGGAGACAGGATGAAAAAAAATTGAAAAAATAGGATGCAAAGGAGATTTGAACTTCGCGAGGGAGATAAAACTCATTGGTTTCACGATGAATTGCAAACAGTATAATCCAAAATGTCAAATCATTTATGTTCAAACTAAAAGCTTACAATCTGTATTGTCAGTTTGCATATTTTTCTTATTAAGCATTTTGGCTACGTATGAATATATTACATACTTGCCGTCAATCCCGGCGTTGACGAATTAGAAATTAAATAAAATAACTGGTATATGAGAACAAGTCTTAATTGACATTTTATTTATTTATGATCCTAGTAAGCATGTCCCCAAAAATCGCCGAAAGCTTTTTGGATCTCAGTATAGTACGAATTATTATTGTTATTATTGTGAACAGACAAAACTCATTGAACTGAGTCGAGGCTCAGGCTACAAAGCCCTATTGCCTATTGCAATAGCACTATCGCAGGGCTATTGGCACCTTTTCGGGCGTGGTAATTTGAGACATGACTTCCCATCTTTTATTCCCTTTGTAGGACATCTATCCCTGGTTGTGTCAAGGTGTCCACCATTGCCTCCCCCCCTATCCAATGAGCCCCATCCGCAAGCTTCAGACCGACCTGAGCAGGCAAACTGGAGGGGAAAGTCACTCACCAGTTGGCAGCGATCTTCATCTTCAGAATCGGTAGTAACAAGAGAACGTCTTTCTCCCACCTCAGATTGCTCCTCAAGGGATTTTTTGTCACACCACGGTCAGCACTTCAGTTATACTGGAGAATTATGGTGGCCATTATGATTTCAGTCCATCCGATCTCATTAGCGTATCCTACAATATATCCTGCCTCATGGTCAACCACTTCAGTTATACTGGAGGATTTTGGTGGCCATTATGATTTCAGTCCATCCGATCTCATTAGCGTATCCTACAATATATCCTGCATCATGGTCAACCACAAGACGGGACAGACAGTAGCTGGACAGTGACTGAAATTAGAAGTACCAACAAGGTTTTCATCACTATCTTCGAGAAGCTATAGTTGAAGCAAGCTGTTTTCCGACACATATTGAAGTTTTTGCTCAAAAATGCCTTGGAAACCGAACATTTTCAATGGAGCAATAGCGACTCATCAGGTTCTACTATAGTACTAAGCACGACTATATGTATTAACTTCGGTACTTTGGAACTACTGGCGTAAACTATTGGAGAAAAAAAGTATATCGAGACCTCAGAATCATAATTCAAGCTTGTTTATTAAGTTTTTAATATTATATTTAGCCACATCAGAATGTTTATAGTTAGAAAACATGCGCATTTCCGCTGCTTTAATAATGTCTTATTATATGAGAGAATGTGGCCAATTAAGATCACCGAAAAATTTCATACCTTAGTTATTTTTGATTTACCGAATTTTTTTTACAGATATCAAGGAGGCACACTCGTGCCTCTATAAAGAGGCGACACACGACAATGTTAAGCGATCTTCGGTTCCAGTGGTCGCAGACGGATGGGGAGGGATGCATTTCGTAGCCAGAGCTCCAACTAAGAAACCTGCAAAATTTCATCCCCCTCCAACTTTTTCTTCATGGGGAAAATCTGGCCGAAAGTTTCGACCTGTCAACCCAAGCCCCCCTTTAACGTTGTCCGATCGGGCTGAAATTCACAAGTTAAGGTCCCCTAGGGCCCAGGAGCTTATCCGCGAAATTTCAGCTTGATCCGATAACTCCTTCCCTGTTTTCCAGAAACCACGCATAGCCACTTAAAATTCATTTACTTTTTTTTCCTAGACGCCTACATGTCACATCCGACATCGGATCTGGGTGTACGAAGACTCATTCGATGCGGAATTCTCCGAGTAAGTGCCCATGAAAGTTTCGTAGGAAAATCTTAACCCCCCGAAAGTTTCGAACCTCCAACCCCCCCACCCCTTTTAACGTTGTCCGATCGGGCTGAAATTCACAAGTTAAGGTCCCCTACGGCCCAGGAGCTTATCCGCGAAATTTCAGCTTGATCCGATAACTCCTTCCCTGTTTTCCAGAAACCACCCATTAGCTATTTAATTAACGGATTTCTCTCCATAAGAGCCCATGTTAATTTGAAATTTTTAAAAGCTATTGAGAAGTTATATTTACACACATGCAAGTTATTAGCTCAGTTGGTAGAGCGTGAGACTTTTAATCCTCGGGTCAAGGGTTCAAGTCCCTTACGGGCGGTTTTTTTTCCCAACATCAAAAAAATTTTGATAACACCTGGACAGCTTATCATTTGAGAGATAACAGAATATTAGCTTCTTATGAGCAAAAGAAACATTTCGGTCATTCTATCTATTTTTTTTCTATTTTATACAATGATTTAAAAGCGGGGGGGGGGGGGTTCCTCTCCTAATTCCTGTACGAGGAGTACAGGAATTATTAAATTACATCCACCATGGATTGTAGAAAAACGTACAGAAATAATATGAAAAAAACTTCGTTTTCTTAAAGAGTTAAAGAGGCTGCATCCCAAAGTCGAACCTTAAAACGTACAGGAATTAGAAAAGGCAGTTGGGGGGCTGCCGCCCCCCAAACCCCCCGCTTTTAAAGACTCTTTTGTACAGGTTTTTTGTTTTTTTGCTAACCCCCCGCTCTTGGCTTCGGAAAGGCCCTCTTTTAATTAAAAAATAATTGAAATGAATGAATAATGGAATAACTTCGAAAAATGTTAAACACAAGAGGACAGGAGAACCATTGCGCCGAAACTAGTAATTAGTAACAATGAAGTCCCCCCACAAAAAAAACCTGTCCAAAAGAGTCTTTAAAAGCGGGGGGTTTGGGGGGCGGCAGCCCCCCAACTGCCTTTTCTAATTCCTGTACGTTTTAAGGTTCGACTTTGGGACGCAGCCTCTTTAACTCTTTAAGAAAACGAAGTTTTTTTCATATTATGTAGCTAAAAGATGCACCAAATAGAATGTTACTGACAAGACCCAAAACAGCTTCAGTGGGTCTTTAAGCATATTTCCTGTTCAGAAGCTTATTTAAATATGTGTCATCAGCGATGAAAAAGAATAAATAAGTAACTAACAGTCGAAAAATTAAAACACAATAAAAGGCATCGACAAAACTAAATAAAACATATTTACAAATGCGAGCGTTATAACAGATAAATCTCGTTTATACCGTTTTGTAGCAGTGAAAAGGCAGCGTGGAGTTTGCAACTTCTCACTATATTTTTTTTATTTTAAATTACTTCTTTTCTTTTTTTATTCATTTTTTCTTTCCAGATTTGGAATCAACAATTAAAAGTTGGAAATAGATCCCGGTCAGTATATCGTAACAACTAAGACCATTGGGCGTATTTGATGCTTTGAAAAGCAAAAATAATTCTTCTATAAAAAAAAAAAAAAAAAAAAAAAAAAAAAAATCGAATACATCTGAAGAAGTCAAGGCGCACAGCTAAGTAACATGGCAATGTTTAAGTACACACTACATAAATTACAGCACATAGCCGTATAAGGGATCAGAAGTAGTCAATGAATATGTTACTCTAAAAACGTCATTTGCACATACACCCCATGGAATGATCTACAAATTACTAGTGAGAAAATAATAACAACTTTAAAGTTAAATATGCCTTTTCATTTGGAGTTTAAAATGGATATTGCCCGTTTGCACAAGGACACGTTTCTCCAATGCCATTTCCTTCGTATAATCGGATAAAAATTATAAGAAAAAATATATTTTTCAAAATCTAGAGGGAAGGGGGGAAACTCTTCATTTTTTCCTAATTTTATTCTTCTTTTCGTCTTTTTGTTTTCAATGAAAATACCAAAATAAAAATAAAAATTAAAGAAAAATATTTAACAAAGTATAGTTCAAAATACAGGTCGGGGTGATCAAGGAGGTCCCCTATCACCCCCTTCTCCTAATCGACACCCCTGCAAGAGATATGCTTAACAAAGTATAGTTCAAAATACAGGTCGGGGTGATCAAGGAGGTCCCCTATCACCCCCTTCTCCTAATCGACACCCCTGCAAGAGATATGCTTTAGTCTATAAATTTAGACGCAAATTTAAAAGAAACTTTGAAATGCAAATTCTTTTTCATTTCTGCTCACATACAGGAACAATTCAAGGATATGGTATGTATTAGGTTTTTATTCCTGTGAGTATTTTAATCAGTTTTTTCCACTATCCCCGAATTTTCTGAACAGGAAAATGGGTTCTCGAAAAATTTTCCGGAAATTAACATTTGCGAAACTGAAGGATTAGTACTTTGTGTTAACATTTGTGCATTAACGAACATCACAGTTTCGGG
This sequence comes from Artemia franciscana, assembly GCF_032884065.1. Lineage (NCBI taxonomy): Eukaryota > Metazoa > Arthropoda > Branchiopoda > Anostraca > Artemiidae > Artemia > Artemia franciscana. Next base: position 7,564,151 of record NC_088875.1, on the reverse strand, counting down.
AAGATTTCGAAGAACCAATTTTCGTTCAGAGATATTTGGAGAAACCTCATAAAATTTGAGGTAGAAGAAACGCGATTTTGACAGATTAGCGATCTTTTGTAAATATAATAGCTCCCACTTCAAAATAAATGGATTACCACTACAATTAAAATTATGGCAAGCTCAATTTGAACTTACGAATCATAGTTTTAATATTAATATACTTTAATATCATTAATATTATAATTATTATAAATATTCATAATTATTATAAATATATATGATATTAGTTAATATTAATATTAAAAATATTAATATACGTTTTTGCGACAGGAAAAATTAAATAAACTAGCCCTAACTACAGCAACTTATTTGAAGTTGAATAAAACAATCAATGTAAATGATGACAAGCTCGCTATGAGCTTCTGAATTTTATTGATTTACTTCGTTGTAGTATTTAGTATATACTCGTCTTTGTTACAAGAAAATTATATAAGCTAGCTTTGATTATAAGAATTAATCTAAAGACAAATGATACAAACTTTGAAATTGCTAATTTTACTGTTTAATACTAGCTTCTGTCACAGAAAAATAAAATATATAGCTTTAATTACAACAAAATAATTTAGAATTAAATATTACTACTATTAACTCAAATATGACAAGCTCACTTTGAACTAACTGTAAAGCATTCGGCACGCAAAAAAAAAAAAAAAAAAAAAAAAAAAAAAAAAAAAAAAAAAAAAAAACACACAGACAGGTACATTTAACAAAATCAAAAACTAGATTTTTTAACACTTAAACTCACGCCACTGAAACGTTTCCAAATCTCTTGTTGACAATGATTCATACCCTTAACTAATGTACCCAAGCTCTTTGCCTTATGAAGTCTATTTCTAAGAGCAGATAACATTGACTCACTTTGAGTACTATCCCTTGTTTTTCCTTCCACTTCTTTAGTTTCATTCAAAAGACAATCAGTTGATTTACTGCACAAAGATTTCACATCTCCCACTGTTGAGGATTTAGCTGAACTGCGCCGACGCAAAAGAACACGATGATTATCCTCCTCATTATTTGAACACTGGCGAATAAAAATACGTGGGGTAGTATCGTCCAGATCAGTAAGAGAATTCAGAGAATGGCTAGATGAAACGCGAGTTTCTTCAGATCTTGTAGTTGATTGAGAAGCACCTATATTTTTATTGGAATTATTTTGATTTTGAGAGGCTATTTCCTCCCTTACATTAGGTTTTACAATGTCAAAAGCAGCAATATGTAGGTTTAGTGGCCGCCCACTATCTGATCCATTATCACTTGAATCGTCACGTGAATCACGTCGGCGAATGAAATAAGGTATATCCTCCGCTTTTTTCTTTCTGTCTTCATCATCTGATGTTTCAGAACTGCTACAGCTCGGAATTCTTGCTTTGTTCAATTTCTTTCGATGTTCATACCTCCTTGCTAAACTTTGTGATAAAGCGACCGGATTTGATCTTGCGTGAATTCGAAGTTTTCTTTGTCTAACATTTGGAATTACAGTTCTATAAAATACATTCTCACTTAGATTTTCGTGATCAGATTCATTTTCCTCTTCATAAATTTCATTTAATACAAGCTGAGGTGAGCTTCTTACGGAATGGAGGGTTCGAGTAGTAACCCTAGGCTTCCCTTGAGTGGGAGACTGTGATGGAGAAGTCGGGGTGCTGGGTGATGACGGTGATATTGATATAGGGGTATTACGACCTGATCCACCTCTACTTCTACTCCTTATTCCCAAGGGGGAAGCAGACGGAGAGGTACTTCTCGCGATCATACATCCTCTCTCTATGATATCCGAGACCTCTTGATCGCTATTAGTCCCACTAAGACTTAACTGGATTGATTTCTGTGGAAGAAAGCCTTTGGAGCGTGCTGAACTGGTCAATGAATGACTTGATGATCTCAAAGATGAACGTAAATAAGATTTTCGAATTGATTGGTTAGATCCTCTTTGACTTCCGTCAGAAGAAAGTTGATCTTCTGCTTCTTCTTCTAAAGTAGGGAATGCCAATGTTCGGAAATTAGTCTAAAAAAAGAGTAAATTTAAGTGATTAGTATTTTTTATAGTAAAAACAACTTCAAAGAATATATTTTTTTTAAGCCCAAGTTCAATCCAATTGAGTAACTCAATTCAGTAAGTCATTTTAATTCCATTTTTTTATAATTTTTTGTAACATTATTTCATAATTTACACGTTGAATGAAGTTGTGAATCTTGTTTTTGAACTAATTTACTATTATATTAGGTACATTCTTTACTTTAATTCGATAACGATAAACTACAAAATAAACAAATTATATTTTAAATGAGAAATTTTAAAAATAAAAAGTATGTTATGGCTTCGTTTCTAACTAGCAATTTAAAGAATGTTTAGGGTGTTTTATGCGTATAACATTCCATTTAAAGTTGAACTAGAATATGGCTAATTGCAAGACTATAAAAGAATAAATTTCGAGTGTTTTGGTCAAATTTTTATTTTTCGTTCACTATTTCTAGTACCCGTTTAAGAAAATTTTCTTTATCTTTTTAATGGTATTAAGCATACAGTAACCAAACGGCAGAAACTCATTTGAATATTTGGGTATCATACCTAAATATAAAATATAAATACCCAAGTATCTGGGTATCATACCTGTTCACTGTACCTAGTACTTGTTTAAGACAATTTTCTTTATCTTTTTAACAGTATTAAGCAAAAAGCATGAAAACGGCAGAAACTCATTTGAATATTTGGGTATCATATCCAAATATAAAATATAAATACCCGAGTACTTGAGTATTTCTATATTCCACATAGATCTCGAGCTTCGAGTCTGTTTAAATTTTTAACTTGTTTTCCTGACTTAATGGTTTAGTTTCATAGACATTCAAATTTGAGCCACTATGTAAAGTAATTGAATAAAAAAAAAGTGTATATTAACCAAATACACTAAAATTTCACACAACTTTTTAATATTTCTCATACGAATTTTACAACGGCTTCTTTGGATTTACTGTACTGGTAAGTCATCTAAGTCCAACAAACTGGCTACTACCACTTCTCCATCCCTCCCTGTCCAATGGTCCTTCATTTTCAGTTTTGACGGAGATTTAAAGGCATTTTAATATTGTCCGAACCTAGTTTGAGGTCTCTTATCTTTTTTTCTCTGTTTTTTTTTTTTTTTTTTTTTTTTTTTTTTTTTTTTTTTTTTTTTTTTTTTTTTTTTTTTTTTTTTTTTTTTTTTTTTTTTAACGAACGCAGGGATGTGGGAATATTGAGAGCAAAGGAAATTTCTAGAGCTAAGGATATCCATATCTATTAACAAATGAACTAAACATCATTTTATACAATCTTAATAAGGGGGGGGGATTAATGCCAGATTTACCTCTTGCTCAATTGGACTATCTGTCTTGGCCTTTTCTACAATTAGCCATGACTTATGTATATTTTAACAACAAGGGATTATAACAATTCAATATTTGAATATTTGGGTATCATACCTAAATATAAAATATAAATACCCAAATATTTGTGTATCATACCTGTTCACCAACTACTTGGGTATCATGCCCGTTCACTGCATCTAGCACTCGCTTAAGACAATTTTCTTTATCTTTTTAACAGTATTAAGCAAAAAGCGTTCAAACGGTGGAAGATCATTTGAATATTTGGGTATCATACTCAAATCTCAAGGCGTACTTTTTAACCAAATGTTACTGATACTTCAGCTGTTTCGCAGGAAGTGCCGCATTGGTACCAGCAAGCCTGTAGGCTTTAAATTGCTGGGAACATGCAGCCCGAGAACTTACCCTTCTCAAAAGCCAATAAAATTTTTATTCTGTTATGATTTCTTTTAGGTCTTTGAAAAAGAATTTCTATGGAGAAAAAATCTGTATAGAGAAAAAGAGGAATTAGCAGTTGAGGTATTTGGAGATAAGTTTGTTGAAAGCAGAAAGGAGCCCGTTTAGGGCTATGGCTGTTAAACAAAGAAGAAGAACCTATTGTGGAGGATCAAGGTGGCAATTGCAGCTTAATCCTTGTCATACTTCCAGAGTGATTATACATACTTCCAAGGTAATGAATAATAACAGTAAGCCAAATGAAAATTCGAGTTACTGAGGTACAAAATCGCTAAATTTACTCCCTACAGTCATTACAAAGTTAAGAATAACTTTATTAGTGCATTGTAATTCACCATATCAAGACTTCACTTTCAAATGTCAAGACTTGACATTTAAATGCCAATAATAAATTTAGTTTCCTAGGAAATAGACAAGTGAATAATAACAGAATTTGATACAAAAATAGGTTAAACAAAATTGGGAAGGGGGTTAGTGGCGTGACTCTGTAAGCTCAACCAGAGTCGACCGAGCTCTAAATGGGTACCCAGAGTTATCCGGAGAAGGTAAACAGGAAGGGTCTGCGAAAGCATTTGATAGTTGCCCCCCCCCCATTGCACTTCCTGGCTGAAGGGCCAAGAACAGCTTCTTGGCCCTTCAGCCAAGAAACGGAGATCAGCACCGCTGGTAGGGACTGTAAAGTCCAATGCCGTATTCTTTTTTCTTTTCTTTTTTACACGTAGCAACCTACACACTAGGGTTTCAACAAACAAAGGTCTATCGAAAAACTTCAGGAAACAGAGATAAACTTTGAGTTGTGGAGGTAGAGTGAAAATTAAATGACAACTTATAAACTGAATTTCGAGTTATACAAGTCACTTCAATTTACAGAGGTATATTATCCGCTTATTAGTTCGATAAGAGGATAGGTGATGCGAAAAATTCTTTGTTCGGTTGTTGTGCCTCCTCTTTAAAGAACGTAACAGGCTCGACTGTCCAAATTCACAAAATATTAAAAGCAATATTTAATTTTGCAATGGTTTTTAAATTACAAATATAAGAGCCAATAAGATTTCAAAAAGTGTGACTAAATTTTGCGTGCATAAAAAAAAAGAAAGAATAAAAAACAAAGAAAAAAAAATCGAAATTCAATTTTAAATCCGCAAAATTATTTCAAGTTATGCATGTTTTCTTTTCTTCGACTTCAAGTTCTATTTATTTTCATAAAATAACAACAACAAAAACAATATCCCAAAGGACTCAATGGCCCGTAATTTGGGAAACGGCATACAATAAACAAAGAATCATAAAACGTGTCATAAACATACTAACCAACATCTAAATATAAATATATAAGGAAAAGAAATCAACTCACCGGCAGTCCCCAAAAAACAGCGACCCTCACATCACCCGACAATAAAATACAAAATAAAATTATCTGCATCATTGAGGATACAACACCAACAAAACAACAACCAAAAAAATAAAAAAAATAAACCATAAGAAACATTTAATAAGAAGCCTTTAATAAGAAACTTTTCATCTGTCTCTTAAAGGAGCCAAGTGTCCGTGACTACCAGATCTCAGGAGGAACCAAGTTCCTAGCACACCCCAGAGTCAGAGCCAGGCCGAAGTCTGAACGAACCGAGGGATTAGCTGGAATCATCACATCCTCCCGGTCACGATCCATATACAAATTTACTTCCCCTACTAGTTTGAGCAGTCCCGAAAAACAACATGGGAGATCTTCCTGGTAGTATTGATATGCCAACGAAGATAGAGATAAAACATAAATATCTTTAATCTTGAGGAGGTCAAGAGGAGTGTATGCAGCCGACTGGAGAATTCTTGCCGCTTTCTCATGAAGATGGTGAATAGGAGCAAGTACCGAGGTAAATGTGGACATCCACACAGACGAACAGTAACATATATAAGGGTAAATCAGAGAGAAGTAAAAAAGACTTAAGACAGTTTTTTCCAGGGGGATTAAAAATAATTCGAGATATCGAGGATTTCGAGTAATCGAGATTCGAGCCACTGAGAATCGACTGTATCTGCTTAAGATCAAGCTATTTGATCCTTGGTTCCTGATTCCATAGTAATTTGGTTTTCTGTACTCATTTTACTCGCTTTTCTTCCACTATGCTATCATTCGGCTTTGGCACTTTCGTTTATTCCCTTTTCTTCCATAGCTGCTCCATTCAGTTTAAGCTATTTAATCCTTAATCTTTCTTATATTTTCCGGAGTAGTTCGGTTTTAAGCACTTGCTTTTATTCGCTTTCCTACCAATAAACTTTTCCATTACGACTAAGGTATTTTTTCATTACTTTTTCTTAAAATAAGTAGAAGAAACAAGTTTCTTTTTTAATAAAAATAATGAGCTACATTAAAACTTAAAGCAGACAGAAATTATTCCCAATAACTGACTCCCCCTTCTTGACTCCCGCTTTTTATGCAAGTTTCATACCTCTTATTTAAAAGCGTTTACGAATACAGCGAAAGTAAAACAGTTCAAAATAGGGATGATACCTTTTTATTGACAGTGAATAGATATAAAATTATTTAACTGGATATTTCGAACACATATACAGTGTTCATCATCAGCAGTAAAACTCTAATGATGAGTAAAACTCTGAGGTTTACTGCTGATGATGAACACTGTATATGTGTTCGAAATATCCAGTTAAATAATTTTATGTCTATTCACTGTCAATAAAAAGGTATCATCCCTATTTTGAACTGTTTTACTTTCGTCATGGAAAGGCAGTGTGGTCTTCGAAGTTATCTGAATACAGCGAACCTGGTAAAAGGGTAAATGCATGTGTTTTGTTTACCAATCACCTTTTAAACAGTCGAATTGTAAATTTTATTTGTTAAAGCGCATTAATAAATTAACCCATTTTTGAAGCTTTGTGAAAAATAAATTTTATCACATTCTAGAGTGCGGAGTTCAAGCGGGGACAGGCCACTCTACCTCACCCTTCATATACGGAATAGTTTCTGTTCGTTTCAAATTTAACAGCATTCTTTACTTTAAATGAAAAAACTTGTTTTTTCAGAAATCTAAAATTTGATTTCTGTTCATTTTTAATACCATAACAAGAGTTACTCTATATCTGAGGAGGGCTATCGCCTCCTCAAACCCCACTCGAGTTGAACAAAAAGAAGTTGAAACAAAAATTCAACTTCTACAGGGCAACATTTCGATAGAAAGAGGTCATATAGTCTATTTGCTCTTCGCAATTTCCCAAAATAAAGCATTGTCCCCGCAGTAAAAGGGAACGTTTCACCCCCAAAGGACTCATACTCCACGGTTCATCCTAAATTTATCAATATATGAATATTCATTAAATCCATCTCGAATATTTATAATAGAAAGCTTGAAAATATGGACTTGAAAAACCTTTTTTTGAGGACTAGGTACCCCTCCCCATTAGAGAATTCATTGGCCTAAACTCTATTAAATGCTGTGAAACTATGTGATACTCTACAGCCATCCCCATTAGAGCCCATCTACATCTACATCTACAGCCCTCCCCATTAGAGAATTCATTGGCCTAAACTCTATTAAATGCTGTGAAACTATGTGATACTCTACAGCCATTAGTTTCATTGGACAAACGGTTTATCCTTTACAGGTAGCATATATGTTTAGCAAAGAATGACATAGCACACGCCAGTATGTCGATGGCTTCTGAGGCAATATGTATTATTCGGTTTTGCTCGGGAAAATGTTTTGAAGATACTTCTGCATATCTCTTCTTCTCCATCTTCTTCTTCTTTGAATTGTTATCCAGACGCTTTCGCACAATCTTTTCTTCTTATTCATGTTTGTCTTGTTACGGAGAGGTTTTCAAATAAACTCGTCATTGGAATCAAATTCCAGGACTTCCAGCGCGGTGAAAGGTTCTATCTATATAAGGACTCGCAGAAAATCTACTAAGAAAAATGAATTTTTATATGGATTGTCATAAAGACTTTGGGACAGCAAAATCAGAAAATTCAGGCAACCCAGCCATCTTTGCTGTGAAAAAAAATGATAAAATAAAATTAATTAGAATAGCCACAACGGGACATATTCAAATGTGCTTGAAAAGATTTACCTGTGGAGATTCCAGTGTCTTAGTTAACGGGATGAAATATGACTCTGGACTGATCTTGGAATTAGGAGAAGGAGTTTTTTCTTTGGTCCCGGAGTCACACCTGAAAAAAATTCAATATGAGAGGGGAGAAGTCTAAAGAAAACAGATGCTAAAACCAAAAAATACAAAAATTTCAAATAAAAGATCAATAGAATGGGAGTCTTTTAACTATTTATAAAACTTTCAAAATTCCAAAATATTGTGGTGTGATAGCGACACAAATAGTGTATTTAAAGCCATTCAAAGGAATTTAATAAAGTCAGAATTATTAGACCAAATTTTGTAGTACTTTCTTCGAGTTAGGTTTGGTAATGTTGATGTTGCAAAAATCCACGAAACTTACAAGAACAAAAAATCCAAGGACGCTAGGTCTGAAATGCTGAAAATGGGCCTGTTGATGCTAATTTTACACTAAGCCTTCAGGCCAATTTGTGGGGCACTCTTACCCCTATATAATTTACCCCTATAGTTATCTGAATTGCGGAGTCAGATCAGTTTATTATCTTACTTGTTTGTTTGGGGACCCATTGGCATCTTTTTTTTTTTTATTGATTTTCTTTGTTGCAGATTTACTTGGTGGAGAACCCTTAGCCTTGGTCTCCTTAAAAATCCAACTAGGCCAAGACTAGCCTGACCAATTCGGAAAAGACTTGCCAGCAAAAGTTTTCAGGGTTGCTTTAAAATGTTTGATTTTACTCCACTGTGACAGTCTATCACCCTTGGACAATCCCACGTAGTTTGAAGCTCATTGAAGGAAAATATTTTTTGCCTTACCAGGAGGGGAGACCAACCATGCGAAAGCTTTTCAAAACTATTTGCCAATAAGCTATATAGGGGTTCCTCCTCAACGCCCCACTCTTTACGCTAAAGTTTGACTCTTTCTCTCAACACTACTTTTTGAAACAGAAAAAAAAATATTAACAGAACTTCTATATTCGTATGTTTTTATTACGTATATGAGAGGGTTCGCCCCTCGTCAATATATCCCTCTTTACACAAAAGCTTAAACTTTGTCCTAATTCCTTAAGAATAACCACCTGAATCACAAAGGCCGTAGAATAAATAGTTGAAATTACTAAAAATATTTTAACTTAAAGAGCGAGGTATTAGGAGGAGGTGTACCCTATATGTGTTATAATTTCTGTTCGTTTTATTTTTTAATGCTGCTCCTTACTTTCAGTTGAAAAAAACTTTTTCGTATTTATTTTTTCATTGTTTTTTTTTAAATAATGCTAGAAAATCCTGCTCTTCCTTCATGGAAATTCTCTTCTCCCATGAGAGATTCCTCCATGGAAAGATCCCCCCCTACATATAGATCCCCACATAAGATCCCACCACCAGAATTTCGATCCGGTGTCTTTGGGAAAAATGAGCGTGGGAGGGGGCCTAGGTGCCCTCCAATTTTTTGGTCACTTGAAAAGGGCACTAAAACTTTTAATTTTCGTTAGAATAAGCCCACTCGCGACATTCTAAGACCAATGGGTCGATATGCATCGCTCCTAAGAAAAAAACAAAGAAACAAAAAAAAAACACGCATCCGTGATCTATGTTTTGGCCAAAAATACAAAATTCCACATTTTTGTAGATATGAGCTTGAAACTACTGCAGAGGGGTTCTTTAATACGCTGAATCTGATGGTGTGATTTTCCATGACTTTTAGGGGGTGTTTCCCCCTATTTTCTAAAAAAAAGCAATTTTTTTAGCCTCGTACCTTTTGATGGATAAGACTAAACTTGACAAAACTTATATATTTGAAATCAGAATTAAAATGTAATTCTTTTGATGTAACTATTGGTATCAAAATTCCGTTTTCAGAGTTTCGATTACTATTGAGCCGGGTCGCTCCTTACTACAGTTCGTTACCACGAACTGATTGACAAGAACATATCACAGGATATGGAAGTACTTTTAAATATAGACACTTAAGTGAAACTGCCCACCTCATCAATCTTTTCATTATCCAACGTCACCTTTCCATCTTCAATTGTTCCTAGCCTTAGTGAATTAGTCTTCTCAATATTGATTTTAAAACCTTATTCTAGCACCCTGAATTCGCAAAAGCTCTAAAAGTTCCTGAATTTTGCTCAAACTTTCATCTAGGATGCTTAAATCATTAGTCTAATCTAAATCTAAAAGAGTTCTTCCTCCCCATTCGATTCTGTGGTCTCCCATTATCTTTCCTAAGCTTTAATATAAAATACAAGGATAAGACCTTGGCTAAAGCTCTTCTATCAACAGAATCGAACGCTTGCTCATAATCTATAAAATTGAGGACCAAAGGTGTTTGACAACTCACGCACTTCCCAATTATTAACCTAAGAGTAAAAATTTGGTCTACACATCCTCTACCTTTTCCAAAACCGCACTGTTCTTCTCTTAAAACTTTATCTACGGCATTTCTCAGTCTAAAAAGTATCATATTACTATGTAATTTGCTACCTATAGAGACCAGACTTATGCCTCAATAATAACGAAATTCACTCTTATCACCTTTCTTATACAGTGGTTTAATTTAGGTTTTCCTAAAATCGTTAGGTACTTCCCCTTTTTCAAAAATCATATTCATAATCTTCAGAAACTTATTTCTAACCTCAGAGCCCCCTTATTTAAGAAAGTCTTTTACCACACTATCGGCACCTGTCGTTAATTCTTCTTCAAAAATAAATCCTCCCTCACATCTTAGGTACCACCAATTTTTCCATTTTCCTCTTTATCTTTTCCAGCAATTCTACGGTTTAGGAAAATCTCAAAATGTTCTACCAATCTCTCTTTAACTCTTTCCTTATCCCTATGTGTGTCCCAATTCCTATCTTATACTGGGACAAGTCCGGATTGACTACCCCCTCTCAATTTGTTAGCGTACCAGTACAATATTTTGCTATTATGCAACATAGCTGCATCTTCCAGATACTCGGCAATTTTATCCAAGGCCTCCACTTCACGCCTGCTAAGCTCACATTTTAATGCTTTACCCCACTTCCTTTACCTTTCTATTGCTGTCATATGATCTATCACACAGATAATTATTGCACAAGCCCCTTCTCCTCTCTATTAAACATAGAGCTTTTTCACTAATATTCCTAGTCACAGTCCTAACTTTCTTCCTCAAGACATCATCAACAACTTCACAAATTGTTTTTCAAAAACTATTCCAACCATCTTCCACATTGTCAAATTTTGAACTTTCAAGTTTAGTATTCAACTGTTACTGGAAACTTCCTCTCAAATTCTCATCCTGGAATCTACCAACATCATAACTTCCCGGGAGGTAGTTACCATTCCGAAATTCAGCTTTACGTTAACCCTAGACATTACTACATGGTGATTTTTACCTTTAACACCAATAACAGCACTCCTATATACCCTAGTATCTTGTATTCATCCTGCCAGTTTTCGGTTTACTATAACATAATCAACAAGGTTTGCTGTCTTACCATCATGTGAAAACCATGTTAACTTAGGTGCCATTTTATGACCAAACACCATATTGGTTATAACTAGATTGTTATCTATTATTAGGTTGTTATTAACCTTCCTACCCTTGTGATGTGAGTTTCTGAAACTCGCTAATAAGTACAGTTCGAATCGTACACCTAATAAGTACACCAAAGCGCTTAAGCCGGCTTAGAGCGGGACAGCAAGAAGTCCCTGAGACCTCCAGTATGAGTAAAGGCTTTGTGCATCCCGGGCCAATCTGTGTCCCAACACGGTTTTCAGGACTTGGTGATGCTTTTCTATCAAGAAAATTCGAATTCCTGCACAGAGAGTCTCAACCCTGTTACCTCCGACTCATTATATCTTCATGGCTACAAATATTATGCTACTACAGTGAGGCCGCCCAGAGTAGAAAATTAGCTAGGAAAGAGGTTTTTCAGCCCAAAAACGCCCATCAAAACAGACCAAGCCCAGAAGAATTATCCATTAATCGGAATCCCGTACGAATGCTTTGTCGTTTACTATATTTCCCTCAAGAGGCACCATTCCTCAAGTGGCAATAGAGTTGATGGCAAGATCTGCTGTCTTACAAGTAACCCGGAAAGGTCAAGGCAGCCCTTGGCAAATGCCGTTGTCCATAGATCTGTATCTTAGAGCCTGCCGCAGTTGTCCTCCTATAGAGGGTCCTCCCACGATGGTGTTCTGCATCACCATATTTAAACAATACTGGGGGAAGTTCTGTAGCTCATGGGGCGTGTGGACACGCCAGTGGGCCCTGTTGAGTGTACATGAGGGGCCTGCTTCATCCTCCATCTGTATATATGGCCCCGGGCGAGGGTGCCCAAGTTCTATTGTGGACCCCCAGGGAAAAGGTCCTCCCTTGGTCCATGCCTCCTATGGAGGTACCCTACAACTAAGGGCCCTAGAGGAGGTCCCTTAAAGCTGGCAAATGGTAAAGACATTTTGTTATAATTACAATTTAGCTGTCCCAAAATATGATCAAATATTAATGTTGCTACCTATTTTATGAAATAATTCTATAAAGGAAAGGAAATTGTTCAGCTTAGTACAGGAAATAAACTTGTAGTACTTTTTCTAGTCATTTTGTTAGTAAGCAAGTATTTCAGTTTGCAAGTTGTCTTGGTTTGGGGAGGGGGACGCGACGACGAAAGTTGGAGAGTTTGAAGTTTATACTTTAAATCTCTTCTTTCTCTATAGGCTTAGCAAGCAGAAAGTTCCTGAGTAACGTGACAAATATAAAAAGAAACGCAAAGAATAAATTCAAGAAAAACCCTACAATGTACTACGTCTTGTACTACTTTCAATGTACTACTGTATATAATCTTACTGCACTTAAACCTATTTTAAATTCAGATCCGTGTGTCTATTTTTAGCATATTTTCCGACTTCTGACTTCTGAGTCGACTGTGTCGTTTAATAGTCTTTGTTATTCCATGTCCGTGTCCTTACAAACATTTACCCTGGCCACAGGTAAAATAAAATAATCCCTCATAATAAAGCAGTAAGAGACCAGACTAGTCCCCCCATAAAGGCTCCATGGCCTGGAAAAAAAGCAGGGAGGAATGCAAATGTAAATTAAACTAAAAATGAAAGAGAAGGGAAAACTGAAGAGAAAAAAAAATCAGCTTTCTATCTGATTTCTTACTGCTAAAAGGTCTGTTATGAAGAGTGGTCCTTACAGTTGTCTGATGTGTGGAGAGTGGGAGGGAAATTTATTACATTTTCGGGGCAAATGTCAAGAGTTAAGAGATTTGAAGAATTTAGCTTTTGGAGTGGAGGAGGGGGAAGAGTTGAGCGTGGAAAAATTGCCGAGGAATGGGTGTTTCATTAATATTAAAAAATCTGTCGTGGATTACTCTTGTTGGAATGGCCCACCATGACCCACGCGGCATAACTTAGGTATACACTACTGATTAAGTTCTTATTGTTCCTTTTTGTTCTTTTGATTATTTGTTTGATATTTTTTGTTCTTTGATTATTTGTTTCATATTTTTCGTTCTTAGATCATTGTTCTTTTTTGTTTGAACCATTCTGTTCAATTGTTTCACTGATTCTTTAAATTATTTTTGTATGATGTTTTCTTTTTTATTCTTTTCTTGTGGCCATGCCCCTGTCTTTTTTATTCCAATTATATTATACCATGTGAAAAATAGCTGTGTTAGGTCCTTCGTGCTTTTCTGAGTACGAGTAATGTCCTTTAGTTCTAAGAGCCAAACTTTATTTGCTGGTTTACTTGTTGTTTTATTCGTGTTCGCTTATCATAGAAGCTATCATACTACTTTTACAATCACAAAAGAAATAGAAAATGAGAAAAAAGAAAAAAGGTCACTTGTTAAATACGCTTATAAAACATAGTACGAAGGACTTTACGGACGGGTCGTAGTTTATTATGATACCCAATAATTTTACTGGTCTTTTAAGATGGCGGAAAAATAAATCGGTGCTTCTAATTTGCTAATAGTTTTGTATTTATATTTGTATTTCTTGGTTTTCTATTTTATAAATTTTATTTTATTTTCTATATTTTATTTTCAGTTTATAAATTTTCAATTCATATCTATAGATTTTATAAAGCATCGTGTTTTTTATATAAAGCATGGTGTTGTTGGTTTATGCGAGAATTAATACATTTTATTTGCGTTGGTTTGCGCAACTAAAACAAAGACAGGTCGATTGATATCACGAAATTATATTTTTTTTACAAAGCATAATAAAATTCATAAACATTGGGATAACTAAACCCATGAACCCAATTCTTTCAGGTAAGGTCAAATTCATCAAACTCTTGTTGAAAGGGTTTCCAAATACTATATTGAAGTTCAAGCAAGTAAGGCAAAGTACTATTATCCATTTCTTGAGCTGCAAGTACATTTTTGACATTTCCAGCTATTTGAGATCAAATCTAAAGGTAAAACTTAGGCTATTGAGGTGACGAAAGTTATGAAGGTATGTTTACTCTGATTTAAATCGTACGTCCATGATTTGCCATCATACATGTCTTGCTCTACATTCCCACACACAGAAAAAAACGGAAAGGCTTTTGAAAATGTTGGTAATTTCAATCAGAGGATTTGCAAAATAAGTAGATCCTCGTGCGCCTATATATCTCAACGCGCAAGTGAAAACGTAACTAGGTAACTGAAGTTGTGTTCTAAGAAAGGCATATTGATAGACGAACTCTATATGTGATGTGACAGAATGGTTTCCTGCTTAGTACCAGCACGGCATATGCATACGCAACTTAAATTATGTAGCTGTAAATTGAACATCCTCCAATTATTTAATTTTGACTCGCTTCTCTTTGTATGCAACTCAAAGTACTTTTTTTTCCACAGTTTCAATGCGCTTGTTAGCATCAAAATACGTTTCACTACTACTACAGGCAACTCACTGCAGCACCAAGCAACCTGAGGCTAACATAGCTACGCACGCTCCTCCTCCATCGCAATATATTCAAAGCTTTCCTCTTATCACCATCTCAGGAAGTTCCCATTTCCCTTAATTCATTCTTTATGACTTCCTCCCACCCCAGTCACGGACAACGTGCTTTCCGTTAAGCCCTGGTCGGTTGGCCGAAAAAGATGATCTTCGGCAATCTGTCATCCTTTATCGGCAGAACGTGCCTTAACCATCTCAACCTTCCTGTCATTATAGCCCTAGAAAGCGGTATTGAACCACACTTTTCGCATAGCTTACTATTGGAAATACGGTCATTCAGCCGGGTACTCAGAACAATCCAGCAATTGTTCTGAGTACCCGGCTGACTGACCGCATTTCCAACAACAGGCTGTACGAAAAGTGTGGTTCAATACCGCTTTCTAGGGCTGTAATGAGAGGAAGGTTGAGATGGCTAGGGCACGTTCTGCCGATAAAGGATGACAGATTGCCGAAGATCATCCTTTTCGGCCAACCGTCCAGGTTGAGTAAAATTACTTAACCTGTAATTTCGGAGCGCCTTCAATTCAGCTTTTCGGAGCGCCCATAGTGGAAATACGGTTTGACCTCGGGGGAATTACAACAGAATTTATTTCTACACCAAAATGTTCAGAAAAATCAGCTTAATTACATAAACAAAACTCCACCTGAATCCCCCATGCACAAGTTTCTCAAATTTGCCCTTGAAGGGGGAAAATGAGGGGGAGGAATCCATTTTGTGTTTATAAATATTTAGGAATTCAAATAGTCGTTTTCTATTAAATAAAGCAAAGTGCGCAGATCATTATTTGACGGACTCCTGTAGCTGAAGGGTCGTTTTATATAATATAAAGTAGTGTATTGCCAAAGATGAGGTCAAAAAGCACTTTTTTTACTATTTACCTTATTTTCACCTCTGAGGGGCCTTTAATATGAGGGGCTGCTGAGTGTTATTTCTTTAAAACCACTGCTTTGATCAAGATCAAAATTTCACATTAATCAGTTACAAAAAGAAACGTTTAGAACTCAGGTAAATTAATCACAAAAACATTTTGATTTTAAAGCACAACCTAAAGCTAATTCTTCTTCCTACTTGTCATCGTTATCGTCTTCATCATACCTTGCTGCAGCTTTAGCGCATAATGCCCCTTTACACTCGCCACAAGCAAAGCTGCACGGTAAACCGTTCCGATGGCAGCTCCATCTGATAGACCCACACCCGCTAGTACACTAGCACTGTACCATCTTCAGCAGATTTTCTGGTGCTGGTGAACCATCTGTCATACTGGGAAGATACATCTTCCCTGACGAAGAGAGGCACCAACATCACTCTTCGAGCTGAAGCGAATTGGACATGTCTTGCCACTTCATTGTTTGCAAATAGCACCTGTAGAAGTGGTACTTTGCGGCAGCTAAAGTTGGCAGAAGCCGCTCTGCCTGAATGAAAGTATTTGAACTTGTAACCCGCATAGTAAATAACCGCACCCGGACATCCTTCAGGGTCTTCTCATTACTTTTCCCTTTGTATATGCGGGGCGAAGCTTTCTCTCCAGCTTCGGTGATATCCTGGACTATTGGTTTCCCCACGCCGTAAAGTCTAGATGTGGTTCAAATAAAATATTATTAAAAATAAGTTAAATAAACATTGTGGTTAATAATAAAATAATAATAATGTGTCATAATAAAACCAAACATTGCGTGGCAAACGAGTAGATTTTCTGCTCCTTCGGTTCCTAGTTCGCTCTCAATCCTTCTTATGTCATATATTCGTCAGATATTTTCATGCGTGTCTGTCTGTATAAAGATATCACAAGCTACAAGCTTGGCATGGTAAGGACTAATAGGTTGGTATCATGCTAAATTAAAGTGGTCGACAAAGTTTCAGCACAACTGACTGCAGTTAGTATAACTAAGACATCAGCATCATCATGAACATGTAGAACTTTACATCTATTACATCTATATTCTCATTAACGTTTGTTTGATCACTAAATCAGGAGAAAGTGCCACCCAGTAGCTGTCTGCTCTAACAATGAATAAGTATTCAAGTAACATTCTGTACTGCTCTGGCTTGTCTTTCCTCATCTGAAAAGTCGACTGAACGAACATCCAAGTAGACTTCACGTAAAGATTATGGCCGGAAGCAGCAAAGTAAGGAAGTATTTCTAAAAAATACCGTAGATAAAGCTAAAAATTACTAATTCACCCAAACTTCAGGCTCTTTCTCAAGAGTCCAAGTAGGTCCAGATACTGAAACCCAACACAGCCAGTTCTGGACTAGCATAATCGCTCTTTTACACTATGAACTATTTCATGGATAAGCTCTGCTGCTTCCAACACCAGCGCTTCGTCAATAGTATCTCCTTCAAAGAGCAACACGTTTTGCCTTTTCAAGGGGTTCTGGTAGCATGACATTACCATCAAACAGTATTATTCAGTTCTGATTAAGGTTCGCATAAAGGGCTACCTCCAACAGACCATGGCCTCACAGAGCACGAGACAGCTTTTCCTTCTAACATACTTCAACCAGTGTTAAGCGCGTATACTTGACTTGTGAATTTCAAAAGTCCTTAGTCAGCCATAAGGAAGGCAATAGCTCCTGGGAAACTCATGCGAGTGTGAAATCTGCCTAAGAAAACAATAACATTTCTTAAAGCACTTATGGCAGGCTCTGGATTTACGATACACTTTGCCTTCCAGTAAAGCAGTTGGTCAAAGTAATAACTGATGTTTTTTCCATATGACTAGCGTGCTCGTTAGCTATATTTTCGGAAGTAAATTAAAGGAAACAAGCCTTTTATACAGCCTTGTTTCCAGTCATGTAGCAAGTACTATGGTAGATGGACCCACTGATTAGATCATCTGAAGAATGGAAAACAAAACTGGAGGGATGAGGGAACTGTTGAATACTGGTTTAAAATTAAACTGTTCGAGACTCATATTCTAAGGCGCCATTTTTAACTTGATAGGAAATGGTGAATCGACCAAAAATGTTTAAAATAGCTAGTTCATATTAGTCAATTTTCACAACTCTTTTAGGTAAGATGACGTACTTGATTACGTAAAATCAAGTTTTAACTTCATCTTCGAATTCACCACCATTCATTTCACAGGAAACAAAAAAAAACACGACAACCTCTTAATTTCAAGTTTTAACCCCTCCTCATCCTTTTAGGGTGGAAAAGGGCATAAGAATACAAAAAAACGGAGACCTGAATTCCGATTTGGAGTCAGCATGCTTAATTTGATAGGAAACAACTAGTTAAACTCCAAATTATTAATAAACACAAAAATCAATTTCCCCATTCATTTTCCCCCTTCAGGGGCAAATTTGAGACACTAGTGCAAGGGGGATCCGGTTGGATTTTTTGGTGTAATTGAGCTGATTTTTCAAAATATTTGGGTGTAAAAAAAATTCTGTGGCAATTTCCTGATGTTTGACCATTTTTCCCGGTAGTTTTCCTCCTCTGCCATGCTTCAAAACCACATTTGACCACTGTCATCAGTGTAGCTTCCAATATTCTAGTCTTGGTTTGCACATATATCCTCCCATTCTTGCAAACTGTTTTTAACTGCAAAAAAACACCCTGAGTTTGCCAACTCAACCAGCTCTAGGTTAGAGTTACGGGAAAAAAATTACACCCTGAGTTTGCCAACTCAACCAGCTCTAGGTTAGAGTTACGGAAAAAAAACACCCTGAGTTTGCCAACTCAACCAGCTCTAGGTTAGAGTTACGGAAAAAAAAAAACACCCTGAGTCATGCCAACTCAACCAGCTCTAGGTTAGAGTTACGGAAAAAAAAACACCCTGAGTTTGCCAACTCAACCAGCTCTAGGTTAGAGTTACGGAAAAAAAACACCCTGAGTTATGCCAACTCAACCAGCTCTAGGTTAGAGTTACGGAAAAAAAAACACCCTGAGTTATGCCAACTCAACCAGCTCTAGGTTAGAGTTACGGAAAAAAAACACCCTGAGTTATGCCAACTCAACCAGCTCTAGGTTAGAGTTACGGAAAAAAAAACACCCTGAGTTTGCCAACTCAACCAGCTCTAGGTTAGAGTTACGGAAAAAAAACACCCTGAGTTTGCCAACTCAACCAGCTCTAGGTTAGAGTTACGGAAAAAAAAAACACCCTGAGTTTGCCAACTCAACCAGCTCTAGGTTAGAGTTATGAAAAAAAAAAAAAAACACCCTGAGTTATGCCAACTCAACCAGCTCTAGGTTAGAGTTACGGAAAAAATAACTTAAAAATAAATAAAATAACTTAATAAAATAAATAAAGAGTAAAACATAACTACGTAAGTCTATATCCTGAAGGGCAATAATTTTAACGTCATTTAAATTGAGAACAATAGAATATAAATATATTCAAATCATAATATGGAAATTTAATTTTATAACAATAAAATTCAAACACACAACTGAATTTAGATTTATAATGAAAACTAATTTAAAATAAAAGAGCTTTAAATCCATTTTTTTAAGGTTCTAATATTTGGCATACACAACTTAATTTGTTAGCCCATCCTTAGTACACTAAGTTTACAAAACTATATAAAGTATGCACGTTAAAAAAAAATTTTCAGCAAATAAGTTAAAAAATATTTACCTGCAAGGAGGAGTTGGAGGAGGTTGATGTTCACTCATTTGGGCACGAAGCTTTCTCTCTGCCAATAAGTAATAAGTTGCTGTTATATGGCTGTACTCATCTTTACTTAAAGCACTGAAAAAACAATAAGCTTCTTTTATTAATTTAATCTGAACAAAACAAATATTTTGAATTCTGTGTGGCTAGGAATAAGATCATCAGGTCAAGACAAGAAATAGAATAAATGAAACTTATACTATTAAATTAATAATAAAAATATGAGCATCATGATAGCAAATCATATTTAAATAAAACTACAAACATTTACTCTGCAAATTCGACAACCTTTACAGCGAAACTAGAAACTCTAAAACTATACAATCTTCATATATACCTTGAGGAATATTTTAGGCCGCTTATTAGTATTTAAACATTCGGTGAAAATATTTATCATCCACACTAGCAGGAATTTACTCTTTTTTTTGTCATGCTTTTTTTAGTCTTTTTTAATAGTTTCTTTTCCTTTTTCGAATTTTTCGAATTTTCTTTTTTTTTCGAATTTTTGTTCAGAGCTAAACTATGTAATATTTAATCACAAGTGATTGTGATTAAATGATGAAAAATGATGAAATATGATTGTAATTGTCCAAATAAAAAAAAAGATTACAATGTGAGGTTAAATTTAGACGATTTTTTAGAGGCCACTACATGATGACTAACTGAATGATAACTGAATGATGTAAGCATCCGATCTTTTATTTATTTATTTTTTTATATGTGTATATGTGTTACTATTTATTTGTAATCTTAATAGAAAAAAATGCAACTTTTTAAGTTTATTATAATAATATGTCTTCTCACAAAAAAGCCCCAAGGGCCTCAGTGGGTCAAATAGTTGTTAATTTAGGGATACATTAACTCTTTTCACAATGCTATAAGAAATCATAGAATATTATTAGAATATCAACAGAAGATCAACCATCACACTGGTCAGATGCAATCACTAATACCTTTTTCAGGGGTGGAGGGGGTGTTGGGAACTCAACAGAAAACAGGCAAATTATATAAAAATATGAAATTATCAAGGAAAATATTTGGGTTTTGAGGTGAAGGAAGGGCCGAGCAAAGTCAATTATCTCCCTTCATAGAGGTCTGAAGAAAACATTGCTAATCAAACTGCGAACCAGTTTATTGTTTGTTTATAAAATTTACAAGAGCTAAGAGCTCTTATGGCACATGTGACGAGGTCGGAAGAGCAAAGAGCTCATATGGCATGAGCTCTAGCAATATTCTAAGAATCAATAGATTGATTTAAAGGGAAAATCAGAAGCTTAATGTCGGTCGGGACTTAGAATAAGAGCTCTAAGACACGAGGTTCTTCTAAATATTAAAATTCATTAAGATCTGATTACCCACTCGTAAGTTAAAAATACATAATTTTTTCTAATTTTTCCTCTTGAATCGGGGAAAACGACTTTATCAAGTAAATTTGTGCAGGTCCCTGACAAGCCTACCAATTTTCATCGTTCTAGCACGTCCAAAAGTACCGAACTCGCCAAAGCACTGGACCCCCCCCCCTAACTTCCCCAAAGAGAGCGGATCAAGCCCGGTTATATCAATCATAGATCTACGACATTTGCTTATTCTACCCACCAAGTTTCATCCCAATATCTCCACTCTAAGCGTTTTCAAGATTTCCGGCTTCCTCCTCCAGTTCCCCCAATGTCACCAGATCTGGTAGGATTTAAAATAAGAG
Organism: Artemia franciscana; assembly: GCF_032884065.1. Classification (NCBI taxonomy): domain Eukaryota; kingdom Metazoa; phylum Arthropoda; class Branchiopoda; order Anostraca; family Artemiidae; genus Artemia; species Artemia franciscana. The sequence continues at coordinate 7,542,955 of NC_088875.1, read as the reverse complement.
CTCTGAGACTCGAGTTCCTTCTAAATATCAAATTTCATTAAAATCCGGTCATCCGTTCTTAAGTTAAAAATACCGCAATTTTTCTAATTTTTCCGAATTAACATCCCCCCCAACTCCCCAAAGAGAGCGGATTCAGTCCCATTACGTCAATCACGTATCTACGACATTTGCTTATTCTATCTACCAAGTTTCATCCCGATTTCACCACTCTAAGCGTTCTCCATGATTTCCGGTTTCCCCCTCCAACTCCCCCGAATGTCAACAGATTTGGTCGGGATTTGACATAAGAGCTCTGAGACATGAATTCTTTCTAAAATTAAAAAAGTTCACTAAGATCCGGTCACCCGTTCTTAAGATAAAAATACCTCAATTTTTCTAATTTTTCCAAATTAACACCCACTCCCAGCTCCCCAGGCAGAACAGATCCGTTCTAATTATGTCAATCACCCGTCTATAACTTGTGCTTATTCTTCCCATCAAGTTACATCCTGATCTTTCCACCCTAAGCGTTTTCCAAGATTTCCGGTTTCCAAAATTTCTCTTTCCCCCTCAAGCCCCCTATGTCTTCGGATACGATTCGAATTGAAAATAGAGCATATGAGACATAGGATCCTTCTATATATCAAGTTTCATTAAGATCCCATCACCCATTCGTAAGATAAAGATACCTCAATTTTCACGTTTTCCAAAAATTCCGGTTTCCCCCTCCAACTCCCCCAATGTCACCGGGTCTGGTCGGGATTCAAAATGAACTCTAAAGCACAAAATCCTTCTAAATATCAAATTTCATTAAGATCTGATCACCCGTTCGCAAGTTACAAATCCCACCAAAGAGAGCGGATCCAGTCCAGTTATTTCAGTAACGTATCTTGGACTTGTGTTTATTCTCCCCACCAAGTTTCATCCTGATCGCTCCGCTTTAAGCGCTTTCCAAGATCCCCCCCCCCCCCGCCAATGACGCTGGATCCGGTCGGAATTTAAAATAAGAGATCTGAGTAAAAGGGTTCTTTTAAATATGATATTTCATTAAGATCCGATCACTCATTCGTAAGTTAAAAATATCTCATTTTTTCAAATTTTTCACAATTAAACCCCCCAAATAGAGCGGACCCGTTCCAGTTATGTCAATCACGTATCTAGGACTTCTGCTTATTTTTACCAAAAGGTTTCATCCCGATCCCTCCACTTTAAGCGTTTTCCGAGATTTTTGGTCCCCCCCCACAACTCCCCCAATGTCACCAAATACAGTAGGGATATAAAATTAGAGCTCTGAAACACGATATCCTTCTAAATATCAAATTTCATTAAGATCCGATCACCCGTTCGTAAGTTAGAAATACCTCATTTTTTCTGATTTTGCTGATTTAACTGTCCCCCATTTCCCCCCCCCCCCAGATGGTCGAATCGGGGAAACGACAATTTCTAATTTAATCTGGTCTGGTTCCTGATACGCCAGCCAAATTTCATCGTCCTAGCTTACCTGGAAGTGCCTAAACTAGCAAAACCGGGACCGACAGAACGACAAAATTTACTTGGTGGATACCAAGTGCCATAAAAATCAGTAACTTATTCGGACCACTTAAAATTCATTAAGATAAAAGCTAAGTATCAGAAGTTATGAATCGTCAGCATAAATATAGAAAAAGGATGGAAAACCCTAAAAAAAGAGGGGGGGGGGTCTTGATGATAATATGTCTATTTGTATTTCAAATGGCGGAAATTTTTGTCTCTTACTTAGACCAGCTCATGAAAAAATTTGGGTCATACCAACTGCTGTTATTTTTGTTTCTTATAAGTGCTAGTTTGGATTTGTAAATTTGCCTTACATTTGTTGTGCAAATAATCTGGTAAAAAACAATAATAAACAAAAATATAAACCAGGAAAAAAAAATAAACGGATTGAAAAATTCATAAAAGACGAGAAACAACTTTTTATCATAGAGCAATCCATGATGCTTTAGAAGCCCCAATTTGATTTAAACTAATCTAGAGTATACTTAAAAAGATCCCTAATTTAAGCGGACAAACTAAAACAAGATAGTGGCGGATAAGTTAACACAAGCTGGATTATTAGTGCATTAAAGCCAACCCAGTAATAAACCTTCTTTTTGCATTTTCGACACTTTTTTAAATGTACTTGGTCAAATTGTCCTCTGATAGTCCAATTGACACTAGCAAAGGTATGAAACGACATCAATGATGTGACAAACTGAACTTCATTTATAGTAAACTTCACTTACTCAATAATTTCTTCTTTTGTCGAAATCCCACCGTTCACCATTCTATTTATAATTATTGCCTGTTCTTCTTCGTTAAGTTGTTCTCTTAATATCAAAGGGAGATTCTCAAATGTTGATATATTACAATCTATGCAAAGCCAAGGGTCGGTAGCTACCTCTTCCAGTGTACATCTCTTATCAGGGTCTCGTTGTAACATTCTATCTATTAGTCTGAAAGCAATTTTTTTGTTAAATGATGGCTCTGATTAGTCGTTATTACAACTAGTTTTTTAGACTTTAAAATTATTTAAAGATATCACCCCAAACAAATCACCTCAGATATATCCAATTTTTTTTATATAAAAAAATATATTAGAATATATCCAATTCTAATTTTTCCGAATTAACCGTCCCCCAACTCCCCCCCCCCCCCAGATGGTCGAATCGGGAAGACGACTATTTCTAATTTAATCTGGTCTTGTCCCTGATGCACCTGCCAAATTTCATCGTCCTAGCTTATCTGGAAGTGCCTAAACTAGCAAAACCTGGAAGACAAACAGACCGACAGACAGACCGACCAACAGAATTTACGATCGCTATATGTCACTTGGTTAATACCAAGTGCCATAAAAAAGAATCTATGATAGCACAGTGGATTAATACTCTCCTTGCCCCTTTAATTTTAACCTTTAGCCCAAAATTTACCTTTGCCCCTTTTGAATTAAAATTAACTTTAGTATAATCGCATCCACCTGTTCATCCTACGCAGACAACGGCTATAATAAAATCCTGTTTGTTATATTAAAACAAATTCAAAATTCTCTTTGGATCTCGATGGATCTCTTTGTTATATTATCTCTTTGTTATATTAAAATTGGATCTCTTTGTTATATTAAAACAAATTCAAAATTCTCTTTGGGTCTCAATGAGAGAAATCTTTAAGGGTACAAAGCGGCAATCACATGTCAACTACGTCATTGAGAGTAGATATACATTGTTTTCGCGATCTGTTATTTTGAATTTCAAGCTGGTATTTGAACATCGTGAATTAGATTTCAAGAGTTGAACAGACTACCCTATATTACCCTACTTCAGCAATGGCTCTGTAGAATATTTATCATTTTATCCTTATTCATTTGAAAAGGGATTTAAGTAAACGATTACCTTTTACATTCAGTTGAAACATGATTTGGCACAGTGTATTTGGCGTCCATTATCTTGGTCAGTGTTTCACTATCATTTGCTTCTTGAAATGGGGGTCTACCACATACGAGCATATATAATACTACACCCAATGACCAAATATCTGAAAATATTAAAACTTAATAAGATTTCATTTCATAAGCAAATATAGATTGATTTATGTTTAATGCTTTGAATATAAAAAGTTCAGCACTACAAAAAGAAAACACCTTCAATATAATTTGCAACACTCACCCCTCTTCCCTATAAAAACCTGTCTCTATGTGTGATTAATAATTTGATATATTTTGATATCTGTTTACTATTCCGTAATCTTTTGATCCTATTACTTATCCGAGCCACTCATTTGGTCACATATAAATATAAAATAATTATTTCTTTAAATCCTGTAATTTAGGACAAAGGACCATTAAGTGAAGAAGATGCTTGCCACTGTTTCTGCACATGGGGCAAGAGTAATGAGACTCCATCACCCTTCCCGTCATTAAATATTTCCTTGGTTCTCAAGAGCTAGAAAATTACCCCTCCCTGACATATCCTACTTCATTTCTTCGCTATTTAAATCCACTTCAATCTCACCTCCAGATGTCCTTCCATTGTCAGAAATCTCCAAGGGAAGTCAAAGCTAGGACCCCACAGTGCCATTTCTGAATCTATTTGTCTTCCAATAAACCCTTTAACTACTTTCCCTACATTTTCTTTTTCCAGTCCTATTCATATCATCACAAACACCAGATAACCCACAACTATTTATATATATGCATACGTGTGATGACAATCTTACAATTTACTAAGGAACACAGTAAATTCTGACGATTAAAAACTTTTAGCTTTCACGAATTCTTTATCAACATTTATAACATGGGAACTTCCTTCTTAGCTGTATTGTAAATCATTGAGTGTTGTGCTTGACATTTCCCAGCAACTTTCGCTGATGATTTGACTTACTGAAGAAAGAAATACTCTTGGATATAAGCTAGTGTGGCTTTTCCGAGCATCTAATTTACTAAACCCTAAATACATGAATTTTTTTTAATATAATCAAGCAGGCATTTTGTGTTCCAGGATAAATTGTACCAGGATAGTAGGGCCGTTATACCAGTATACTCACATTATCTCTATTTTCTTCCAATAAAAGAAAGTAAAAACCACATGCCTAATAACTACCAGCGCAGCATAAAAACAACCCCACCAATAGTTCAATCACATGCACATTTCTTAAAGACACTTCATCATACTTTCAACCAAGTTTGCTTCAGATCCCATAATCCTTTCTGATAGACTTTAGGTGCATCTACCACGCTACCCCTCCCTAGTACGTCAGATCAGTTTTCAACCGTCAAAAGACATAACTAGGACATTCTCCTTAGTTTCCCACAACAATTGGCAGAGGTTCTTTCCTTCAGATATTCCTATAAAAAGAATTTTCGAAAAAGAACTTCTTTAACCAGCCCCCACAGAGTTCAAATTTACTCAAGGCACTGAAAAGAATGTTATTTATTATGTTTTTTTGGCGCGGGGGAGGGGGCTGATAAGCCTTTTAGGTAGATTTTGTGATGACAAAAATTTTGCAATCCTTATTCCTTCCCTAAAAATATCTGGTATCCAATAAAGGTACGTCTTAGACAAAGGTCATCCAGGGAGGGTATCAAGTTTGAGCCCCCCCCCCCCCCATGCAATTTCTGTCCGATCTATGAAAAACTAACAAAAATGTAAATAAACAAATTTTTGATGCGTCCCCCACCCCCGAAATAACAAAATCCCCCCCCCACCCCCGAAATAAATCCTGGATATGGCCCTGTCTGAGTCACTAGGTTTTATTTAAATCAAGATAGGTTGAGATCCAACAATCTTTTTTGGTGAATGTTTTACTTACAAGGATTTAATGACACCCTCAGCTTCCCTCAATAGAAACTCGATTGTGTTTGGGCACCCAAAAGGACAACTAGGATACTAACTCTCGGGTTCCTGAAGAGATAATTCCACGATAGACACGAGACAGACATTAGAAGATTCTTCAGAAGTTTACTTTCAAAACTAACACAGTTTCTTTTTTTAACACTTCTTAGCAGGTTAGGAAAAAAGAGCTAGAGTATAAAATAAATTTAGTAGGCTATAGTTCTATCTTCTTCCTGGAAAATTTATATAAACTTTAGAAACTTCAGAAAAGCGTTTCTCCTCCAATTCAGAGTCCCCATATAGGGGGAAAGATGATAAACATAATCTTTTACTGTTGCCGAGCTGCAAATCACTGATGGCAAGAAAAGGGAAAAAAAACGAGAGAAGTAGTGTTACTTTACATCGCAATAAAAGTATCAACATGCAAACATCCACATTAGAGAGCAAAAATTACTATTATATTATGTAAGTAATTATTATATTGATTAATTATTATCTAATTATATTAATTAATTAATTATAAAAAAATTTAAAAATATGAAATAAAAAAAAATAAAAAAATAACATAAATAATATAAAATAATATAAATAATATTATAATATAAATAATATAAGTAATAATATAAATGCATAAATAATAATAATAGCAAATATACTAACAAATATACAAATAATATAATAATATAAATAATATATAGTAATATAATATAATATAATATAAATATAAATAATAAAAAAAATTATAAAAAATAAATTAAATTAATTATATTAATTATTATATTGTTTTGTAATGAATTCAATTTAATCCAATACTAAAGTAGAGGTGATCTCGGATCTATCATTTACAGATAATGACCGTGAATAGGCAAACACAAGTCCAAGACTACTTTCCCAAGGGATATCGTATAAAAATCGCAGTCCTAGAAAATTAGGAGAAGGCTCATTCGACCAGCTCGAGAGCTCAACCGTCTTTTTAGTAGCCAAGTATATTGTACCATAGTAAAGTGGCGTTTTCTGCTATTTTTTCGAGAGATATCGCATCAAACTAATGGGAGATGTCGTAACAAACTAGAAGTCATAAATATTGAAAGAAGATTGACCCCCACATACAGGTATAATTATTTAGTAGCCAAAGATATTGAACACGGCAAAGTGGCGTTTTCTGCTCTTGGGGGGGGGACACCGTACCAAATTAATAGTCATAAAAAATCGAGAAAGCCAAAATATAGCCAAAAATATTGAGCCCAAGCAAAGTGGCATTTTCTACGATTTTACGGCAAAACCATTAAAAACTCTGAGATAGCCAATCAATATAAAATTATCAAAAACTCTATTGAGTCTCCCAGGTTCAAAGGCAGTAATGCCACGCAGTGGCAAATTTTTTCTTAAAGAGTCATACCTATTTGAGGTTTAATAAGATTATTTTTTTATCCAACATTTTACGAATTAAAACTTCATATGTATTTTTGTATTATTTGAAAAATGATCAGATATTACATGAACAAAAGCTTTTTTACTTATAGTAAGGAGCGAGATTAAAACTTAAAACGAACAAACATTATTCCGTATATGAAAGGAGCTGTCCCCTTCTCAACACCCTGCGCTTTAGGCTAAAGTTTGACTCTGTGTCATGACTCTACTTTTTAAATTAATAAAAAACTTTAGCTTAAAGAGCGTAAATTTAGCGTATTTTCTAAAAAAGAAGGCGAATATTTCTCAGACTCGTGACGTTTGACTCTGTGTCATGACTCTACTTTTTAAGTTAATAAAAAACTTCAGCTTAAAGAGCACGGTTTTGAGGAGGGGACAGCCACTTTCATATACGGAATAGTTTCTGTTCGTTTTAAGTTTTAATGTCGCTCCTTAATTTCAGTAATTTTTTTATTATTATTTAATCCTACTGACAAAAAACAAAATATAAAAATTAAGAATCAAAATAACCTGTATCTGAGACTATAAAGATAAAACTAATGCCGGTATTATCGTTAAAAGAAATACTATTCCACGAGTTAGGTTTGATAAAATTACTTTTTTCCGCATGTTCCGCGTATTCTGTAGGCTTTTAGTTTTAATGTCGTTCTTTAATGTTACTTGAAAAAAAAACTTGCGTTTTTTTTTACTTACTTAATCTATTTCACAGATGACACTTGTTTTCAACTGTTCTAAATTACAGGCTCTTGAACGACATCTGGAGATTTGGAGACGATATTTGGAGAACGGTATTTGGAAATATGAAATCTTCAAACGAGATAATTGTCTTCTTATTCGACCACTTTTATACAATGCCAAAAGAAAGCATATAAAACCAAAAAATCACGAGAAGACAACACTAGAATAAAACTAAAAACTGCAGTAAAATTTTTATTGGTTTCAACACAAACTAGATGTCAGTGACCACACTGCTTTCCTCAAGGAAAAGTCACTCTTTAACTTATTTAACTGCGTCTCGAGCACTTAAAGAAGTTTCATGTTTGTTCGCTTGTTTTGTTCCCTCCCCCTTTTTATATATTCTTATTTAAACTTCTTCAAATACTAATTTTAAATACTTAGTATTTTTGCAATTATTTTATGCATATAAACCATTTCTTTCTTGAAGAAAGTATATTAATTTCAGCAATGAAATAATATGCTAATAGGGGCTCTTGTACAGCACTCAATTGTATCCCGATAAATAAAAAACAGGTTTTTCAACTTATAGTAAGGAGCACCATTAAAATTTAAACGAATAGAAAGTACTCTGTATATTAAGGGGAATTCCCCCTCCTCAATACCTCGCTCTTCACGCTAAAGTTTGCTGCACGTTTAAAAGTTTCTTATTCTAATTAAACGACCCTTTCGTTTCAGGAGTCGTTCTTAAATAAATAATTGGGACAACAAGAAAAACTTTATAGTGAAGAATGAGGTATTGAGAAGGCAACCTCCCTCACATAGGAGTATCACATAGTAGAGGGATCCTCCCTCTTTTTATATATTCTTATATAAACTTTCGTAATGCATTAATTATTCAATTATTTTTAGTTTTATAATTTTTATCGTTTCAACTTGCTGATATAATGCAGTTTAATAATTTTGACTAGGAATGATTTGCAATTCTGATGCTATTGTTTTGGCCGTTTGCCAGTTTTTTAGTCGTTTTTCTTTTTTTATGATTTTTTGCTTATATTTTTTAGTATGACCACAAAATACGAATTCAGCCCTTCAGGGCTTGTGATAGGAATTTTTTTGAAAACAAATTTTTTACCTTATTTTTTAATTATATTCTTAAATAAAACTAATAAAAAAAGCCCAAAGTACCTATAGCTTGTGCATCATAAGAGTCTCCCAGTAATATTTCTGGAGCAGAGTAAGCCAAAGAGCCACATGAAGTCTCTAATTTCTCGCCAGGATGATACTTATTTGAGAATCCAAAGTCAGTTACTTTGACCACCCCCAGCTTTTCAAAGAAGACAACATTCTCGGGTTTCAGGTCTCGATGAACGACGTGCAATTGATGACAGTATGAGATCGCTTGTACTACCTACAAAAGAAAACAAGTTTAATTATATTCTATATAATTGTTGTAAAAGGAGGATGACCTTCTTCCTCTGAAAAAGACAAAAAACTAAAACCAAAAATAACTAAAAATAAAAAAACAAATGGGATAACTATTAAAGACGAGTGAGGTCCAACAACAAGTTGAAAATCTTCTAACAGTACTTAGAACTTGAAGTTAAGTTGTAACAGTTGAAGTTAGTTGAAGTTGAAGTTAAGTTGTAACAGTTGAAGTAACAGTTGAAGTTAGAACACCTAACTTCAACTGAAGTTGAAGTTAGGTGTTAGAAGACACACACAGACAAAACGAAAAAAATCAGGATTTGTATGGTGTTACGAATGAATCCCATAATGATTTGCATGTAACCTTTGCATTTCCTTTTATCGATTTTCAAAAAAAGAAAATTCAATTTTCAAAAAATGAAAATAATTCATTTTGCATTAGAAACCACCTACATTCATGTAAAGATAAATTTAATTTGTTTTCCTCAAAGAGGACAACAATTTCTGGTTTTAAATCCCAATGAACGGAATGTAATAATAAGATTGCTTGTCGTTATTTGATTGTGCCTATTTCAGATAAAATAATTAAGTTTTCTAATATTTACAGAAGTACTAGCTAGTCCCATACTGAATCATTTTGTAATCAACATGCACAATAATTGGCATTTTGATCCATCAACAAAATAGGGAAGTAATCTTTATATAGCATACTGTTAACTCTATCAAAATTGTTCTTTATATACTAGACTGGTGGATTCAGTACAATATGGGATTGTTTGTACTATCTACTAACGATTCGTGTTTACACCATAGTTATAGTTAAGGCAAGTTCAGAGACAGAGGTAATAGTCTCTCAGCCCTAAGTAAAGATAACGGAACAAAAGTATTTTAAGTAGAAGCAATTTAATTAGAACAGTATAATAATTAGAAATGTAAAAACAAAATTCATGAACTATGCAGAAAAGTTAAGGTGAAAGGGTTCCTTCAACTGTAAGAACATAAAAAAATAAATGATCGAAAGCAATTGATAATTGATCTCCTTAGGTTAAAATAAAGAGCGAACTGGAACACTTCCACTACACGTTGTCAGTATGAACATACCATCGGGTATAAGGTAAATTTATATCTATCTAAATTTATATCTATATGTTGTATGTCTATATTGGGTATATCTATATCAGGTAGTTCCTGGGAGTTCTAAATAAGAAAAAATACAGCGGTCACTTCGACTCAGGTAGCTATTAAGCGCAGATGTCAATATTGGAAACTTCTTATTCATAATATTCAATCAAAAATAGCAGACACAGCAACTCTTACATCTGTACGAAATTATAAATACTGAAAAAGTGACAAGTCCAGCTACGATTAGGTGCACTATCAACTCACAGCAGTACCTTGAGGCCAGCACACTGAGTCCAACTTGACCTCACTTGAGGCCAACACAGCTGCCCGCGCTACTCCTCCATTTCAATCTATCAAAAACTTTACCCTTAACCCTCTCCCATAAAATTCCGATTTCCTTTAAATCGTTTCTTATGACCTCTTTCCACTCCACCGTATCCTACCTTTTATTAAAGCCACAGAAATTTCATATCTTGGATAAAAATTTTCCTATCTTATAACGTTATGCTGAAAATAAAATCCAGTTCAGGTCCTATTACAACTACTGAGCATTTTAAATACGCGAATACAAAAGCAGACAATCTGACTCACTAGGGGCTGAAGACACTTTTCGTATAGAAAAATACTATAAATAACTTAACGGTTGCCCACTTTTATCAAATTTTTCACCTTGATTTGGATTTTTTTTTGCTTATAGTCACGACTCGACACTGGGCTATAGAAAAATGTAATTTGGCTTCAAAAAAATGGATATCATTTTATAAACTTTCAAGGAATATATAAAGTTTTTAAATTTCATAAAATCTCGTCAATCAAAAAGTGGGCTTCTTGCCAAATTCTGTAAAGAAACACTAAATCTGAAGTACTAAATAATGCAGCTTAATACTATCACTTTGTTTTTTCCATGAATTATTGTGGCTTCTCATGAGTTACTATGGCCTCGTTAGCTCATGGACGTCCGTCTCCTTTTCGTATGAGATTTTACATGGCAATGTAAATTCTTTTAATCTCAATACTGGAAAATTCCTATCTCGTCAATACAAAGCTCAGGGATAGATGCCCGCTACAGCAAGGCTGGGCGACAGACTTGTAACTCATCCCTATAAAAAAGACGCAGGAGCTGAAACGCAATTTCGACGCCCTGTGCGCCCACAGGGGCGCAATAAAAATAGAAATATTAGCTGGATAACTTCGAAGACAAGTTTGATGAGGTCCTAGGTTGATGAGGTACCGCTTTTGATTATCTGTCAGGGTTTTTGGGCGATGTCCAGGATCAGGTTGCACTCTAAACTCTCGAGGTAATAGCACTTTAGACCCTTTCTCAACCCTATTCGACGCCCTATGCACCCACAAGGGCTCTGGAGAATCCTTATCCCACCTAGTAATATTAATTTTCAAATAGTTGACTGGAGTGCTTCTTGTAGATGCTGGAAATAGTAAATATGAACAAATAATGCGATTAGTTGGATTTAAATAATTATTAAGTTTTTAAGACATTTTTTCACTGAAACAAAGTTACATTATATACTAAATAATGCAGCTGAACATTACTAGCTAGTTTTCCCATGAATTACTACGGCCAAGTAAACTCGTGAATGTTCTCTCGTCTCTATTTCAAATTAAATACAAAAAAAAGTTTTCAACTGAAAGTAAGGAGCAACATTAAAACTAACAGATATAGTTCCGTATATGAGGGGGGATGTACTTTTCTCAACCCTCACCCTTAACGATAAAGTCTCAAAGTTATTGACAATAAAGTCGGCCCTTGTGTTTTTGGAGTTGTTTTGAAAGAATTATGACAAAATGTCAAACCCTCTCCAATTTGCATAAAAATAGGGATGGTAGGTAGGAGTTTAAAATGTCTACAGCAGTGTTCTCTGATGCACCGAGTCTGACAGCGTGACTTTCATTGATACCGCTTGACTTTTAGGGGGTGTTTCTCCCCTTTTTAAAAATCAGTCAAACTCACAGGCTTGTATCTTTTTTAATGGGTAACAACAAATTTAATGAACCTTATATACTTAGAATCTTATGATTCTATTCATGTGATATATCTTAATCATAATACATATATATATATATATATATATATATATATATATATATATATATATATATATATATATATATATATATATATATATATATATATATATATATATATATATATAGTACTTGATTTGATTGAAATAACATTTCTTCATTGAAAAACCCCACTAATAATGAATTTGATGTACTAAATAATGCAGATGAATATTACTAGCTAGTTTTCCCATGGATTACTATGGCCCAGTAAAGGCATGAGTGGTCTCTAGTCTCTATTTCAAATTAAACTTAAAAAAAAGAGTTCAGCTGAAAGTAAGGATAAACATTACAGAAAAAAATAAAAAAATAAGGAAAGTAAGGATAAGGATTTACGAACGGTTTTATTAGTAATAAATATACGTAACTTACGAATTAACTTACGTAACTAAATTCTATATTTGTGTATTTTTATTACACATATGAGGGGGTTCTCCCCCTCGTCAATACCTTGTTCTTTACACTAAAGCTTCAACTTGGTCCTAATTCTTTAAGAATGACCACTGAATCACAAACGCCGTAGAATAAATAGTTGAAATTACTAAAAATACTTTAGCGTAAAGAGTGAGGTATTGTGGAGGAGATGAACCCCTTATATACGTAATAATTTCTGTTCGTTTTAGGTTCTAATGCTGCTCCTTATTTCCACCAGAAAAAACTTTTTTTTTATTTTCTCTTTGTTTTTTTATAATGCTAGAAAATCCTGCGGCCGCTTCATGGAAATTTCTTCCCTCGTGATAAATTCCTCCATGGAACGATCTTCCCATGTAACCCCCTCCCCCGACCCCCCTTTAACATGAAAAAGTCCCCCTGAAATCGTCTGTTCATGTCCCAATTAAAATGAACAAAAATTATTCTGTATATGAGGGGCGGCTGCACCTTCCTCAACCCTCGCCCTTAACGCTAAAATCTCAAGGTTCTTTAACAATACTCCTTGCTCAAATTCAACGGCCCTTGTGTTTCAAGAGGTGTTCTGGAAGAATTACGACAAAGAGTCAAACTATCCCTATTTTGCATAAAAATGGTAATAGTAGGTAGGAACTTCAAATTTCTGCAGTATTATTCTTTGGTATGCCTACTATGGATTCAAGAATCTGGAGTCAGTTGGATTCAAACAATTACTATGTTATTTCTTGCACTAAAACAACTTGCTACGCCCAAATTCAGTGCACTAGAAATTACAGCCTTTCATGAATTACTACTGTTTCGTTAACTCATCAACGGTCTCTCAAATCGTTTTCACACAAGATATTAGATGGCAATGGTGTTTTTCAAGTAGAAATTATTAGAGTTCCATAACTTATTATTTACGTAACTATCGTTTTGACACAAGATATTAGATGGCAATGGTGTTTTTCAAGTAGAAATTATTAGAGTTCCATAACTTATTATTTGTCTGTAGCAAAACAATGACGTGTTTGTACTGCATGGAACGTCTGACGGGATGTCAACAGTGTATCTGAAATCCAATTGCAGTCGTGGATTTTACACTGCATGGGTAAGTTATTCTACTAGCAATCGATGATTTATAAAACAGATTCACATTTTATTCAACAAAATAACTACTCTTCTTGATTTTAAATACAGGATCGAAAAATTTAATCAGGCTTAGTTTCAAAATGAAAATACATATGTTGTTCATAAAAAATGAACATACATATGTTGTTCTATGTCAAACAGCCGTTTTTACAGGAAGGGGGGGGGCATTTTTCTATTATGTCTAAACGTAACTTTACGGCCTACGAAATGTAAATCAAATTAGGAGAATACGGAAAATAAGATTAGGAGACCACAACAAACACGAAACAAATTGGTTTTGTCTGCTGTCTCCAAATATACGAAATTGATTAAGTTTAATATTACCCATCAAAAGCTAGGAGCCAGCGAAAATTTCCCTGACTTTCGAAAAAAGGGTAGGGGGAACACTCCCGAAAAGACATGCGATCTTAACGAAAATCCTGCCATAAGATTCAGCAGTTTTGAGAATCCTTTTTTAGAGGTTTCAAGCTCTTCTTTACAAAAACGTGGAATTTTGTATTTAATGCTAGAATAAAGATGAGGAATGCATGTTAATATGTTTCGATTGTTGTTTCTCTCTCTCTCTCTCTCTCTCTCTTTATATATATATATATATATATATATATATATATATATATATATATATATATATATATATATATATATATATATATAATTCAATACTTCAATTAAACATTTCTAATTTAAAAAAAAAGGTAAGAAAAAGAAATATACACCTTCTAAACCTAGAAAGCAGTAATAATTTGACAATAAATAGGTACCTGACTATTGACAAAACAAATATATTGTATTGCCTACCTGGCTAAAATACCTGCGTGCAATTGGTTCTTGTAAACCGTTTTCGTGCTTCATGATGACGTCGTAGAGGTCACCCCCATCAGCTAGCTCAAGTATCAAGTATAATTTTGTGTGAGTATCAATTACTTCATAGAGTCTGACTACGTGGGGATGCTGAACCAGTTTCATGCATCTTACCTGCCAAGAGAATTGTATTCAAAAACATTCACATTCTCTGGAGCCAAGGCTATATTCAGGGGGGGTTAGGGGGTTCGAATCTCCCCCCCCCCAAAAAAAAAATGTTTGTCTGACTCGTAAAAACGTAACTAAAGTGAATACAAACATAATTTGCATGTGTTTTTTTTAAGTTGCGTTTTTTTAACTGAAAATCCTTTTGTAATTCCTCCCCCCTCCCGAAAATATCCTGGATGTAGCCCTGCCCGTGGCATAATTTTTTTTTAACCCTTAAAAAGGAAGTCGTTATAAATTAGAAATCCTGTTTCAATAACCTCTATTCCATCATTATATTTAGGCGTAATATTAGATCTGATTATATATATATATATATATATATATATATATATATATATATATATATATATATATATATATATATATATTACAAACAGGAGCTTTTGAAAATATTGAAATCAAATCAGCAGATCTGACTTTTTTCAACAACAGATAGAACAATGAAGAATTAATTCATTAAAATAATGGTAGAAATAATTTTGTGAATATATCATAGTATGTACCAGTCATTCAAAGGTACCAGCCTAAGAATCCACAATATATGGTATCCTTATAAGCGGGAACTCCCAGATATGCATACTCTTGTGAAACCCCCTGGTTATCCTAAGCACGCACCCTGAAACGTTCTTCAAGTCACTGATGAATTGTTCTTTTTTCCTGCTGGGATGTCAAAGACTCTAATACCTCCAATGAACTGTTTATCAAAATCAAACTGTAAAGGCATCAATTTTTGATAGTCCCTCAAAACCCCTTAATTCTCTCTATAACCAGCCTAGACCTCACCACAATATTTTGCAAGGATACACTATTACCAGCTCTGAGGTGAGGACAAGCTTCAAAATTTAAGAGGGATCCATTACAACCTGACTTATTTCAATTACCACCATCAGGGGTCAGGTAGAAACTATTGAATACCTCTTTCAAGGGAGTTTTTAAGGGTTTTAAGCAAACAAAGAGTCATTAGAACGAAAAGTGGAATATCCTTATTGAGGTGCTCCAAATTTGAACAAAAAACTGGATGGATTAAAAATGGATTAAAGAGGAGGTTCTGAAGTTTGTAGCTGTTGAAGTGTGCTTTTATTTCTGTTGTTTCTGTTTTCTTGATGTTTATTCTGTCTTTTTCAGGGCTCTGTCCAGTTTTTGGTGAAAGGTTATAAATAAAGCGATGATGATGAGACAACCTGATTTTCATACAATAACTTCCAAATGGTTTATTGTGGCTTTTAGGCTAAAGTTGTGTACTTTTGGCAACAGAACACAACTTTAGCCTAACTTTGAGCCTCAACTATGAGATGCCCTAAATCTTACAGTTAAAAAAAACTGAGTGGATTAAAAAATGGATAGAAGAGGAGGTTCTGAAAATAGATAAACATAAATAGTCTCATTTCAATACTGAGCCCATGGATGAGTTGAATCTGTATTTTCTTTTTAAAAAGTTTCAACTCTTCATGATATTATTAGTGTGTTCATCCCATTTAAGATTATATGAAATAGTTACACCACTACCAGTACAAAAATCCTGTAACTTATAAGCTCTTCAGCTTTTAGACAGAGGCGCCACTTGGGGTGGGCAAATGCCCACCACAGATTTTCTAGGGGTCCAAACTTCCACCACAAAGGGCCCTTTGCCGGCCATAAAAATCCATTATGTACAACATAATCCATTCTGTTCAATTGATTTGAAATTACTGCACGCCTATTAACCGAAGAGCGTAATTTCCTGACGACCTTTGGGGTAATTACGCTATTTGCTATTAATCATTGTAAACTTTGAAAGTAGGTTAGATTCATAATAAAAGTCTAAAGTTCTGTCAAATACCAATTTCCTAGGCGATTATATTAATATTATAAGTTCTGAATATTTCTAGTAATTCCTCTAAGTTGACAGATTAAAATAGGTCAGTTCCTGTCAAATTTTTCAACGTTTATTTCCTTCTTTTAGTGAATATAAGCCACCGTTTTATATTACTCGAGTCAGTTCTTATTCTGTTTCTGTCCTCGTTTTATGTACATTTACTGTATAATATGTGCAAATAAACATTTTTATGCTCGACATATAAACCTTATGAAAGTTAGAGACGCTTGACATCCTCTACCGGTCGAACCCCAGATTGTAGGCCAACGCTACCATAAGACTCTAAAGACGAGAGCACAGAGAGAAGTAGAAGACTTTACATCATTAAGCCTATTAACTTTTTAGTTAGGTAAATATAAAGGTATTAATAGCTATTAGCATTAGAACTCAAAAGATCAACAAGCATCTGAAACAATTTGTGACAACTTCGACGCTAGGAAAGAACTTCGTCCAATCTGGAAATCGAACTACTACTTTGGCGGATGAAATGAAGCGAGAGTACTCCGAGACTTTCGACCGTCTACTAGCCGAATTTGACAGAAGGTTCACAGATAACTTGCCAGTGCTGAGCACACTCAAAGCCTTGGGTCCAAGCTCGACCAGGTTTATGGACACAGAGTTGCTCAAACGTTTCTCTGCTCTTTACGGCGAGCTGGATATCGACGACATTCTTCTCGAATCTCAAGCTGGTATTGCCAAGCGTTTCTTGCTGGATGAGGAGAAAAAGCCGGAAAACTTCCTAGACATTGTCGACCATCTTCAGGCATTACCATGGGCTTACTCAGAAGTAATTAAAGTACTTCGCATTGCTACCACACTTCTTGTGACAACAGCGAGCAAAGAGCGTTTGTTTTCTAGCCTAGACATAGTGAAAAACTACCTGCAGTCTACAACAGGAGACAATCGTATCAGTCACCTCCTTTTGATATTTGCAGAGAAGGATTTAGTAAAATATTTGACTACAACCAGCTTGTTGACGATTTTGCAAAGATGAAACCTCGGCGGTTCCCCTTGTTACATTGAGTGTTGTAATATATTTTTTCTCTTGTTATGTTTTTCCTTTCTGTAAATATATTTGATCTGAAAGATTTCTGCTGAAGAAAAACCGAGATTTTGGTTACAACCCTCAGCATGTTAATGAAGATTAATTTCATCGACGTATTGTTTACTTAAATAAGAAAGTTTCTCGCTGAGGGAGGCCAGTCTGTAGTCTGGTTGAATTTTTCAGTTTAATCACTTAACCTTGTTGATTGTGATCTTCGATGTTATAATTAATCTTAGAGGTCAGTGTGGTTGAGTTCCACATTCGGTTACAGTACATTCCCAAGCAACACACGGGTGCTGAAACTGCGTTTTTACTTAGAATATTCAATCAATGTGCTGCCAAAACCCAAGAAAAGCATTTTTTCTTACGCGACACGAAGTGAGTCGGGGGGGGGGGGGGCAAGATGGAGTTCATGCCCACCCCAAGATTTGGCCCAAATGGCGCCTCTGCTTTTAGAGTAAATATCGCACACAAGAACAAACTAGATAAATCTCAATCAGGTAAGTATTATCTTTACTGGATCGAATTCCCCGCAAAGGATCCAATAAGCTTTTAATAAGACATAATTTGTCCCTCCTGGTTGTAATCTTTACAACAGAAATTTCGGAAATAAACAGAAGCATTAACAAAAATACATCACAAACATAAACTGAAAAATTGTGAAAAGATACTTTTTTCCACCACAGAGTTTAGATAGATAAAAGAGTTAAAAGAACAAGTAAAATGAAAGGAGAGTTAAAGGAAAGCCTCTTTGATTACACAAAATATTTCAACATCAATGATGACGTTTGCAAGTTTTGAAAAAAAAACATCCTATTTAAACAAGAGCTAAGAGCTCATACGGCACTTGTGACGAGGCAAGAAGAACTAAGAGCCAAGAGCTCATATGGTATGAGCTTTGAGCTCTAACAAAATTCTAAGAACCTTAAAGATTGATTTAAAAGGAAAATCAGAGGCTTAATGCCGGTCAGGATTTAAAATAAGAGCTCTGAGTTATGATGTCCTTCTAAATATCAAAATTCATTAAGATCTGATCACCCATTTGTAAGTCATAAATACCTCATTTTTTCTAATTTTTCCTCTCCCTTTAGCCCCCCAGACTTTTGAGTCTGGGAAAACGACTTTATCAAGTCAATTTGTGCAGCTCCCTGACACACCTACCAATTTCCATCGTCTTAGCACGTCCAGATGCACCAAATTCGCCACAGCACTGAACCCCTCCCCCCAACTCCCCCAAAGAGAGCGAATCCAGTACGGTTACGTCTATCACGTATCTACGATATTTGCTTATTCTATCCACCAAGCTTCATCCCGATTCCTCCACTCTAAGCGTTTTCCAAGATTTCCAATTTACCCCTCCAACTCCCCCCCAATGTCAGCAGATCTGGTCGGTATTTGAAAGAAGAGCTCTGAAACATGAATTCCTTCTAGATATCAAATTTCATTAAGATTCGGTCACCTGTTCTTAAGTTAAAAATACCTCAATTTTTCTAATTCTTTCAAATTAACACCCCCCAGCTCCTCCAAAGAGAATGGATCCATTCCAATTATATCAATCACGTATCTAGAACGTGTGCTTATTCTTCCCATCAAGTTTCACACCGATCTCTCCACTCTAAGCGTTTTCCAAGATTTCTGTTTCCCTCCTCCAACCCCCTATGTCCCCGGATCCAATTCGAGTCGAAAATGGAGCATCTGACACATAATATCCTTCTATATATCAAGTTTCATTAAGATCCGATCACCTATTTGTAAGATAAAAATACCCCAATTTTCACGTTTTCCAAGAATTCCGGTTTCCCCCTCCAACTCCCCCAATGTCACAGGATCTAGTCGGAATTTAAAATAAGAGCTTTAAAGCACAAGATTTTTCAAAATATCAAATTTCATTAAGATCTAGTCATCCATTAGTAAGTTACAAATACCTCATTTTACCCAATTACCACCCAACACCACCAAAGAGAGTGGATCCGGTCCGGTTATGTCAGACACGTATCTTAGACTTGTTTTATTCTTCCAATCCAGTTTCATCCTGATCACTCCGCTTTAAGTATTTTCTAAGATTTCCGGTCCCCCCGCCCCAACTGCCCCCCATGACGCTGGATCCGGTTGAGATTAAAATAAGAGATCTGAGTTACAAGGTCCTTCTAAATATGAAGTTTCATGAAGATCCGATCACTCATACGTATGTTAAAAATACATCCTTTTTTCTAATTTTTCAGAATTAACCCCCTCCCCCACCCAATAGAGCTGATCCGTTCCAATTATGTCAATCACGTATCTAAGACTTCTGCTTATTTTTCCCCATAGTTTCATCCCGATCCCTCCACTCTAAGTGTTTTCCATGATTTTAGGTTCCCCCCAAACTCCCCCCAATGTCACCAGATCCGGTCGGGATTTAAAATAAGAGCTTTGAGACACGATATCCTTGTAAATATTAAATTTCATTGAGATCCGATCACCCGTTCGTAAGTCAAAAATACCTCGTTTTTTTTTATTTTTCAGAATTAACCCCCCCCCAACTAGCCCAAAAAGAGCGGATCCGTTCCAGTTATGTCAATCATGTATCTAGGACTTGCGCTTATTTTTCCCACCAAGTTTCATCCCGATCCCTCCACTCTAAGTGTTTTCCAAGATTTTAGGTTTCCTCCTCTCAACTCCCCCCCAATGTCACCAGATCCGGTCGGGATTTAAAATAAGAGCTCTGAGACACGATATCCTTCCAAACATCAAATTTCATTAAGATCTGATCAACCGTTTGTAAGTTAAAAATACTTCATTTTTTCTATTTTTTCTGAATTAACCGGCCCCCCACTCCCCCCCAGATGGTCAAATCGGGAAAACGACTATTTCTAATTTAATCTGGTCTGGTCCCTGATACGCCTGTCAAATTTCATCGTCCTAGCTTACCTGGAAGTGCCTAAAGTAGCAAAACCGGGACTGACAGACAGACAGACAGAATTTGTGATTCCTATATATCACTTGGTTAATACCAAGTGCCATAAAACCAACATGAGTTATGTCATAGAGACATCAACTTTCATATACAGCATTACCAGAAAGTTCATTCAATGTATCTATCTGTTCTATTATTAGCCTGTTTGCAAACCTGCAATTAGTTCATTTTGTCAATATATTGCTGTATTAAAGGAATATTATTAGCCAGTTCGTTAATCATTACTAGGAAAAGAAGGGGGAGAGGAGTAATTTGTCGGGCCCATAAGAAAGCATGCAAGGGATCCAAGAAAATACCAAACCAATACCCTTTTTGACACATTTGTTTCTACCAAAAAAATCTATTCTGATAATATTAGCTAAGAATGGACATAACAAATGCTAAACATTGCATTACCTCTTGAAATAAGTGATCCCGTGAGATTTCATCTAATTTCGTTTTGTCAATGACCTTGACAGCAACTTTTTCCCCAGTAAACACATGCCTGGCTAGTTTTACCACTGCATAGTGCCCTCTGCCAATTGTCTCCTCTAAATCATAGAGGCCAGCAATAGTTCCTGAATATTTGGAACTGCGGTTGCTAGGATGTAGAGTGGTGCCCATTTTTTATGCACTGTCAGCTCATCCTTCTGAAATAACAAAATGATTACTCAGATTTGTTTGTATTACCAGTCACACTAAAAGATTGGTGGTTCAATTGACAGAGGAATTTTCCTTTGGTTGGTTGGGACTAAAACAGACAAAAATGTTCCTTTTCTGGCTACAGTTTTGTTGTCTATGAAGTTTACATCTCTTCTGTATCTATGTGCAGAAGGCAAAGATGTGTTCAAACTTTCAAAAATTATTAAAAATATAGACAAAAATCATAAGCCAACATAAGTAGTTAACACATTTTGAGGCTTCTTCAACTATACTTTACCCTTAACTTCACCCACCTAATGTGCAAATATATAGCCCAAATTATATATTTCCCATGCATCACTCTTGCTTCAACCAGTGCACCCACAAATTGATTTAATGCTAACAAAATCAAGAAACAGAAAAATAAGGAAATTATAAAATTTGAGCTACAGATTTGACCATTAGGGGGGTTGAGGGTAAAGTATAGTGGAAGAACCATCAAAACGTGATAGCTATAACTTTTCTGTACGTATTGAAGTAATAATTATTTTCTTAACATGCTTGTTTCTGAATGGCCCTTATTAGGGTAATGAATGAATGAACTTTATTTCCTGTAAAAGTATAAAAAACACAAAGTATAGAGTATTATAAATAAACAAAAAACAAAAACAATAAACAGCAAAGAAACAAATTCAAACTAACAAAAGACAACATGGACTAATTAACCAGTATCAATATGGAAAAAAGGCTGCAGAGGGTCATAAACGTGAATAAAGTTGATAGTCTTTTTACATAAATCATCACTGGAAGACCGAATCTGAGAAGGCACATCAATTAAACTAAATCGAGCAATTATTTTTTTGTTTTGGTGCCATCTAGGAAGCCAGAGGAGGAATTTGCAATATCTGAAATAAGCTGTATGTAGAGTATGTCAATCTTTCTTATGAAACAGATGAGCCATGCCTGATAAGAACAAAAGCACGGGGGCGTGCTTTTGTAAAGGCACCAATGATTTGAGAGTACAATTTTGGAACCATTGTCAAAATTTTCCTTCAAAACAGGATAACTCTGCTTAGTCATGATTTGTAACACCATCTCTTGAAGCCTTTGTTATATTTTGACAATGCAAAACTTGAACCCTATATCCAATACACACAAATAAGAATAGAATATTCAATTCAATCAGTTTCCTGTTTTTGACATAAAACAAGCTCCCAACACTTTTTTAGATACAATGAAAAGAGAAATCACGAATGCAACAGCACAAACACATTAAAAAAAATGGAAGACAGAAGGAGAAAAGGAAGACTGTTTTCCTACATTAGTGATTAATATAGATCAACACTTGAATGAGGCCTTAACCCTACCAATCCATACAATCACACAGGTCAAACAGCATAGCTATACACAATCAACCATAAAGAATAGTCCATGGACAGGCAGTCGTGTCGTCAGTAAGTATAAGTTGTCATTTACCAAAAAAAGGACAAATAATTCAGAGGCAACAACCCAACACAAGGGCTCATCAGGAGAATACACACTTGCCTATAGGGTTTCGGCACTTTAAATTCTCTACTCAGGCAAGTGGCGTGCCTACCATAAATTCCCCATGGTATCCCCGTGTTAGGTATCACCCCCAAAATATATGCCTATGAAAAAACAAGCAAATGTAGAACAACTAAGTAACACCAAAACATGTAATCTTCACTGTCATTGCCTGGTTATTTTTTAGCAGAAAAAAGTTGGGATCAGCATCAGTGCATCAAGATTCATTTGATCTTCTCTAAAATGTAGCCATATTGGCTTTTTCTTCATAAAATTAAGTTAAAATGGCAGCTAACATTATATTGACATAACTATGTTCCAATTGTCAAAAATTCTTGTCTGATATAGTGGAAATACTGGACTGACTAAAAATATACCTTCAGCCAAATTCAAATGTAGATATTGGCTTCTATTATGAGATTCATTTCTTTTGAGAATATCAAACAACAAAGAGAGGTAAAACTCAACAAAGAAAACCTCAAAAGCCAGTAGAGAGAAAAGATATGAAAGACTAAAATAATGCAGATATTTTGCCTGTTAAACTAGGCGTTCTCAGCACAAGATAAAAAGAAAAAACGCTAAACTAAAAACAAATCAAACCACCACAAATAATAATAAATACAATTGTCGCTACTGATTCACGTAGGGAAAAGAAGCTATTAGAGTTACATCAGTGAGAACATCAAAGCAACTGCGGAAAAATTATAAAAATTGTAACTAAGTTAACTTAGAGGAATATTCTGTTGCGAAATAATCCTCTTGTTAGCTAATATTGAAACAACCTTTTTTGGTCTAGTAGTTAATCTTGTCCCCTAGTGATTAGTTAAAATTTTAATTCCCTTAAAAATTTAGCATAATCACCAGGGGACAAGATTACCAACTAGACCAAAAAGAGTTGCTTCAATATTAGCTAACAAGAGGATTATTTTGCAACAGAATAATTAACTTAGTTTCAACTTTTCCTCAGTTGTTTTAATGCTTTCACTGAAATAACTTAGTTATTTACAGTTTAGTGTTTATTCTTTTTATCTTGTGCTGAGGACACCTAGTTTAGATACTGGCAAAATATCTGCATTATTTTAGTCTTTCATCTCTTTTCTCTCTTCTGGCTAGAGTCTCATTTGAGGTTTTTTTTTGTTAAGTTTTATCTCTCTTGTTGTTTGTTGTCATGGCTGGCCAGTTCAGCTTAAAAACTTTCAGTTGAGAATATCTTGCAGTAACCTTGTCAAAATTTTTGACAGACAGCATCAGGCCCTGTCAAAATATAGGTTACTCAGTCAAAACTTCACTGAACATGTAAAACAGCTGAGAAAAAATTTATGTCGAAATTAAAGGGTCCTCTGACAAAAGCATAGTTTCTGAATTTACAGGTACTTTCTTAACAACAAGAGATATTGATGATTATTATTTGTAATAATATTCCAAATGAAAAAAAAAACATTACTGTTTTTAATCATAGTTTTACTGACTTGATGCTAGATTTTTCCAACATCTGAGGAACTGCTCCTTGGAGCAGTTTGGAGGAGCTAATTGGAGGAACCCCTCCAATTAGCATAGAATTCCTATCCCACCCAAAATGCTAATAAAACATGTTAAACGTCTTCCCCAAGTTGCTTAAGCAGAGAGACAGGAAAAAAAGGTTATCAAAAATAATGATATGTTCTTTTCCACTGAGGCCTGGTGTCAGTTAATGAACAACTCTACCGCCAAGTCTGAATGCTATATCATCCATCAAAGCTTGTACTTTTCTTTGACAAACGTCAAAATTGTAAACATAACCACTCATTCAGGCTAAGCACCAAAGCTTAGAGACTCTTTTTATTGGTTTCATTGGATTATACTGCTTTGAGCATGAACCATCCTTTGAAGAGAATGATGGAGTCATCAATACCCAGGTAAGTTCCAAGCTTCACTAACTGCTTGAAGTGGAAGTTTAGCAGGTCGATCATTGGTCATAGCCTGAACAGTCTGTCTTTCAGACATGTTTTCTTAAGATTATCAGGGTTGCAACAGTAGCTAACAACCTAGTAAGGAATAATTCCGACCCATACTAACGCATATATATGCCCACAACTCCTAAGAAAAGTTTCAAATCAAAACACAATATACACTGTTTGAACCGTCTTGTCTGAAATCTCTATATATGAAACTTGGAGTCCTGTGGTTAAACGTCTTGGTGTCACAAACTTCTAATAATCATAAGTAGGATAAGCATACTTAAAGAATTCTGGACTTTCCAGACATAGAATAGTCAAAACTAAAAAAATTTAAAGTGAATTAAATGGGTAGATTAACTTTGAAATGGCCAAATGATGACAACACTTTAACTGTAAACAACAAATAAATCTTTGCTGGACCATTAAAGGTGAGAGAAAGTGAGGCATTCAAGATAATGTTTATAAAATGACCTATATAACACTATTATATCACACACTATACTATATAGAGACATAGGTCACACACTCACACTCCATATAAATATCCAATTTAGTCCTTATACTTCTGGGAATTGTTTCAGTTTTTTGCTTTCACTATCTGAATAGTGTTTTATACATTTACACATTTAAAAAAGTTGAAACAGAACAGGCATGTTGAATCCACCAGGATCCAACCACAAGTATTTTGACACATGTTGAATTGGGTTCTGACTTCTGTCAAAACAGGTAAATTTTTTGTTCTGTCAAATTTGTAGGTGAAAACACTCCAATTTAAGAAAATTGGAGTTTGGTAACCCTTTTCTGATAAAACTTCAAACTTCTAATAAAACAGTTAGATTTGTATATGTCTTTGCCTATATACTGAAATACTTTTAAAACCAAAAGTCTTTAAATTAAGCCTTCTGGAGTAGAAAAGTGATTTTTCACAAAAACTGTTGAATCATTGGTAACTTTATCCTATAGGCTAATACCCTTTTCTGATGTTTTTTTTTCTTTTGATAAAATCAAGAAGAGGAATAACACATGGGAAACAGGTAATTTGGGCTTTATATTGACCATTAGGGAGATCAGGGGTAATGTACAGTGGAAACACCATCAAAGTGTGTTAACCATGATTTTCTGTATATTTCAAAGTAAAGATTGTTTTCAAACATTTTACCTTCTCAAAAACCCCAATTGTAGACAAATATCCTTTTTTAATGTAGTAGGCTAACATTTTTTTTTCGTTATTTATATCAAGAGCCAAATGATAACCAGCCAATAGCTCTATTCTAACTTCTATTCCATGTCCATGATTGGGCAGCACTTCCCAAGATTAAGTCAAAGCTTAAAGTGTGTGCATGAGTTTCTACTATTGACTTAACAATGTTTAGGTGATTTAACATTGTTAGTTTTGTATATGGTTAAAATATTCAAGCTAAACAAATGCTTATTAAGAAAACATATATAGATCCAATGGTAAAACAGTCCATTTTCTATATCATTTAGGCCTATTAGAGATTTTGGGTTAAGTCTAGGGTTCATCCAGTACATAAGAAAACATGTTAAGAAAACAATCCTTTTCATAATATGCAGAATAATCCTAGTTAACATATATTGTAGGGACAGAAATATTTATCTTCACCACATAAAAGGTAATATACAGTAGCAAAAAGTCCTATACTCCCTATTGAAAATTTTTGACACAAATGTAAAACAACACAGGATTCATGATCCTGCTTTTGTCCACATGTAATGACAAATGTTTCCAATGGAAAACCAAGTACCAACTGAAACTATAGCTCTGACATATATTTTCAGAGTCTATCTATGGCTCTCACATATATGCTCAGAATCTAATTAGGCACTATGATATATTTGTCATGTTCAGAAAAAGATTTTGCTACTGGTATATACTTATACTGTGATCTTCACTTCTTTCACTGCTGCACATTTATCTTAACAAAATTCTGAAAAATAAACACGGATTTGACTGAATCTATCTATTTTCAAATAATCTAAACATGAAAGTTAAACACCTTCAGTGCCATCTAATAATACATCACAAAACATTTTAATAGACAAATACTGATAAATTAGGCTAAGTTAGGTTAGAATAGTTAGAGGCACTTAGGTGTTTATTTATACATGATTTTCAAGTCTTAGAGAATAGACATAAATATTGAAAATGTGAAAGAGAGAGAGAGAAAGATGGGTTTATTAATATAAATAACACAACAAAACAAGCAAATGGCCCAAAGCAAAGCTTGTTTGGGCTTACAACCCCAATACACATACATATAAAACAATACGAAAAAGAAGAAAAAATAAAAAGAAAAGAAAAGGAAAAGAAAAAAGAAAGAAAGAAGAAGAAGAAAAAATCAATTACCCTGCATTTCAATCGAAACGGATTTACACTTCAAAAGAGACAAAACAAAAAGAAACTAAAACCACTTAACCAGTATCGCCAAAATCAAAACCAACATCTTGGCTCCACTTGAGGTCCACTCAACTATCAAAACCATAAATATTAAGGCAAAATAGCTTTAATTCCCGCCGAAATTCAAGAAAGCTATCCAAGTTTCTCAAAGTCGTAGGTAAACAATTCCATGCATGGGGTCCTAGATGCCGAATAGAGAATTGAGATCTACGAGTAATAGTAAGCGGACGACGAATTATATCGGACTGTCTCGTAGAATGTGTATGAATATCACTTCCTAATTCAAACATACTTTTAAAACATATTGGTAAACAATTTTGAAAATATTTATATATAAACAGGCTTCGATAAAAAATAATAAGTCCTGCTAAAGGCAAGATTTTGCAATCTATATACCTCTTTTGTACCGAGTCTTTAAAACATACACCACATAACACTCGAAGCGCTTTATTCTGCAAAACTCGAACACGATCGAGATGAGAAGGAAATGTACTACCCCAAACATTGCAACAATATGGCAGATAAGGATGAATTAAGGAATAATACATTGTTCTTAAAATATCTCTTGGGAAAATATACTGCAACTTTCTTAAAATGCCAACATTCCTAGCGAGTTTAAGACTAATATAATCTATATGTTCTCTAAAGCTGAGACATTCATCAATTAAAACTCCTAGATATTTTGTACAATTCATTCTTAGAATACCCATATCAGCAATATTAAGTCTGTCTATCCAAGGGTAATAATTTGAGCTCCTACCATACAATAAAAAGCAAGATTTACTATAATTCAAATTTAACTTATTAAGCTTCATCCAATTGTGTACAAACTCCAGACAAGAACTAATACGACTCAACAGCTGAATTCCTGTTCATGCAGCCACAGTTATATGAGTATCATCCGCAAAGCTGGGGACAATTACTTTTTCCCCGTCACATCCAATGTCAAGATCATACGAAATCATATTAAAAGCTCTACATAAATCATTTATAAAAATTAAAAATAACAGGGGACCAAGAACAGATCCTTGAGGTACTCCAAATTTAACACTACTGACTGAAGAAACATTATCTCCTAGTTGTACATATTGAGTTCTTTCTTTTAAAAACGAGGACAGTAATTCAAGAAATGGTCCTCTAAAACCGTAATTTTCTAATTTGGCAATGAGTATAAAATGGTCAACGCAGTCAAAAGCTTTTACAATATCAAGAAAAACAGAAGCGACTTTCATACCATTATCCAACGCATCATTCACAAAAGTTGTCAAAAATAAAACAGCATGCTCAGTAGATAAACCCTTCCGAAAACCAAATTGATTTGGATTAAAAAATGATTTACTCTCCAAAAATTCAACCATTCTTTTAACTATCAATTTCTCAAACAATCTAGATACTACTGGTAACAAAGAAATGGGCCTATAATTTCCTAGTACATTTTTATCTCCACCTTTATAGACAGGAATAACTTTTGCAATTTTAAAACAACTTGGAAACACCCCAGTCCTTAAACATTCATTAAATAAATACACTAAATGACCGGAAATAACACGGTAAATATACTTTAAAGTTTTAACTGTTACAAAATCAGAGCCTGAAGCTCCAATTTTTAAATTTTTCAATGTTTCAGAAAGCTCAGAAGCGTTGATTGGCTTCAAATACGCCGAAACATCACTTGCATTCGATAAATATTTCTTAAAACTACCTTCATGCTCAGAAATAACTATACTTTGGACCAAATCCTTTCCCACATTAGCAAAATGACGGCACATTCTATCAGCAGTTGTACTATCATTATGTATACCGTCAGGAAATATACCATCATTATTAGGACTTACGACGGATTTTATAATTTGCCATGTTTTTCTAGGGTTACCTTCACAAGATTTAAATTTATTACGATAGTAATCAGCTTTGGCTTTACGAAGTAGTGCATTTAACTGGTTACTATAAATCTTGTATTCTATTTTATCACTTACACTATTACTAGCCGCACACATTTTGAACAAATATCTTCTTCTAATAATAGCCTTTAAAAGAGCTTGGGTGATCCAGGGTTTCATTGGAGTTTCTCTACGACGAGTTGCATTTTTACAAATACTACAATCAATCAATAAACTATTTATAATTGAATACCAGTTTTGAAACTTAGCATTAATATCTAGTTCATTACTATTTAAAAATTCAAAATTACATTTCTCTAACTTTACTTTATAAAGAATGAGCACATTATTATCAATAATCACTTTTTTATATCTATTTTGTGAATTTGAGTTAAGCCTAGTACCTTTACTAAAAAAATTTTGAACACTCAAAAATATCCCAAAATGGTCAGATACTTCATTTATTATCACACTTGCATTATAGTAACTGACATTAGCAAAAATATTATCAATCAACGATGCTGAATTCATAGTAACCCTAGTTGGGACTGTAATTGTAGGCTTCAACCCATGACTCAGCATAATATTTAAAAACTGGCTAACTTCTGTATTAATAAACAGATTCATTAGGTCAATATTGAAATCACCACACACAAATATAGGTAAGTTTCTACTCCTAATCATGTCCAACTGTTCTTCTAGTAACATAAAAAATTCATTAATATTGCTCGACGGAGGTCTATAAACAACAACCAAATAAAACACCTTGGATTTCTTGCTAACCTCTAATACCAAGCTCTCAAATACCATTTCTCTATTAACCCTTAAATCATCTCTTTCTATAGCTAGCAAGTCTTAGATTTCAAGTCTTGAGATATTTTCAAGTCTTAGAGAATAGACATAAATATTGAAAATGTGAAAGAAAAACTGGAAATACAAGGAAAGAAGTAAAGATAAGGGTTCTTGCCTTGCAAAATATATTAGCTAGGATTGTTTTGATTATTATGAAGTAAGAATAGTTTTATACCATGTTCCATTATGTACTGGACAAAGCCTAGATGTACACCAAGATATTAAAAAGAAATAGAGTATTAAAGAGAAATAGCTGCTGAAGCAGTTAGGCTATTACCTATTGAGCTGCTGTATGTCTTAGCTGATTTCAAACCAAAATAATCAACTTTGTATAGGGCTATATCTGCCACCTATTAGGAGATGCAGCTGGAATATCATTGTGATGGTAGCAACAATTGTGAATATACAACTTTCCATATTATTGACTTACCAATAAAGTGAACATACTACTCAATGCCATTTTTTATGCTCTTTATGAATATAATTATCCTGTCTATTGCAGATCCAAATTTAAGCACTCTTTTGAATCAGTGTTTGTGGACTATATAACATTAAAAAATAGATTTATAATGAAACAGTAAGTTTGAGACAAATGTTTGAAAGTTTAAGACTTATGTCTTAAGCCTGTTTTGGCCATTTTTAAGAGCTCAAAAAGTGCTTAAACTTGAATTTGCAATAAAAGCAATTATTATATTTGTAAACAACATAAAAAAGGGCATCAAGTAGTATGTTCAAAGTTTAAAAGCAATGTTTGAAGCCTTTTTTATACCCCATATTTTGTTATTACTCAATTTTTCTGCCACCACTCAATGCCATTTTTTATGCTTTTTATAAAAAATGATATTACAGGATATAATTATCCTGTCAATTGCCAATCCAAATTTAATCACTCTTTTGAATCAGTGCTTGTGGACTATATAACATTAAAAAAACAGATTTATAATGGAACAGTAAGTTTGAGACAAATGTTTTAAAGTTTGAGAACCTTTGAAGCCTTTTTTATACCCCATATTTTGTTAGTTTTTAAAAGCCCAAAAGTATTTAAATTTGAATTTGCAATAGAAGCAATTATTATATTTGTAAAGAGCATAAAAAAGGGCACTGAGTGGCATGTTCATTTTATTGGTAAGTCAATAATATGGACAGTCATATATTACTGCAACAATTATATTTGGAAATGGTAAGATTCTAGTTTTGCTGCTATTTAATATCTTGGAAAGGGGTTAGGCTAGGAAAATGAAACTCCACAGACTAAAGTATGTCTTGGGATGGTATTTTGAAGCACCTACCTCCATTTCTTCTCCCTCTAGAGGACAGTGACCTTTAAAAATCTTTGAGTTGTAATAGTGAAACCTAGTAAAATAAATCTTCTGCTTAAATGAAGTACAACAAAAGTGTTTTTAACTTCACAGCATTGCTCAATCTGAATTTGGGCCTATGAGGTTTCAAAAATCAGAAAATAAATTTTCAACATTAAAAAAAAAAGACTGGTATGGTTTAAAGTTCAGTAAACTTATGACAGTTCATATTAGTGACTTGCTATTAAAGTAAACATACCACTCAATGCCTTTTTTATGCTCTTTACAAATACAGTAATTGATTCTATTGCAAATTCAAATCTAAGCCAATTTTGAACTCTTAGTTAATTGATTGCTTGCTATTTTGGAAAGGGTTTAGGTTAGGAAAATGAAATTTTAAGGAATGGGTTTACAGGCTAAAGAATGTCCCAGGAAGGTATTTTGAAGCAACTTCCTCTACTCCTTCTCCCTCTAGAGTGCCCTGACCTTTGATGATTTTTAAAAATATGTGTGTTATAAAAGTGATACCTTGCAAATTAGATCTTCTGCTTAATTGAAGTACAACAAAATTGTTTTCAGCTTTATAACTTTGCTCAATTCCATTTTATAAGGTTTTAAAGATATGCAAATACATTTCCTAAATTTTGAAAAAAAAAACATTGATATGGCTCAAAATTCTACTCAAATAACACGAATTGCATTTTCAGAACTAAAGGCAGAGATACAGCAACTAGTAACTAAAAATTAAGGTAAAATGTTGTTTTGTCAAAATTTCAATAGGTGTAGACCTGTCATGTAGGCATATTTCAGGGCCCTCTAGAGGGAGAAGGAGTGGAGGTCGGTACTTTAAAATACCTTCCTGGGACATACTTTAGCCTGTAGACCCATTCCTGAAAGTTTCATTTTCCTAACCTAAACCCTTTCCAAGATAGCAAGAAGTCAATTAACTAGAATTTTACTGAAAATTGCAATAGGCTAGTGTAAACTCTAAAATGTTCTTTTGTCAAAATTCTAATATGCTAGGTCTAAATCCTGTAAAATAGGCAAATTTCTAAGACTTAGACAACAAAAGAAAGCTAACAGAGAAGCTTGACAATTAACTTCCCAGAGTATGCTTCTGGGCCTAGATTCACAAGGCTGCTGAAAGTTTCATTTTCCTAACCTAACCCCTTTCCAAGATAGAGAAAAGTAACTAAACTAGATTTTTACGTTGGAAATAAAGCATATGTAATTCCCCCAAATAGGAGATTGAATAGTAGCCTATCCCTGGCCAAATTTTTTTTTTGGCCTATTATAGACTGGCGTTCAGGTACGAAGAGGCTAGGCTCACGAGTGTCACCGAAATGCACCTTACGTTTACCAAAAACAAAATCATTTAATGGCATATTATTAATCTCCGAAATAATTCAAAGAATTCACATAAAAAGTGTATTTTCTCCTATTTCTTGTACTTCTTCAAAAACTTTCTTTTGTGACAGAGTTGCAAAACTGCTGTTTTGTTTTTTAAGACAGGGTAACAACAGAATTCTCGCGAAATATTGGATCTGCGTATAATGTTTTATAGTGATTAATTACATTTCAATGACATCTTCAGTCATGTAGTGAGTGAAGATTTTCTATTTTCATTAGGGTATAAGCTCTAATATGTGTTAGGGGGGCTCGTCATGTTTCTGTTATTCGCCTTCATAATCGCCTTTTCACGACCAAGTCCTTATTTTTCGATCAAATTTGGCAAAAAATATATGGTTCCTGAAGAGAAAGACACTTTTATTTTGAATATATTAGAAAAAAAGTCATAATTTTAGTACAAAAATATATCTTCAAAACGGAACACCGCAGTCTTGCTGGCCAAATCGATTTTATTAAATGATTAACTAAATTAAACTAAAGAAACCGAGAGGTTCCGCAGAGCAAGTAACTTTTTTCTAAAAGAAAAAATTGTTCATTCAGAATAGAAAATGTCGATCAAAAAGTTTAATCATAACTTCGTCATTGAGGACTCTGATTACAGTTACCAAAAAAGTTCTTCAATTCGTTGACGTACGACACCACACCACATTTGGAGTAAATCAAGAACGGTCTTGACTCAACTTGCTTTAGACAAAACATTTGAGATCTCGGGCGTTAAATGAAACAAGGCCAGTGGGTCGCATAGGCCACTAAGATGTACATATCTGGAACCAATCCACTACAACTTCCTCTTCTCATTTTATTAACTGCAACGATCTGCTGGAAACTACTTTCATTTTTCGTTTTCGACTGCTGTACAGACACGTGTCCTCTCACAACCCTTTGCAGAAACCCGAGTAGTGTCATTTTTTCTTTGGGAAACAGAGGAGTTCGCAAACATTGGCATTGAAGAGCGTCAACTCAACGAAATAACAGAAAAGCCAGTGCCACTATTTCAACGACTTTCTATCTCTTTCATATGCTGCCCTTTTCTGGTCTGACAGTTCCAGACCCTTTATAATCTTTTGCTGCTTGAGGAGCAGGGATAATGGAGTTAGGCCCATCATAATTCTTTCTCCTTTCAGAGGCTACCTCTATACCATGGTAATTGCAAGCAAACAGAACAGTCTTGGAATCCATCCATTTATAGACACCAATCGCTCCCTATATGTAAAGTTTTGTCGGAAGCAATAACAGGGAGCCTCTTCTTATTTGAGTGAAGAGTACAAGATGCTAAAATACCGTCTTCCCCAAGTTGCTTAAGCAGAGAGACAGGAAAAAAAGGTTATCAAAAATAATGATATGTTCTGTTCCACTGATGCCTGGTGTCAGTTGCTGAACAATTCTACCGCCAAGTCCGAATGCTAAATCATCCATCAAAGCTTGTACTTTTCTTTGAGAAACGTCAAAATTGTAAACATAACCACTCATTCAGGCTAAGCACCGAAGCTTAAAGACTCTGTTTATTGCTTTCATTGGATTATACTGCTTTGAGCGTGAACCGTCCTTTGAAGAGAATGATGGAGTCGTCAATACCCAGGTAAGTTCCAAGCTTCACTAACAGCTTGAAGTGGAAGTTTAGTAGGTCGATCATTGGTCGTAGCTTGAACAGTCTGTCTTTCAGACATGCTTTTTTTAAGATTATCAGGGTTGCAACGGTAGCTAACAACCTAGTAAGGGATAATCCCGACCCATACTAACGCATATATATGCCCACAACTCCTAAGAAAAGTTTCAAATCAAAAAACAATATACACTGTTTGAACCGTCTTGTCTGAAATCTCTATATATGAAACTTAAAGTCCCGTGGTTTGAACATCAAGAAAAATCCATTGGCTTCAATAAAAAAGAAAATGGGTAGAACCGCGATATTCTGCATCGACAGAATTTTTTTTTCTATTTTTCCCTCCTCAGCTAGCGGGGCACACGAATAAGCTACAAACCGATTTAATAGCTCAATTTAAAAGAAACTGTAGTATTAACAAAAATATTTTCTTAATAAAATCATTATATTCAAAGAACTCAATTTTCGTATAACACAGGAATAACAAGTGCTATTGATATCATCTTGCATCTAGCTAGCCACTTATTAATAGACAATCACGTCCCTTACTAAGAAAAACAATAGGACATAACGCCTAAAAAAAAGAGTCAGATCAAACACATAGTACACTGTCACAACTGCTTTTTCAGACCCCCATGCCATGTTGTTGTTCTGATGGTGGGCTAAAATAACCTATCTATCTATCTATATAGAAAACTTACAGTCCATGACTTAAACAACAATTCATTGGGTTGAAAAACAAGAAAAGTTGCTGCAACCACGATATTGTGGATCGACTGCATCTTTATTTTTCTTCCGTTTTTTTTCCGCAGTTGGCAAAACACCGGAACATAATAAAGAGCTGTTTAATGGCTCATTTTAAAGGAATAGACTGTATTTTGAAACCTTCTCTAATTAACGAAAATAATTTTTCAACACTTTTTAAAACTGCATTTTCGTATAATACTGGAGTAACGAATTTTATTAAAACCATTTGGCATTTGAAGATTAAAATTAGTTTTCACAGTTTAAGAGACAGCGTGCATATTTGAAGGATGCTTATATTAAGTATTATCAGCATTTTCTTTAAGGTGTATTTTATGTCTATTTTAATTTAATTTTATTTTATTTTGATTTAATTCAATAAGCATCTTTTAAAAAGTTGTTACATAAAGGATCAATATATTTCTTTATGAATAGATATTATGAATGTTTGATTAGTAAAGTGATTGTATGGATAGCTAGAACTAAGTAAAGAACAAACCAAGGCATATAGTAACTAGATGTTAAGAGAATACGAGTATCTTTAGAAAAAATGCTTTTCAGTTGTATTGTGCCATATTTAACTCATTTAGCTGCCTTATTCTCTTGGGATTGTCTCTTATTATACCAGCTAAGAAACCACCAAACGCTTTTTCCTGTTTTTAATTACCTTTGATAAAATATTCTTAAATGTAAAACGAACTCTAACCCATAGTTGCTGCTTATAGAAAAGAATAAACATTAGTTTATATTCTGACTCTAAATCTTTGAAATACGAGTTAGAGCAGCTTAAATTGTTTGTTCAGAATATTGCGTCATCGGAAATGTCAAGCTTAAAACCTGAACTTGATGAGATCAAATCTAAACTTTATGCAATTTGATGCTAAGCAACAGATGACACCCGCAACTAAGTTATCGTAGTTTTCTGAGGCTCCCAGCCTGGTGCAACCCAAAGAGGCTGTTTTGACGGATAGTGCTGATGAGTATGCGCCTGTTCCTATTAATAGAGCGAGTAGTGGCACCGTGACTCTTTTTTCTAGGCCACTGACTGGTACCAAGAGTCAAATTGAAGCCGGAACCTATGCCAGTGCTATAGCGAAACCAGCTAACACACGTAAGGTTAAAACGGCTAAGGCAGCTGGAGGTTGTGGTTCTCTTTCACATGGTCTTCAAGGTCCCAAATACACTTTGGGAGCTAATATCAGATCTGTGATCCCTAATATGAAGTCAGTCCTGCAAACTAAGGTATCAAAGCTCTTTGTTAGTAGATTTGCTCCCGAAACTACTGAGTACACAGTTGTTAATTTTGTTTCAAAGAAGCTGAAGTGTCCAGTATCTTGCTAAAAAAATGTGACGGCCAGTCCCAACAGTGCTTCGTTCAAGCTCGTTGTGTCGGCTGCGCTACGTGCGAAACTGGTTTCACCTGAGTTCTGGCCTGCCGGTATCCTTGTTAGGACTTATTATGGACCTGAGCCTCAAAGTGCCCACTAGTGAGCCCACGCCTTCCAAAGGTCAAACTTACATAGATGGGTGAGAAACTACGTGTAGCGTCACATACCTGTCACTCGGTGAAGCATAATGCAGGTCCAGTGAAAGCTCTCTGTGAAGAGTCTGACTTAATTTTTCTACAGGAAACCATGTTAATTGATTTTGACAATGCTTTTTTAGAGAGTTTAAGTGGATATTTGGTTTATTTTGCAGTGAATGCTACGAATGCAGGTAATGGCCTTCTGAGAGGGAGGCCTTCTGAGAGGGAGGCCTGTGTTAGCCATTCTTTGTGGAAAAGCTTACTCCCACATCATATCTTTTCCATTCCCCTCAGATGAGAGGCTGCAGCCAGTCTGCCTCCGTTGTGATGATTGGGAATTCCTTTTTGTTAATGTTTTTATGCCAGTTTACTCAAGCGAGAATTTGCATGAATTCTCCCTGTACTTAGGCAAGCTAGTATCGTTTTTATCTGAAGAATATACTTATGTTTGTTTCCTGGGTGATTCTAATGCTAATTACAGTGCAGAAACTATTTTCAGCCGTGAGCTGAAGGCAGCAATAGCTAAAAATGATTTGGTTTTGTTGTGATGAAGTGGCTCTAGAGCCACTTCATCGACTTTACATCGACTTTACATATTTGAGCCCGTCAGGCCATACGTCATTGATTGATCACGTGGTGTGTCCAAGTCCTTTATGCCTGTTGTGCCTATTTCTGTAAGATATGATATATTTGGTTCAGACCATTTCCCTCTTTTGTTTGAATTATCGTGTGCTATTCGTGCTGTGGATTCGTTGTGTGCAGATCCGCCACCTTCTGGTCCGGCTGCTGTGGACTGGGAGCGTGCTAGTGCGTCTCAGCTTGTGGCCTATGGTGTGGAGGTTGAAAGGTGTATCCTTGCTTTGGATATAACAACTAGCTACCATTGTACTCTCCCTTATTGTACTAATCCTTCTCATACTAATGGGTTAGGGGCTCTTTATTATACACTGATTTCGATTCTTATTGTTAGCGCATGTCATACTCTACCTCTTCGTCCGGGTAGTACTAACTGGAAAAGGGTGGGGCTGAATGTTATTCCTGGCTGGAATACTCACGTTCGTCCTCATTATGTAGCTGCGACAAATGCCTTGCTTTTGTGGGTTGCTAATGGCAGACCTTTTGGAGGTGGGCTCGATTCTGAGAGGAGAATTCTTCACAGTAGGTTCCGGAGTGCCCTTCGGTGGCACAAAAAGAATATGGAGAGTTTGAGGACTTCGGCTCTAGCCAGTAGTTTGGGTTCACTTAATCTCCGTAATTTTTGGAAAAAAGTTGCTAGTTCTAAGAGTGCTTGTCCCCAAAAAATGTCGAACAGAGTCGGTTCATAGACTGGTCCCAAAGACATTGCTGAGCTATGGAGGGATCATTACAGTGCTGTTTTCTCGTCAGTGGCTTCGGATCCCAAAGCAGCAAGGGCAAGGTCCTTCTCCAAACCTTGGACTGATCCTGTTAAGCAGCTGATAACGGCAGAGTCTGTGGCGGGGTCGTTGCTTGGGCTTTCGGGCAGCAAGTCTGGTGGAATTGATGGAGTCACGGCAAATTACATTAAGCATAGTGGCCCATCCCTGATTTGTTTGTTGACACTGCTCTTCAATGGTTTCCTTAACCGCAGCTATATCCCAGATTCCCTTACTCAGGTTTGCCTGGTTCCTATTCTGAAGTCGAATACCACTGATTTGGCATCGTTAAGCAAATATAGACCGATTGCTCTAGCTGCTGCCATCTCAAAACTTTTTGAAAAATGTCTATACTCTTTGATATCACCCCAGATTGGTTCATCGCATATCAATTTGGGTTCAAAGAAGAATCTTCGACGGAGTTCTGCGTGTTTATCCTTAAATCTGTAGTGCAGTACTTTTGGCTTTTTTCTAGTCCTGTGTTTGCATGATTCATTGATGAAAAGGCGGCTTTCGACCAAGTGAACCTTGAGAAGCTCCTCGACAAAATAGGCACTAAAGGAGTTGACCGTCTTATCATTGAAACTCTTCAATACTAGTTTGAAGTGCAGCGTTTCAAAATCAAATGGAGTGGTTATTTCAGTGAGTCTTTCCCTGTTTTGAACGGTGTGCGGCAAGGTGGGGCACTGTGGTTGGCTGTTTCATTGGTGGTGTTTGCTTCAATATCCTGAGTTATGCTGACGACCTGGTTATTTTAGCTCCTACAGTGGCTGCACTCAACCATTTACTTTCAATATGTGATGACTTTGGGTCAGCCAATGATATCGTGTTCAACACGACTAAGTGTATGGTGTTTATTCCCCGGAGAACTCCTTTGAAATATATCCCTCTGGCCTGGCTTTCTGGAGTGTCGTTATTTTTGTTGGATCCGACAAATATCTTGGATTCACGGTGGCTCCAACTCTGAGTGATGAGCTTCATGTTAAGGCACTTCCACGTTCGTTTTGCTGCAGGGCTAACTTACTCATTTGTAAGTTCGGGAATTGCGACCCTTCTGTAAGATACTTTCTTTTCAGAGCTTACTACACTCCGTTGTACGGTCTAACTTTTGTACACTCTCTGTCTGTTAAGTGTGAGAATTCTCTTCGGGTTGTTTATAACAATTCTTTACGGTGGCTTCCTAATCTTCCTTTGAATTTTAGTGCATCTGGAATGTTTGCTGGTGGTAGCCTCCCATCTTTTCTTGGGCTGCGTAGTGAAAATCTTCTCTTTCTATCCAGACAAGGATACTTGCTTTGGATAACCTACTCATTTTGGTGCTTTCTGAGCCGCTTTTTTGCCTCTGTCTGCCACTTTGGCTGACTTGGTCAAGTGTGATTTAAACACAACAAACAATTTTGACATGTTTAAATGTACTATTGTTATTTGAAGGAACTTTTTTTTCTTTTTTTTTTTTGTTGCTGATTGTTTTTTGTGTGGTATTGATTTATCTGTTTTTGTTCTATTTTTTTTCTTTTCTTTTTGTAAGTGGCCCTAGTTGGTCTCAAGTTTAGTAAATAAATAAATAAATAAATGATTCGCCAAAGTGATTAGATCTAGATTAAAGATTACTTTAGGAACAAATTGAGAGCCTAAACTTTGGTCTGGAAAAATATTTCTGAATTCCACCTCCCTGGGGGACTTGTTTGCAGATTAGTTTTCTTTCCTAAGGGCTGCTTGGAATTTTAACGATCGGATTGGTATCATGTTTGAAGGGTTACAAATTGGGCTTTTGTGGAAGTTGCAAATAAAAGTTCAATTTTTTATGAAACATACGATATTTCATATATAATATCATTTCTATAGGATATTTACAGAGATTTTGGAAAACTAAAAGACGAGGTGTAATTAATATAATTCCCCAAAATCTATCTCATTATTTTTTCATAAATTATGAAAATTAATTTTCATAAATTTTTCCTCAGTTGCTCTTTGATTCTCATTGAAATAACTCAAATAGCTGCTTTTCCCTACGTGGATAAGTAGCAACAATTGTATTTATTATAATTGGTGGTGGTTTTTATTTGTTTTTAGATTAGTTTTCTTTTAATTTTCTATCTTGTGCTGAAGACGCCTTGTTTGGATACAGGCGAAATATCCGCGTTGTTTTAGTCTTTTAATTCTACTGGCCGTCGTCTCGTTTGAAGTTTTCTTTTTGTAGAGTTTTATCTCTCTTGATTATTTATCTCATTATTATTGTGATTTCTCTACAACAATGCTGAAAAGAATGTTTAACTTCTCACAGGGCAGTATCCAGTGAGCAAGAAGAGGTGGAGAGTACCTGTATGACTCCCCCCCCCCGTCTTATAAAGAAAAATTGTCTGACTCGTACAAAAGTAACAAAAAGGTATAAATAGCCCTAGCAGTTCCATTTTTGTTGCTGTAATGCACCTACAGATGGTAAAATTTATAAAAAGCCCGTAGGTATGAGTAACATTTTTTAAATCAGAAGTTAAACATCTCTTTACGATGGTATGGCAGCCTGCTAGCCCTGCTAATGTTGCATTTGGCTGGTGTAGAACAGAAGATTTATGAAACTTAATAAGGAGGCTGGAAGGTGGAGTATATGAGAGGTGCGATTGTGACCCTCCAGTGAAAGATTTTGGGCCGTAAATATTACAATAGTCCCCTTTTTATACTTCCAATCCTTTTCACTCGAGAAATGGCATCAAAAGTGCCATTTTCATTGTTACACGATGCTTTAATTGTTTCATTGTAAATACAAGCAATAGCTTTTAAATGAGCCATTACACATCTCCTTATGATAATCTGGCAGTTCACTAGCTCAGCTTTTACGATTGACACATGACACCCAAAATGTCATTTTTGAGCCATGTGGTACATGCAGATAATGGAACCTATACAAAGCATGTAGATATAAGCAGTAGCTTTTATACAAGAGCTCGCAACTATGCTCTCGTAGCTCCCAAGCCCCAATACTTGAGACATGGCACCAAAAGTACCATTTTCAAAAGTACTCAAATCAATAGCACTCAAATTAGTATTAAAAATCTCGCTAAGTTGTTCTGGTAACCCGCTTATTCTAATGCTGTAGTTTTATTTCGTCTTGTTGCTATTTTTAGGGGTTTCAGGCTTGTTTTTGAAATCACGATTAAATAGTTTAAGCAATAAACTTTTACTTTTAAATCTAACTCAAATAATAGTTACAATTCCTGAATCAGTGTCAAATGAAATTTTTTTCTCATTAAGCAGTTTTTTTTCAAAGCACATTTTCCAACTATTGATTATTTTGGGCTAAGGTTCGGTCTTTACTAGATTGCAGCTACTGCAGCAACCATGGTATTCAAGACTTGCACATACTTAATATTTCTTTCCCTCCATAGTAGAATATTAAGACAATTTAAAAATAGGTGTAAAAATACCCAAAGAGATTCTCGGGATAGTTTCAATAGCATATTCCAGTTAAAATTGTTTTCATTTTAGCTTGAGTTGGAACATCGGATTTTACTCAAAATTGAACAGAAATTGTGCAAGATAAAATAATATTATATCAATAACATACCTTAGATACCAATACAGCTATGAAAACTACTATCTTGCCCATGAGAAGCTTTTGGTACAGAGCTCTGAACTTGGCACCTCCTCCAAGCCCACGCTCCGACGCTTAAATCTTAATACAACACCATAGGTGGGAACACAATTTTGTTTTAATTTTGTTAACAGCTTTACAATTCTATTCACGACGTCAGTCCAATTGCTCTTACTTTTAGATTCAGACTGCCAGTTTCCTCTCTCCAGCCACTAGCATCGCTACCGCGCACTGTTTCTCAAAAATAAATCGAGTTTTCATAACTGTATTGGTATCTAAGCTGTGATCAATAATTAACACAACCTAGAGTACGCTAAAACTAGTTGAGTAAACTATCTATTGTGTCTCTTGGGAATGAAAATAAAGCAATCGTTTTTTTTTGCCTCATCTTCAAAATTTTGATGCTCCTGTTACAAAATTGCAGGCATAAAATCCTACTGCTTCTTGCATTAAGGCTTCAATGTTGCTCTTGATATAAAATTAGTATTATTGACGTTCTCTTCCCTTCGATTTTGCGTCTTTTTTGCTTAAACTCTCTTCACGACATGATCGTTTGTGGTCAATCTTGTTCAAGAGTTTACGAAACCCGACCAAAATTTAGTTTCTGAAAATTATTTAGAATCATAAGTTAGAATATAAAGCTGATAAAAAAACAAAGCCTAATGTATTCAATTTTTCTACTGCCGAAGGAGAAAACATTTTATTTTCTGTGTTCTAATCTAGCTTTTTTGCTAATGAGTTCCTTAAGTTTTCCTTCAAAAAATTTGTTGACAGATTTTAGCTTTTCCTTGGGATTCCAAAAAAAACTTTTAAGTTATACGACTTCTCAACTCTATTATTCAGTCTTCTCATTCAAGGTACCTGTCTTTCCTATTATTAGTTTGTAAATAGTTCTAAAACATCCAATGCTCTCTTTTAAGCTGTCTCGTTTTAGCGTTACTCGTATTTTTACAATAACAGGGCATACCTACCAATGTTTGAAGGGTGTCGGAGTGAATGAACCTTCTTTCAAAATTAGCCAACTAACAACTTTAGATAAAAAAAAACATAAATTATAACATAATATTTTATATAAATAGCTTTAGAACTCTTAAAATACTGGATACAATAGAAAGAAAACTGTCTTCAAGACGAAAGAGATTAATCGTACTAGGACCCATAAATTAAAGTTTCTGAAATATGAGCAAGGTACATATTCTCATCATTTTTAAAACACACCCGAAGCTCTGGGGTGTATTTTGCTATTAAAATACATTTAAATTTATTTCTACTGATTGTTCAATCTCGTTTGCATCAGTAGAATTGTTTGGAGTATTCAAAGTATATAAGTGCCTGGGATGAGATAGTTCAAAGGCACAACAAATTAAACTACCAAAACAGGTAAGCTACAGAGTATTCGCTTCAGTCACTGAGCAAAATATAGTTTTAACCCCTCGCATTAGATGATGCAACAGTCTGAATAATTTTATTATCTGTATTTTTTTTTTTACTGTTTTTGACCCAATAAACCAAGGAAAATGACATAAATTATGGCTGAAGATGGTGTAACCCAACAAGTTAGATCACACAAAAGGGCTTGTTGAGACTTGCCTATTGTCCGGCGAGAGAGCTTAAAATTATTCCTTATAGTTTGATAAAAATTAGGGAGTCTCTGTATGCACGTTACAAGACATGTGAACGATGGAAGGAGAGGCTTCGATAACGTTTGTTTCTCAAAATCATCGGAAAATTTTCCTTTCTTTTTTTTTTAGTTCCGATTTAATTTATCTAGTTAGTTTGTTTTCAGTGATTTCCCCTCCTCTCCCCCCAAAAAATTT
Source organism: Artemia franciscana (assembly GCF_032884065.1). Taxonomy (NCBI): domain Eukaryota; kingdom Metazoa; phylum Arthropoda; class Branchiopoda; order Anostraca; family Artemiidae; genus Artemia; species Artemia franciscana. Next base: position 7,499,838 of record NC_088875.1, on the reverse strand, counting down.
TACTTGACAAGTTATCAATTATGTAACATCTTACATAATGCTAGAAATTTTCTTAAGCCACCAAAGAAGTATCTTCAGGGCAATTTGTTGTTCCCTTCAATTTCTGATAAAAATTCTGCTTCTCCAGCCATCACGTTCCTCAAAAAATTAACATCTTAAGTATTCAGGAATTCGAGATTAAATTCATTCAGGTCGCAATGGGCATCTTACTCACAAGTATTAGTTTTAATACACAAGCTGTTTGCCTTTTTTGGTGCAGGCGAAACCAAATCCGCTACGTCAGTCATATTATAATCGTAGACTTTGACCCTGCCCGAGTGAAGTGAGGGCAATTTTGAAAACAAAACCCTGTCGTGTTGAAAGTAAAAGCAGAATATATCCTGTTGAAGCCATCGCTATGCCGAAAACTTATTTGATAAATATGCGTTTCCTTTTAACCGCTTTTGTGCCATCTAGATTGATTGCGCTAAGTACATTGCACTTAATGCAAGAAGATCTAGATGGCGTATCCTCAACCAGTGGAAACAAACCGATACGAAGGAGACGTGGATATCGGGAGGGAAAAATGAAAGGAGAAGGCGTACGGGGTACGCTATTTCGGTACTAGTGATAAACCATGACAATTGCCCTTTGCTAAAAGTGTTTGAGCGAAACCTGATGAAAAATCAAGATATCAAATACACATAAAATACCAAGTCTGAAGAGATTTGACAAAACCCCCGTGTGTCCCATCCAGGACAGTCCGCCTGTTCTTAAGTCAATAGTGTCCCACAAGCCCACCATTCCTAATTTCTTCTTGGCTAACTGTCGATCCCTTTTTAACAAGGTCTAAGAGCTGCTACGCAGCAGCAACGTAGCTGTTGCTACTGTGACGGAAATTCGGAACCTTCATGAGGTTACAGGACGGATTGCTAGATATAACTCATTCCAAAGTACTCGAAATATCCAAGGTGACAACAGGCTTAGCGGTGGTATAGGAACCTATATGCGGAAAGACATTTCGCGCAAACTCCTACCTGAACTCACAAATCCAGATCATGAGGTTATATGGGTAAATGTGCAAAATCGTGTGCTTGTCTCGTCGTTTTTCATGCGTGATAACGGCAACTGTATATAACCCTGAAAGCTTTCAAAACAGCCCTGACGTAGTTTTCTACCTCCAAGCAACGGTTGATACATTTAGAAGTCGATATATCAGTCCTGCTTTTATAATTGCTGGCGATTTTAACCAGACAAAGATAGCTTGGTTAGCCTCCAGTTTTTCTCTTATTAAGACTGTGAACATTCCCACTCACTCGTCTGGCAATACCCTCGATCTGATCCTTACAAATACTGAGAATCTATACCACCCAATGACATCGCTTAGACGAGTCGACTTGTCTGATCACTATGCCCTGTTTCTCAAAGCCAAGAGTTCTGTGAGAAAACCTAAGCTTTAACGGATTACTGCTAGACCAATAACTAACTCTGCAATCCGTGAATATGGCCACTGGATTGCCGAATTATGACTTCCCAGAGGTTTCAATGGACGCTTCTCTTGAGCAAAGGGTGTGTACTTTTAGCGAAAAATTGTAATCCAATTTCCTCAAGATATTTCCAACAAAGACTGTGGTAAAAAGTGAATACGACAAGCCATGGATTTTGCCCACTATTAAGGCCCTGATCCGTGGACGTAGCCGCCTTTACTCGAGCAGCAAGGGAAATCAAGAAGTGACGAAAGGAAACCTAATAGTTAACACGATCAGAAATGAAAAACGCAAGTATGGTCATGAAGAATTTGACCCCCTGCTCAATACTGAACTTACAAAGTGCCACCGCTCAGTCAAAGCGATGAGTAGAAATATTTCGAAACCCAGTGTCAAGATATCTGACGATAATGTGTGAATACTGGGGTCCAGTGATGTTAATGTATTTCTTGCCTCCATTGGTGCCTCTTTATCAGCTGTTACCCCCCCCCCCAGGAGAAAGCCTCAATTCTTGATGACTGCCCCAACGAAGGCACAATAGCATTCAGTGAATTTGAGGTGTATAGTGAAATCCGAAAAGTGAAGACAAGCGTCTCTCCTCTCCCAGACGAAATCCCTGCAAAGCTCATACAAGCTCATACAAAAAATTTTCAGTGTTGACTCTCTCACGGCCAAAAATAAATTGGATTACGATTGATAAAGAGCGCGTTCTTTTCAGAGAAAGAGGAGTAACTGATTGACATCACAATTCAAATCTTTTAAGTCTGTTTGAACGGGATTTTTTAAATTGTCAACTTGTTTTTGTTTGACATGAAAACATATAGACTGAAAAATCATTTGGATAATCTTAACATTGAAAATCTCAACATTGAATTTCTATGGTAGCGTTAAAAAGACAACCCACAATCACATTTTGTTTTGTTTCGATTAGTAGATCAATAAATTGAGTAAATGCGTTTTGGTTGCGGCCTATAAGCTCCATTTAGTAATTCAAAGTTGGTGATTCATCTTTCATAATATCATCAATCATTGTTTGAGAGAATATATTCATCTGCAGTGATGGCTTTTGAAAACGATCATTTAGATTCAGACAATTTTCCAAAATCCCAACATTCTGCATGATTCTATGTTTCATAAATCCATCCATTTTTTAACCCTAAAATGTCATGACAACAGTCTGTCAAACAGACTAACTAAGAAATCCAAAGATTCTCTCAGTTCGAGAATATTTTTAGAGAGAGGAGTGGTAACCTACTAAAATATCTAACAAGAAAAAAACATTTTTGATCTAAAAATATTTTTATTTTTAAAAATAAGATAGTTACATTTTCACTCTTTTTTCACAAGGTGACCCAATTCATTGTCTTCAATATATTTCATGATCTTATTCAATGCGTATTATAATCTATTTATTTGCATCGTAGTCAATTTTGCTGCATAACATAACTGTTTCTGCAAACTTGAAAAGTTGCTCAATGCTAACAAATATATACCGAAAATTTCATCCCGCTCAATTTTTAGTCGACTTTTCTTTGTAACTAACCATGGAATATTGGAGACTCTTGTCTTTGCATTATTGGTGCTGCCAGCTCTACAGTCAACTTCTGATACGGTAAACACACCACTCATTTTTGCTAGTATGTCTTGTCAAATACAAACTTGATGAAAGAAAGTATATTCAAACTCTTTCCTCTCTGAATTTCACTTTTTTTACTAGTATAAAATACATCTAAAATCCAGCCTTATGCTACGGCTGGTTGCTAGGGCCTCATGGGTATATTTAGATTATGTTCTTATGGAAGAATAAAAATTATGTATCTCTTGTTGGAGGAGTAGTTCTTTTTGCAGCAAAACTTAATATAATGCATATACATAGACTTCAAACTGTTTCAAATGCAATAGCAGAATATAGTCTGGATAATAACTTGTATCAATATGTGAAAAAAGAGTGATATTTAAGTTATTGAGGTTATGAAATAAAAATATTCCTAAATCGGAAATGTTTCATGGACCTTCCCCATTAGCATAATAAAAGTATCGGAAGCATAGAAAAAATGAGGTGATTGCTCGGAAAAAAAAAAAATATATTACTACATTGGTCAGCAGAAATCTGCTAATGTTACCTCAAGAAATTGAAAGAAGCGCAAGACAGAAATAGAGAGATTCCAAGTCAAGCATGGGTTTAAGTAGGGAGCATTTATTATTCTGTATAAAAGTCCTTGCTTTATTATATAGTTCTGAAAGTGGCTTCAGTGATGAGGGGAAAGTTGACATACAAATACTAGAACAGTATATAACATAAGGCTGAACAAGGCTGTTGACTAGGAGTCTATGAAATGACCCTGGTAAAATGTGTTTCAATTTTTTAAGGATCCCAAGGCTTCTGGAGACTTTCATTTTAACGAGGTCAAAATGCGGCTTGAAGGAGAGATTTTCACCAAGCAGAATGGCTAGAAATAGAACGCAACGATGCTTAAGCCTGTTAAGGGAACCCCTCAATACATGTATTTCATTTAAACCAGAACAATTCCTTGAAAATCTTGAGAAAATAAGAAAACATTACTTTCCACCATTTAAGGCAATAGAATTAACATGAAACCACTGAGTAACTCTTTCAAAGAAGGCCATCATGTTTGAACGGAGAAAAGACTCGGTTCTACCGGACCTGCCAAGAGTAATGTCTTCCGCAGAAGCACGAAGTGTATCAGAGAGGGGTAAATTCTGGTAACAATTAGTGACAGTTGCAGGTTTACGAGGACGACAGTAAGTGGTAGATTTTAGATTTTTAGCCACATTCACAAGGTCATTAACATAAAGTACAAAGAGTATCGGCCCAATCACAGATTTTGTCTAACACCAAACTGTATTTCAGATGGGTTGGAAAAAACAGGATCAATCGAGATAGCTCGACTAGATAAATATGATAGAATCCAAGAATAAGTACTTCCTCGTATTCCAATATGGGATAGTTTCCAAAGAAGAATCTTGTGTGATATCAAATGCTTTTCTTATATCGAGAAAAAGAGTATCAGGTATCAGACCAGAGTCAAGAGATGAATGCATATAATTCAAAAGATTCACACATGCATGCTCAGTCGAGTGTTTTACGTTAAAACGAAACTGGGAATCATGAAATGGTTAGACTTTAAAAAAATCAAGAAGTCGAGAAAGCAGAGCTTTTTCAAAAATTTGAAACGAGACACTTTAAAGCACTTAGGAAGACATCCTTTTCAAAAGACATATTGGCAAGTCTCGTAAAAGCAAAAACGATGACAAGAAGAATGAACATGACAACTTTAGTAGAGATACGATATGCACAAGAAGATGAAGAACCCTTCAAACCATAAACAACCGGATATTGGGTCGAAGCTCACGGAGCTTGCTGGCAAAATACCCCAGTCTACTTATAAGTATCTGCCCGCCCACAGAGGCCTTACTCGTTTGCTTTAGTTTCTTGTCCTTTCTGTTTTGTGTAGCGTTTGTTTTGTTTCTTTTATTGATACTCCGCTTTGATTTTTTGTAGCGGGTCAAAAATAAATTATTATTATTATTGCTTCATAGATAGGCTCCAAAGCCATTGAATTAAGACAGGGAGGCCAAAGATAAGACCTACAATCATTTAGTGAAGAAGAAAGACTTACAGAAAAGGTTGTAGCTTTCCCGATATTAGCAAAGTAATAGCAAATTAGCTAATTATTAGTAAATTAGCAAATTATATAGCAAATAGCAAAGTAATAGTGATAATTAGCAAAGTAAGTACGTCTTGCACTTGTAGCTCATCCTCTACGATTTTGTATCATAACAATCATAACAATTGGAGGGACTGAAAGGGGCCAAGAAGGATGACCTGATAACAGAATTGATTACTTGCCATGTTTTCTTAATGTCTTCGCCTCACGCAGAGAATTTACTATAGTGAAAAAACGATTTTGCCCTCCGCCAAAGTGAATTGTAGACTCTTCTATAAGCTTTAAAATCTGATTTTAAAATCTGATTTAAGAATTTAAAAATCTGAAGTCAATAATCGTGCGAAGATGGCTTAGAGGACTTGAAAATCGGATTTTTATGCTGCTTTCAAATATATAAGTTTCAATAAGTTTAATCTTACGAATCAAAGGTTACGAGCCTGAGAAAATTTGTATAATTTTCGATAAAAGAGTGAAATACCCCCTAAAAGTCATAGAATCATAATGAAAATCACACCATCAGATTCAGCGTATTAGATAGCCCTACTACAGAGGTTTCAAGCACCTATCTAAAAAAAAGTGAAATTTTGTATTTTTTGCCAGAAGAAAGATTACGGATGCGTGTTTATTTGTTTTTTTTTTTCAGGGATGATTGTATCGACCCAGTGGTCCTAGAATATCGTGACAGTGCTCATTCGAACCGAAATTAAAATTTCTAGTGCCCTTTTTAAGTAACCCGAAAATTGGAGCGCAACTAGCTCCCCTCCCATGCCCCTTTTGTTCTCAAAATTGTCTGGCAAAAACTTTGAGATAGCTATTTTGTTCAGTATGGTTGAAAGGTCGAATATCTATGAGTTTGGGGTAGTCATGACCCTCTCAAAGCTCCTGGGGAAAGGTTTTTAAGTTATAAATCTGGTTATTGTTTACGTATAGTATTTGGTATTGTGAAGTAAGCATACATTTTTAGCAGGGGGGGGATTCTGCTGTCGGGATTTTCCACAGGGATAATTTTCTGTTGGTAGGGAAGTTTCCAAGGGTCTGAACTTTTCATGTCTTTTCATGTATTGCTTTCTCTTTGCCGACTCAATTTTACGCGTGGAGACGTTAAGGGTCATGTCCCGGGGTAGATTTTAACAAATAATGAATTATCTAGTGGATAAATCCTTGGGGAGGAGGGATGTTTCCATGGAGGAGTAACCAGATTATCTGGTATTTTGTAAAAAAAACATCAGAAATTAAATAAAAAACACATTTTTTCAACTGAAAGTAAGTACCAACACTAAAACTTAAAACGAACAGACATTATTACGTATATGAGTGGAGTTACCCCTCCAAAACACCTTGCTTTTTGCCGTAAACTTTGAATTCTTTCCCAATTCTTCATGAATGACTCTTGAAACACTTTTTTCGCTTAATTAAAACAATAAGAAGCTTTGTTAAGTACTAAAGAACTTTATGATTTTTATATGGTTTAGACCCGAAGAGCTGTTTTAAAATCACTGATTCGTGATTTTTAATTGTCCACCAAATTCAATATCCCAGTGAATCCTGACCGGGAATTATCTTACATTCTAAGTATTGATGTGGCAGTGAAGTTTAGACCCTCTTTTTCAACCTAAGTAGATGTTGTTGACGGCCTTCGGGGGGGGGGGGTTATGATATTATTGACAAAGGGTTATAATTTTCTCTGTTTTTCTGTGGGGTCAAAACTGTGAAAAGATTGAAAAATAAAAGTCTAGACTAGACACTGTAAAAGTTTCAAGGAAAATAGGTGAGTTTTCAAGGGCATTACTTTCTGAACAGTTTGATGTTCATGAACAGTCTTTGAAAATGAGTCTAGAAAGGGTCACAGGCATAGAAGAAATTTTTTAGGCTCTCAATGGCACATCTTTTTTTAGCCTATTTTTGGAAGGATCTTGATCATAAGTTATTACACAAACTTCAACCCTGTCTAAGGTTCTCGTCAAAGAGAACGCCTGGTGAAACTAATACTACCTTAGTTCTGTTACATATGCCACCTCATTACTTTTAAACCAGTTAATTGAACGTAAAGGCACTTAGTCATTTTTCTTGAAACATGAATGACTCAAATTTTTAAACAGGAAATTGATAAGAATTGGATTATGTGGCACGCTTAAATTAGCCATCCTTATCTCATAAGTTTTCATTAGTTGGTTTAAAAAGAGAAAAAAAAAATCAGCCTTGGCCGAATGAATACCATTAATCGCTACCTCTTTACATTGTTCCTGTCATTCGAGAAAGGAAAACCGCAAACTTTAGATGAAGCATAAATTGATGACCGGATGCAAAAACAGAATCTTAATAGACATGAGGTTAGAAGATTGCTTTGTGACCGTCACAGTCGACCGCGAAACGCTGGTCCTCAAGGCACCCTCTAAGCTTTGAGTAAGCAATTTTTCTCTCACTGGACAGACAATTTTCTCAATTAAAAAACAAGCAAGCCTATTGATGAAAATTGGAGCATTTGGAAATGCTGAAAAATTTAGCATTAGTAAGTTATTATCTACTCACGATTAGCAGAACTAAAATAATTAACTTTAAAGTACACAAACCGAAATTTATTCTCCTTTGAGGTTTTGGGCAAGGGCTATGAGAGTACTATAGGTCACCCGGGTAATTTAGAGCACTGGGCTCAAACCGGACTATTAAAATTCTCTAAAATTAGTCTCTGTGAGTGTGGGATTCCAAGGTTTGTTGGGCTGACAAGTATGCGTGCATTAGTCATCTGTAACTCAAAGTAAAATATTGCTAATTCGGGACTTAGGTAGCGGTCACTGCTATATTTCTTTTCGCATGTAGAGGTAGAGACGGGCCTAAAGGTCTAGACCCTCTTGAGATTCACGTTTTATTTTTTTACAATTTCCACTTTAATTGACTACATTTCCCACATTCCACCTTTTTTACAGTTTTTAAATCTGTCCCACTGAAATGGGTCTATCCCCCTCCAAAATTAACTTGTGCTTACGTGTTAATGCTATTTAGATAGCTGAATTGGAAACGTGACGTAGAGTGTCATTTCCAATATAGTTTTCTTTTCTAAACATAATTTCTCTTTTTAATGGAAGTACAGAACCAAATAAAAACGGAAATAAACAAACATAATTGCAATGCTGATTATGTAACAAAAAATCTGTATGAGTACCTCGAATAAACTCACCAGTGGCATTCTTTAATATTTATAGTTTCAAACAATTTGCTTTTCACTATAAAATCATAACCTTATGATTTTAATCGAGTAAAGCTAAAAAACGCTTTACATTTTGACAGTTAAAAAAAAGCATTTAAAAATATTGTTATTTGATTTAAATCCACTTGTTTAGTTCAGACAATGTGGTTGTATTGATTCTTAGTGTCAAATATTCCTCTTCTATGTAGATCTGCTTAAGATTTTTGGAAATGAAGACGCCTCATTTAAAGTTTCACAATCAAGGGAACTTCAACCTGAAACAAGTCTTGTTACATTGATTTTCCACGTCATATTTTTATTTTAACTTTTTAGTTGAAAAACAAAACAACCTAGAAGTCTTATTAATAATTAAATGAAAAAAACATGCTTTTTAAACTGAAAGTAAGGAGCAACATTAAAACTCATAAAGAACAGAAATTACTCCGTATATGAAGGGTTGCCCCTTCTTAATTACTCTTTACGCTAAAGCTGTTGTCACTTTTAAAAGAGCTTCATATTCTAATTAAACGGCGCCTGTGTTTCAGTAGGCGTTCTAAATAATTGGGATAAATAGTCAAACCTTAGCGTAAAGAGCGAGGAATTGAGGAGGGGGCACTCCTTCATATAAGGAATAATTTCGGCTCATTTTGTGTTTAAAGTAACGATTCGCTCGTTACTTTCAGTTACTTTCAGTACCACGAACTGTTTGATTGAGCTCAAAATTGAACTTATTTAAACAAACTAGCAGCTCAAGAAAATATAATACTATTAGATTCATAAAATAAAACAGCCAGCCGAAATTCTCAATATTCAAGATTGTAACAAGATGGGGGTCAGGATGGCTCCAGCCCAATAGAAGCCGAGAAATTATGCAGATTTTCAACAAGTTATTTGAATAATAATCCCCTTATCAATCCTCCAGAAGTACTACAGTAACACTATTGTTTAACTTGTTTTCAAATTTTGTCCAAAATAAAAATAGCAAGCTAAGATCTTAACTCTTAAAATCAGTGAAAACGATACAGCTTTGTTTATAGTAAAGAGACATGAACCTTCAATGTATTATTATTATTATTTATTACCATTTTTCCCAGAGACACTTCATATGGAATGTGTAATCGCATAAGCTTCGGAGGGAGCTCAGTCAATTGGAAATTAGAAGTTCTAGTGTCCTTTTCAAAAGTTAAGTAACTACCCCCTTACGTTCTCTTTTCCCGAAGTGCTTCCGATTAAAATTTTGACAGGGCCGTTTTAATCAAAATTGTTCAAAGGTCAAATGGCTTTGCCTGAGTGGCTGGCATAGCGCCCAAAGCCCCTGGGGTTAGGGCTGTAAGTTGTGTAAGTTGTCTGCTGTTGAAATATAAGGTGCTTATGTAGGGGGGTGGTATACATTTTGGAGGAATAGTTCTCTTTTTGAAAGTCAAAAGTAATCGGAGGCAAGTCAGCTCTGACCCTCCATACTTTTTCCCCAAATGCACCAGATCAAATACTGAGATAGCCATTATGTTCAAAATATTCCTAAGGCGAAATAACTATACCTCCAGGGTGGACAGCCCCAGATCCTGGGGCAATGGTTGTAAGTTATTATAATTGTCCATTGCTAACGTAAAAGGTTTTCATTGGTTTCTATTTCAATTGGTTTTATTGTATATCTTTTTTAAGAGACAAAAGTGATCGGAGGGCAACTACCCCTACAGTCCCCATCTTTTTTCCACAAATGCTTCTGATCAAAATTTTGAGACAGCTATTTGATCAAAACAGTCCACAGAAGTAGTATAGTAATTGCTGATTCTCTACCACCTAGACCACCCCATCAATTTACACCATTTTCTGTCCACTTTACATCATTTCAATATCAAATATTGAACGTTTAGAACATTTTCAATTCCGACGTTCAATATGAAAACAGGTCCTTGGAAATCAAAATTTTATCTCGTTTTTATACTTTTTCACAATGTGATTACGGATTCTAGGGTCCACCTAGATCACCTCATCATTTTACCCGATTTTCAATTGAATTCACACCAAATTAAGTAATAATTTCCAAGGTTTTACGGTTTCCTATCATGAACTTCAAGAGCAAAACAGGTCCTTTGAAATGAGAATTTGATGAATTTGTGAAACAAGAGTTTAATTAGTTTTTCCTTTTTCCTATTATACTGATAAAATGTAATAATCTAATATGATTTAAAATTAACGGATAGTTCGATGTCAATATCTAAATAATTGTTATTATCTTTTACTTTTCTTTCTATGACCTTTAAAATCATATCTTTATTTAATTTTTTTAATTTCTTTTCAAGATCAGCTGCTTTAGAGCCAAAACGCTTAAGTAGATCAACCATTTAACCTTTGAAATCAATAGTGATAACAATTTTCTTTCCATATTTAGTTGTAACACATTTCATTGCTTTAATCGTTTGTTTCATTCCAGTGTCTAAATCTACTTTCATAGTTTAATTATATTTATTTTCTATTTTCATTTCACTTAAAAGCCATTAATAACCTTCGATTTTCTTCCCAGATATCTTTCACCGGTGAAAGATTTCTGGAAGGAAGTCCAAACACGCGTCAGAAATAATTTGAGTAATCACGCGTTATTTGTTTAGATGGTGTACGCAGGCTAAGCATTCTAGTAAATATGTTTGGTCTATGCCTTTAAAAATATAAGAAAAAGAAGGAAATTATTAATGCTTTTATGGATTTATATAAAAATTGAAAACCTAAAAAGTTGCAAACAGATAAAGGTAAAAAAATTTTATGATAAGTCATGTTTTTATCTGAAAGTGATTTTATGATAGACTCATCGGTTTTTATCTGAAAGTGAATTGGAAGCTCAAATAGTGGAACGATTTAATACAACTATTAAAGGGAAATTCTAGAAATTTTTACTTACAATAATAGTAAACGGTGGATAGATGTATTACCGCTATTCGTTGACAATTATAATAATTCGTATCATATATTAATCAAAATGAAACCAAGAGAATTTAGTTGAAAAGTAAATGTAAATAAGGTGTTTAAAAATCTGTTTCCAGATATAGAACCTCAAACAACAAAATATAAATTTAATGTAGATGATTTGGTTGGAATTAATAAAAAAAAGTTTTTTTGATAAAGGCTATCTTCCAAACTATACAACGGAGATGTTGTATATTGCTACGGTTAAAGAAACAATTCCTATTGCGCATGAATTGTCCAATAAATTGGGTGAGTTAATTATCGGTGCTTTTTATGAAAGAGTTGTCAAAAGTTATTGTATAATAATAATTATATCTTAAATATAATTTGATCTATATAAATAGATGTTCAGGAATTAAAAAAGTTAACAACAAACACAGTTAAAAACAGGAAAATACTAAGGCAAAAGGTTAAACAAAATGCGTTAATACAAGATGGATTTCATGAAGATAGGATCATGAGGATGACATCTTTAACACAGTTAAAAACAGGAAAATACTAAGGCAAAAGGTTAAACAAAATGCGTTAATACAAGAAGGATTTCATGAAGATAGGATCATGAGGATTCCATGAAGAAGAATGAGATTGTTAAAGGTTGCTGAAATTCATAAAATGGACATAGAAATACCGCAAGTAGGAACTTTATTGTTTTTAAGTGTAAATGATATGACTGAACTATTGCACACTCTAATAGGTGGTAGAGCTGCTGGAAATACATCAAATGGGGTTAGATATGAGGATTAAGTTTGTTAGATCCCTTAATAAAAGATAAAACAGTAAAGAACAATGAGTACAATATAATTTATTAAAATTCCTTTGAATAGAAATGCTATCTCAGAATTTTGATCCTGTGACTTTGGGAAAATAATTAGCGTAGGAGGGGGCCTAGGTGCCCTCCAATTTTTTGGTCACTGAAAAAGGGCACTAGAACGTTTCATGTCCGTTAGAATGAGCCCTCTCGCAAGATTCTAGGACCACTGGGTCGATACGATCACCCCTGGGGAAAAAAACAAAAAAAAAACAAATAAACAAGCATCCGTGATCTGCCTTCTGCCAAAAATTACAAAATTCCACATTTTTGTAGATAGGAGCTTGAAACTTCTACAATAGGGTTCTCTGATACGCTGAATCTTATGGTGTGATTTTCGTTAAGATTCTATGACCTTTGGGTGGTGTTTTCTCCTATTTTCTAAAATAAGGCAAATTTTCGCAGGCTCGTAACTTCTGATGGTCTAAACTTAACAAAACTTACATATTTAAAATCAGCATGAAAATGCAATTCTTTTAATGTAACTATTGTTATAAAAATTTAGTTTTTTAGAGTTTTGGTTACTGTTTAGCCAGGTCGCTCCTTACTACAGTTCGTTACCACGAACTGTTTGATATTTTTTTCTCAATGGGTGATCTAAATGCTTGTTTATTTGTCTGTTTTCTTTTTCTTTTTTTCTTTTTCCCAGGGGTGATCGTATCGGACAAAGTGTCCTAAATTATCAGTAGAGAGCTCATTCAAATATAATTTAAAAGTTCTTGCGACTTTTTAAGTGACCAGAACATTGGAGGAATGTTAAGCCCTCTCCCATGCACATTTCCCCCCTAAATCGTTCAGTCAACATGTTGACATATCCACCCATTCCAGCATATTTGAAAAGGTTCAATCACTATACCTTTGGACATGAAATGACCCCAACAGTCCCTGGGAAAGGTCTTTAAGTTCTGAAATTTGCCTCCCCCCCCAAAAAAAAATCTAAAAACAATGGATTTTGATAATTATAGTTGCATCAAAAGAGTTGGCTTTTTGTACTGATTTTAAATATATAAAGTTCATTGTGTTTAATTGTATCCATCAAAAGCTACGAGCCTAAGAAATTGGACTAATTTTCGGGAAAGATGGAAACACCCTAAAGCGTCAAGTAATGTCTTTTTACCATTAATGCATTTTGCAATGTTAATGGCTTAATGGCAGTTTTTAGGCTTTTTGGTGCCATCTGATTTTAGTTTATTTTTACCCATTCTTTTTTCTTCACCCATTTTGATTCTTCGCCCATTTTCTCTTTTCTAAGATGTCTCCATTGTATTTTTTTTTCTGGCATATTTATTGAAAAAAAAAATCGAAAAAAAACACATTTTCTCCCCGCCTCTATATTTTGGAAATATGTATTACCCCTGCCTGAATACAGAAATTTTTTCGATCGAAGTATTTTCGGTGGGGGAGCTGTTGTTTTATACGGGGCTCTTTTCACATTGGGAGGATAGTCTCTGGAGTTGGACTTTCCAAAGAAAAATTTGCCAAAATTAATATGCAAATTTCTTTTTAATTTTTCATGTACGGTGACCCAAATTCAAACTTGCATTAGTTGAAGAACGTTCAGAAAATAAATAAAAACATGTTTTTTTGACTGAAAGTAAAGAGCAACATTAAAACTTAAAACGAACAGAAATTATTCCGTATATGAAAGTCACTGTCCCCTCCTCATCACCTTGCTCTTTACGCTCAATTTTAACTCTTTGTCACAGCTCTACTTTTTAAAGTAATACAAAACTTTAGCCTAAAAAGCGGGGCAATGAGGAGGGGACACTGCCTTTCATATATGGAATAGTTTTATGTCGCTCTTTACTTTCAGTTAAAAAAGCTTGTTTTTTATTTAATGCAAAATTTCACATTTTGCAGATGGGAGCTTGAAACTTCTACAGTAGGATTCTCTCATTTGAGAATATGACCTCTGAAACCGGAAAAAAATTCATACAGCCTTTTGATAATTCTATGCCGATTGGCTGTTTTAGAATTTTCAATTGATGGCATTTTGCTCGTGTTCAGGCCAAGATTTTCATTTTGCGAAACAAAATGGCAGAAACTTGCAATTCGCTTTGATAGAATCTGAAACTTTATGTCTGCACGTATGCCGTATCGAATTTTTACCGTATCGAAGCGATCTGATATTTTATATTTTTCACTCGATACCGCTATAGGCCTGTCTGATCCTAGACATTGATTTACAGGATAAATGGCAAAAATAAGTACTTTTGGTTGCTCAAAACAACGCCACTAGATTTTTTTATTTCCGTTCAATTAGTATCTTCCGATTTTCAACAAATTCAACATGATCAGCTTCAGCAGGCAGGTGTTAGAAACCACCTAACTAACAAATAAACCTCCTATCAAATTTCTTGCAAAAATTGCAAAATTCTGAATTTTTTTTGGTACATAAGAGCTGGAAACCTTTACAGTAAGACTCAAGAACATGCTGAATTTGACACTAAAATTTCCGTTAAGACTGTACTCCATTATGTGTGTTTCCCCTTTTTCATAAATTAAGTAATTTTTTTTTAGACCCGTAACTTTTTATACATAATTTTAAAGTTAGTAAATTTGCAATATTTTGAATCATTATGAAAGAAAATTCTTTTGATATATTTCCTGAAATGAAAATTGGTTTTTTAGAATTTTGGTTGCAAGAGAAAAAAAAATGCAATTCTTTGTTTACAGTTTATTACCAAGAAGTATTTAAATTTGTTATTTAAACTAGCTTTGATTTTGTTTACTATCAGTGCAAGTCACTCTTTACTTACAAATTGTAACAATCACTGTTTGATTTCAGCTTCTGAGATTTTTCTCATACTTTAAAATGAAGCCCTTTGAAAAATGAATATAAAATAAGATTTAATTAAAGTTTAATTAATACCGTTGCTATTTTTTGGAAGAAGAGACTTCTCTCTTAGGAGCTATATAGAAATACTGTTTAACCTTTTGTAAATGTCAGGCAGTGGGAAAAGCAATTTTCATCATCATCTTAGTCCCTTGTGAATCAAGGAAAATGGAGAAAACCAACTTAGAAATAAATATCTATATTTAGATTGAAAAAACGGTAATCAAATGAAAAAATACACTTATTCTTTTCTATAAAAGAATATATTGTAGGCACAAGAAAGACTTTCTAACCTATGAATTCAATTTAAGAAAAAAAATGAACGACTAGGAAGATATATTCTCTAATGATTAGAAATGTTTGTCTTATTCATCGTCCTAGCGACTATATTCAAGGTGAACAATTTCATGCGAACTTGTTTTCATCAGTAATCTTTCAAAGGCAACGCTCTAGTACTGCCTATAGTAAGGAACCGTAAGGCTTCACTGCGTTATTTATTTATTTTCTTTTTCTCCCAGAACCACTCGGGAGTTCTTGCTCATATAAACTTTGAAAGGGGTCATTTCGATTGGAAAATAAGCGTTCCAATGTCCTTTTTAAGAGTTGAAAGTAATTGGAGGGTATTCGGCCCCACTCCCACGCCTTATTTATCCCTCCCCCAAAAGACATCTGATCCAAATTTTGAAATAGCCCTTTTTATCAAAATAGTCTAAAGACCATGAAATGGGGGTCAGATGACCTCCACTTGGGTAGGAGTTGTAAGTATTGTAAGTTGTATTCACATTTAAGATTCGTTACTGGGAAAGGAAGGGGGCTGGTAGACATTTGATACAGAGTCTTTAAAAAGACTTACAGTATCGAGGTGAAACTTTAAAGAGATGCTGAAGGGGATGTTGAACAAAATCAAAACGCAGTATGTTCACACTGGATTTTAAGAAGGGTTATCAGCACAGTATCAGGAAAAGGGTCTTTTAATTTAAACTTTCAGTGCAGGTTGAGGGGAATGTTGAAAAGTCACTGGAGGGCAACCAGCCCTCTCGCCCTTTTTAGATGGCTTCTATCACTGTTAGATGGCCTCCTAAACGCTGATCAACATTTTGAAATAGCATTTTTCTATATTTACGATTGTTGCAATAATATACCTCCGGAGTTGCCATGGTCCCCAAAGTCCTCTGGGCAAGAGTTGTAAATTGTGAAATTTCGCCATTTTTCATACATAGACTTTATCACTGGGAAGGCAACGAATGTCTGACCCTGTAAGTGTCCAAATAGGCAATGGGTATTAAAGACAAGCTTTAGAGAATGTTGAGGGGAATGTTGAACTAAATCAAAAGACAGAAATATTCTACATTGATCTTTGATATAACATATAAAATAATTTAAAATGTATAAACTTAACTTTTAAGAGGATATTACGTTAAGATTAATTATTCATAGCTATTCTTTACACATTAAATTCCGTGAATTTCCAACCAATTTTGGGTCATGCCCTACCTAGGTATTTTTAAAATCCTGATGCCCCTTGTGATATTTACATTCTGTTATGAAAAATGTTATGCATATTCACCCGAGGGGAGCGTCTTCTAGATATATTCTATACTAGTGACAAATATTTTCCGAATACAGCACCTTTTTTAAAGTGTATACCGGCATTACAAAACTATCATTTATGTTGTTCGCTCTTTAAATATATTTGAATATAACGTCATTCTCTTGATTTTTTTTTTTCAAAATTAAGGCTCAAAAGTACAGTCAGCCGAAGGGTGCACGTCCTACCCATGGCCAACCAAAGTATTGCTTTGTCCCACCGGTGGGACCTGTACTCCAAGTTGGGAATCATGGGTCTATATGCTTAAATTTACTGTGTGTTAAGTTTATACGATGTATTAATATAAAAGTATAATTTTCCGAATCATTAAAATTAGATTATCTCAATTACATTGTCGTCCTTAAACTATTTTAACTTTCCTTAAACCTTGTTTAAACTATTGTAATCTTGCTTAAGTTATTTTAACCTTGATTAAACAATTTTAAAGAAGAAGGTAGCAAACTTCTCTTATGTCTCAAATGGAATTGAATGGGGAATATTCAAGTTGTTTTGTCTGTTTCACAAGAGCAGAAAATAATTTTTAGTTTAAAATTAAATAAAAAATATATTTTTTTTAACTTAAAGTAAGGAGCGACATTAAAACTTAAAACGAACAGAAATTACTCCGTGTATGAAAGGGGCTGTTCCATCCTAAACGCCCCGCTCTTTACACTAAAGTTTGATTCTTTCTCTCAACTCTTCTTTTTAAAACAGTAAAAACTTTAGCGTAAAGAGCGGGGTATCTTGGGCACTAGAGCGGTTTCCAAGATATTGTATATATGTCATTCGGGTGACCGGGATACACAAGTAGTATAAGGGAATCCCGTAATTGGGATATCACTCACCCAGATGCCGCTGTGATAACCCTAATCTATGCACTATTTATGGCTATGAAGTTCTTATACGGACAACTCTGAGCTAATTCCCTGAACACCATATATCCTAGAAATAGAGGACTTATCGGGAAGAAACTTTCAGAGGTTGCTGAAGTAGGAACACTGAGCTAAATCCGTTTATTTAATGTTTTTTACAGACCTCTGTCTAGTAATCCAGCGATTTTTTTGTGTTTTTGATCAAATACTTCTTCAGTTAGCAGAGTGTGAAAAAATCTAGTTCTTATGTCAGGTGATTTCGATTTCGACCTTTTAATTTTGGATTTTAATATAAATAGAGATTTTTTCAAAATATGCTTTCATGTTTTCTTTTTTTTATTTCAGTAAATTTGTTGTCCTATTATTTATGGAAAAATTTTACTTTTTTTAACTGGTAAATTATGTACATCCCCAGTTTGTTGTGCTTCTAGGAATAATTTACCCCCTTATGGACGACTTTTTCATTAGAAAATACCCCGTTAGATATTGTAAGTATGATTAATAATTCGATTGGGCACTTTAACATTGGTTTAACTACAATGAACCCCACAGTAAAGACTAAATATATTTCTAATGCAATGGAGACTGCCAGACGGGTTTGATATCTTCCAGTGCTCCAGCTGAATATTTAGGGTCTCTGTTCCTCAATTCACCATCTAAAACAAGTTCTTTCTGGAGTACTACCGAATGTTGTTGTCTATGTGAGATTTCCTTAGATTCTAAAGATGATGTGCTTTTGCGCTTTCAAGTTTATAAGGTGGGGCGACCAAATTGACAAAAGATGGCCAATAGTGGTCTCGCCTTTTATATATCTAATAATCTCCCATATTCTCTTAGAATGGATTTATCTAGAAAATATCAAAATGTCTTTTAATCACCGTTTATCAATATTAGATGTGGAGGTAAGGATTTAATTGTTGGTAGTAGTTATCGATCTCCTAGTGGATCAATTCCTCTGTTTCTACGCATCCCTAATGACCTACTGAATACCATCCTCAAACAGTCGAATGAGTTAATTATTACGAGAGATTTTAATGTAAATTTTACAGATATACGGACTTCCGCATCTTTAGATGTTCTTTTGTTCATGCTTGCCGCAGGTACTTTACTTTCTGTATGCTTCCCATCTCGCATAACAGAGAGCACATCATCTCTAATTGACAATATTTTCTGTACGGCTACCTTAATCCAAAATTATGTCTTAGTGACATTCCTGATTATTTCCCGGTTTAATCTAGAAGCTGGTTTGGTGATCTGGCTATTAAGCGGACTAGTGAGTCTGGTAAGACACCTTTTAAATTTTGTCAAGTGGAATAAATGCTCCTAAGGTCAAGATTAGCAGAAATTTATTGGGGTAGTTGTGAGAGTGGTCCTGATTTTGTAATTTTTCTGATACTTTTTATGAGTCTAAGTAGTATAGTATTTTGGATTTAGAATTGCCCATAGCCACCACTCTTTTCTTCCGTTAACGATTTAACATAAACAGGAAGTTTAACGACGATTCCTTCAAGACGTATTCTCATCACTGAGTGATAGGCTGTTGATGAGACATGGCCCAGCCATTTTGAAATGCTTTTGAATAGACCACCATCTGATAAGCTTTTTGAGGTACCTTCTATAGCTTTCCTCAACCTTGACATTAATACTGAACCCCCAACTCGTGGCAAACTACTGGCAGTCGCAAAAAAAAACCAGCAAGGCACCAGGCGACGATTGTATCACGGCAGAGTTGATAAGGGCATCAATCAGTTCATGCATGTCTATATGGCTGTCCCTATTCCAAAATATTTGGACGATACAACAAGTACCAACAGATGGAAGCGCAGCCCACTCATAAAACTTTTCAAAAAAGGTGATAAAACACTACCTGGCAATTGGAGAGGCATTAGTCTGTCATCCATACCTGGTAAACGTCTTGCACTAATAATCCTCCAAAGAATACAAAGTCCACTCGACAAGTACTTGAGAGAAGAGCAACATGGCTCTGGACCAGGACGTTCATGTACCGATTTAATCTTTACCCTAAGGGTGTTAATAGATGATAGCCGAGAGTGGCAAAACAAATTGTATATTGCATTTACAGATTTTGAAAAGGCCTTTGACTCACTGCATCTTGAAACTCTATGGAAACTACTATCCTTTTACAGGATCGTAGCTCTAGAAGTTGGTAGCCCTCATAATGGCTCTAAACAAAGACTCTGAATCTTGTGTTAAAACGACAGAAGGAAGGACAAGATACTTTCGTGTCCTTTCTGGTATTAAACAAGGCTGTGTCTTGTCAACTTTTTTGTTTGCCGTAGCCATTGACCATCTACTCAGTAACACTGACGCCTGAAGCATATAATTAAACGTAGAACACCAAATTAATGATTTAATCTTTGCCGACGATATGACACTCATTGACTGCATCGGGCAGGCCTCCTGTACATTCAATAGACGAAAACCAGTATAGAGGTCGCAAAGTTTGTCCCTCTGACTCAAAATTCGTCTATTCAATAGCAACGTCATCCTCGCCCTGTTATATGCTTCTGAAGCCTGACATCTGAATAACACACAAGAAAGGCGAATTCTAGCTTTCGAGAATGCTTTTCTCCAGAGAATATTAAACATCCATTGGTCACAAAAAATCTCCAATGAGAAGAATGAGACGGATGACCGGACAACCTATAGTGACAGATGTCATTAAAACACACAGGTGGAAATACCTGGGGCATGTACTTCGTATGGATGAATCCCGGATCCTAAAAGTGACGTTCCAGAGACAACCCAAAGGAAAAAGAAAAGGAAGCAGGCCGCACAAGACACTCAGGCGCACCTATCAGACGGACCTGTGAAACTTAAATGCTTCCTTTCAACCAGCGCTGGAAGATATTCTTGCTGTGGCGCACATGAGGGATTACTGGTGGCTGCTTGTAGATGCCCTGGGTACCTCTGGAGGCACAGGAGGATCTATCGTCTAAGGTCTATTTACTCACGATCCTGTGAGGGCCAGGGCTTGTTTCCTTCTGGATTTCTTTGGTTGCTACGTAATAGGGTTTGTTTAATTATGCAAATGTTAACTAATAGAGAGTTGTTTTCTTTGGTCGTTTAAAAACCTAAAAATGCAGGAAAAACCTCCAAGGCCCGCCAAATCTTGTGTTCTAAACGATAAATGTGTTAATTATTTAAAACCTACGAGGGAAGCTCTTGAAAAAAACCTTCAGGGCCCAATACTTTCTAACGGAAACGTTTCGAAAACCAGTGGATCGTGTGTTTCCTTTTGCCGTGATAATTGACGTACAGGTGATGGTAGGGAGGATCGACTATTAGAAATTGGTTAAATTTGACGTGTACCTTATTGGTAAGTAATGCATTAGAGGGTATTATCAGATAATATTGGGGTTGTTCATTATCCATTTTTTAGTAGTAGAGACTTTTACCATGCTAAGGTTAGATGTAATCCAATAGATAGAAAACAAGAATTTTGTTAAAAAAAAAAACTATTCTTCAGTCAAACCAACTACCATAACCGTCTTTAAATATATCAAATCGGGTTAAATCGATATAATACCTTTATCGTCCTCTACGACTTCGTCCACTTCTTCAATTACTATCTCCAACTCAAAGTTTTTTACCAATCTGATTACCTCCTCCACTTCCTCAGGTGTTAGCTCCCACAAGCTCCAAATGATCGCATGTTTCTATAAAAAAGAAAGAAAGAATTCATTGCGTTTTATTCAATTTTATTCAATTGCGTTGTACTTACTCATTATAAATGACTGATGAAATGAACGGCATTTTTCGAGCACATTCTTGGATGTAACACGATTTTGTTCAGAATACTTTCACTCAAATAGAATGTCAAATTTAAGTTGATTTTTAACCCATTTATCTTTTTTGTCCCCTCAATTTGCAAATATTTAATTAATTTTGAATTTCCCATGGGGGTTTCCCCTTTCATAGATTTATTTTGGTTTTATTCACTTTAAGACTATTGAGTTGAAGAAAGAGTGACTCACGGTGAAATGTTTGGAGAAGCATTGTCAAAACTATGTTAACTATAATTCTTTCTACATTCAAGAGCTAAGTATTGCTTTTTTAACATGTTTCCCTCTCAATAACCCCAAATTGTACGTTAATAATAAATAATAACCCCTTAGCCGCCTTCTTAAAACCTCATTTAGACATAGCTTCTTCAGATAGTAGCATTCAGATTTATTACCCAACTCACCATTAATTTTTGTTTAAAGTATAGCAAGTAAAATTAACCCTCAAATTCTATTTTTCAAATAAAGGTAAAGAACTCAATCCAAACTTAAAAAGAGCAAAAATTACTCGGATTGAAATTTGTTAGAACAGCAAACAAAACTATAAATTTCTAAGAAAAAAACGAAAAGATTTAAAATATTATTCTGTAGCATCCTGTTGTCCACAAGCCACCATAGTGGTGGCTTATATCATAGTGGCTATGCACAGGTGCATAGTGGATCTATGCATCTATGCACCTGTTGACGTAGTCCAATGCTAGCTTCTAATTCGAGCTGCGTGTTTGCTAATTTTGAAATGTAGAAAAAGGCAAGAAACAAAAATTTTCAATTGGAATCAACTTACATTTCAATCGACTCCGTAAAAATACAGAATCTATAATCCCTCTAAATCTTCACTTGAATCATAAACTCTTCACTTGAGGGATACTCCGAAATCACTATAAGAAAATTCCCCACTAAAAGTGCACATTTTGAGACATTGCCTGAAACAGAAGGGGCTGTAAAACCCTCAAGAAGAACGCGATGTAGGAAGGACCGGGGTGAAATAGAAAGGCTCATATTTATTACTTCAAATTGGTAAAAATTGGAAAAATGCATTATATTAAAGAAAAGAAAACATGGAATCTGACTATTACTTTAGGATTTATCTCCTTTTTAATCAAAGCCAAATGAAAGAATAAAAATGTCCTTCTATATCCTGTGAAAAGTTGGTTGCTTGTTTTAAGATGTAAAAAAAAAAAAAACTTTTATGCTCATAATTCATGTTTATCATGGCACTTGAATAAACTATCGTTAATTTTTGACGTTTAATTACATTTATACTTAATAGGAGTGGTCCTCTATGCACTTTCACCTTGCACGGATGGTCCGGGACACAGAAGGTCATGGGACACAGGTCTTGATGCGCCGGCAACTTAACTGCCGTAGGACTTGAGGGCTAGTCACTCGCAGAAGCAGGTAATTTCATTCTAACTTTACGGGGAGGGCCGAGACTTTTGCAAAAAGTCAGTGAATTGTTTATATTTTTCCAGATAATTCTTAAACAAAATACAAAACTAGCGAAAAGCACTATTTCATTACGCCCAATCTGGAACATATCTCGAATCTCGACTATGAGTGACAATGTTAATCAACTACCATTACAGTAAAACCATAGGGTTCCTTAATTTCCAACCCTTAGTGCACGTCTCAGAACCTCATTTACTCCACCATGCATAGCACACTTCCACCACAACACGGCTTCATTGAACCACTCAAAATTACTTTGTGCCACGCTTCGCAAACTAACACCATGCTAGGGGTTCTTCACCATCTGTATACTATTTTTATAACAATTAGCCCCTTGGGTAAAACCTGGCTCTGAAGCATGGGCACTCCGAAAAGCAGATGAAAATTTACTAGATGTTTTCCAGAGAAATTGCCTACGGATTGTTCTGGGTACCCGGGTGACTGACCGAATTTCAAACAGTAGGTTGTACGGAAAGTGTGGTTCAATCCCCCTTTCTGGGGCTATAATGAAAGAAAGGTTGAGATGGCTAGGCCACGTTCTACGGATGAAGGATGACAGATTACCGAAGATTGTCCCTTTTGGCCAACCGTCTGGGGCTACACGGAAAGCAGGTCGTCCTTGTCTGGGTTGGGAGGATGTCATAAATAAAGATTTAAAGGAAATGGGAACTTCCTGGGAGGGTGTAAAGAGGGAGGCTTTAAATAGATTAGGTTGGAGGAGGAGCGTGCCTAGCTGTGTTGGCCTCAGGCGGCTTGGTGCTGCAGTGAGTTATTATTAGTTATTTATTATATATATATATATATATATATATATATATATATATATATATTCACCACAACATATTCACACACTTCCACCGCAGCAAGCTTCATTGAGCCACTCATAAGTACTTTGATCCACGCTTCGCAAACTAACACCGCGCTTGGGGTGCTTTACCAGCTGAATACTGTTTAATATAACACTACGCCCCTTAAGTAAAACCTATGTCATGTGGAACCTGAATGGAGCAGGCGTTATATCAAACAGTTCGTGGTAACGAGCGACGTCAATCGAGCGAGCGTAATCAATTGTAGTAAGGAGTGACCCGGCTCAATAGTAACCGAAACTCTAAAAAATGGAATTTTGATACCAATAGCTACATCAAAAGAATTGCATTTTAATTATGACTTTAAATACATAAATTTCATCAAGATTAGTCTTATCCATCAAAAGTTACGAGCCTGAGAAAATTTGCCTCATTTTAGAAAATTGGGGAAAACACCCCTTAAAAGTCATACAATCTTTAAAAAAATCACATCATCAGATTCAGTGTATCAGAGAACCCTATTGTAGAAGTTTAAAGCTCTGTTTGTGTCAAACTCTTTCTCATCAACGCCCCACTCTTTACGCTAAAGTTTTTTTACTGTTTTAAAAAGTAGAGTTAAGAGAAAGAGTCAAACTTTAGCGTAAAGAGCGGGGCGTTGATGAGGAAGCATCTCCTTTCGTATACGAAGTAATTTTTGTTCGTTTTAAGTTTTAATGTCGCTCCTTACTTTCCGTCAAAAAAACTTGTTATTTTTATTTAATTTCTGAACGTTTTTGAATCAATGCATGTTTTGATTTTGGCTCTTCGCAGCTGAATAATTAAAACGAAATTTGCATTTTATTTTTTTTTGCTAAATGGCCTTCTCATAGTTTTGATCGAATGATTTTGAGAAAAAAGGAGCGGAGGAGCAGGCCTAGTTGCCCTCCGATTTTTGGTTACTTAAAAAGGCAACTAGAACTTTAATTTTTTTTTTACGAATGTTTTTATTAGTAAAAGATATACGTAACTTACAAATTAGCTTACGTAGCGAACTTCTGTATTCTCATGTTTTTGTTACGCATAAAAACGGGTTCACCCCCTCGTCAGAACCTCGCTCTTTACACTAAAGCTTAAATTCTGTTCCAATTTCTTAAGAATTACCCCTGAATGACAAAAGCCGTAGAATAAATAGTTGAAATTACTGAAAATACTTTAGCTTTAAAAATAGCGAGGTATTAGGAGGAGGTGATCCCATCATATGCGTAATAATTTCTGTTTGTTTTAAATTTTAGTGGTTCTCCTTACTTTCAGTTAAAAAAAAATGTTCATATTTATTTTTTCATTGTACTTTTTTAAATAATGCTAGATATTCCTGCGCTCCCTTCATGAAAATTTCCTTTCCCCATGAAAAATTACTCCAAGGAAAGCTCCCACAACATATCCCCCTCTTAACTCCAACTCCTCCCCCCAACCTAAAAGTCCCCCTGAAAACGTTTGTACACTTCCAAATAACCATTACTATATGTAAGCACTGGTCAAAGTTTGTAATTTGCGGCCCCTCCCACGGGGACTGTGGGGGAACACAAAAAAAACAAAACAAACAAACAAACAAATAAACACGCATCCGTGATCTGCCTTCTGGCAAAAAATACAAAATTCCACACTTTTGTAGATAGGAGCTTGAAACTTCTACAGTAGGGTTCTATGATACGCTGAATCTGATGGTGTGATTTTCGTTAAGATTCTATGACTTTTAGGGGTTGTTTTCTCCTATTTTCTAAAATAAGGCAAATATTTGTAGATAGGAGCTTGAAACTTCTACAGTAGGGTTCTATGATACGCTGAATCTGATGGTGTGATTTTCATTAAGATTCTATGACTTTTAGGGGGTTGTTTTCTCCTATTTTCTAAAATAAGGCAAATATTTTCAGGCTCGTAACTTTTGATGGGTAACACTAAACTTGATTAAAATTATATATTTAAAATCGGCGTTAAAATTTGATTCTTTTGGTGTAGCTATTGATATCAAAATTCCCTTTTTTAGAGTTTTGGTTACAATTGAGCCGGGTCGCTCCTTACTACAGTTCGTTACCACGAACTGTAGTATATATATATATATATATATATATATATATATATATATATATATATATATATATATATATATATATATATATATATATATGGTGCAATACAGATTCAAATATGAAAGGAAAATCCAAATACGGTAAAATAGCCCGTGAAGCCTATCCTAGGATGTTTTGCCCCCCATAAAAAAGACTATTGGGTGGGAATACTGAGAGATTTAAAACGTATTGGAAACTATTATCCAGTAGAAATCAAGGTTGATTGGTAGAAATCCAGACTAAATTATGGAAATTAAGACCAAACTGTATAAAGCCAGAAAAAAAACCACTGAAATTTAGAAAAAAAAACTCTAGAAACATATACCAAACCATAAAAATTCAAATATGAAAGGAAAATCCAAATACGGTAAAATAACCCGTAAAGCCTATCCTAGGATGTGTTGCCCCCCATAAAAAAGACTATTGGGTGGGAATACTGAGAGAGTTAAAACGTATTGGAAACCATTATCCTGTAGAAATCAAGGTTGATTGGTAGAAATCCAGACTAAATTATGGAAATTAAGACCAAACTGTATAAAGCCAGAAAAAAACCCACCAAAATTTAGAACAAACTGTAGAAACATATACCAAATCATAAAAATTCAGACCAGATCGTAGAATTCAAGGCCAGCATAGACATTATGGCTGTCAAAAGTAAAAATAAGACTTAACGGAATAAAACAAGAAAATTCAGACCAAGCCATTGAAATCCAGATGAATCCAGATGAATTCAACTCATAGAAATGATGACGAATCCAAAGAAAAAATAAGGTTATTCTAGATGAATTCATTGAAACCAACTCCAGTCAAGTCTGAGAAAAAAAAGAAGGAAAAAATGTTCATACAAAATGTAAAATCTTGTAATGTATTGTATGAACGATCCTGCTTCTTTAGCAAATATTGATGACTAACCGTTACACAACCAGACCATTTATCTTAAAATATTTTAATATGTTTGCCAAGCATAACAGGTCAATAAACAGCACAGATGCATGATGGTTAATTGGTTGCTTCCCAACACACTACCAAATCATAATTCATCAAACAGTTCGTGGTAACGAACTGTAGTAAGGAGCGACCCGGCTCAATAGCAACCAAAACTCTAAAAAATGGGGTTTTGATATCAATAGCTACATCAAAAGAATCGCATTTTAATTCTGATCTTAAATATATAAGTTTAATCAAGTTTAGTCTTACCCATCAAAAGTTACGAGCCTGAGAAAATTTGCCTTATTTTAAAAAATACAGGAAAACAACCCCTAAAAGTAATAGATTCTTAACGAAAATCACACCATCAGATTCAGCGTATCAGAGAACCCTATTGTTAAAGTTTCAAGCTCCTATCTACAAAAATGAGGAATTTCGTATTTTTTGCCAGAAGACAAATCATGGGTGCGTGTTTATTTGTTTGTTTTTTTGTTGTTTTTTTCCCCAGGGGTCATCGTATCGACCAAGTGGTCCTAGAATGTCGCAAGAGGGCTTATTCTAACGGAAATGAAAAGTACTATTGCCCTTTTTAAGTGACCAAAGAAATTGGAGGGCACCTAGACCCCCTCCCACGCTCATTTTTTCACCAAAGTCAACGGATCAAAATTTTGAGATAGCCATTTTTTTCCGCATAGTCAAAAACCATAATAACTATGTCTTTGGGAATGACTTACTCCCCCACAGTCCCGGGGGAGGGGCTGCAAGTTACAAACTTCGGCCAGTGTTTACATATAATAATGGTTACTGGGAAGTGTACAGCGTTTTCAGGGGATTTTTTTTTGGTTTTGGGGGTGGGGTCGAGGGGAGGGAGCTATGTGGGAGGATCTTTCCTTGGAGAAATATGTCATGGGGGAACAGAAATTCAATGACAAGCGCGCAGGATTTTCTAAAATTACTATAAAAAAAAACAATTAAAAAATAAACATGGAAAAGTTTTTTCAATTGAAAGTAAGCAGTAGCATTGAAACTTAAAACGAACACAGATTATTACGCATATGAGGGGTTCTAAAAATACTTTAGCATAAAGAGCGAGGTATTTAGGAGGAGATAAATACCTCGCTCTTTATGCTATAGTATTTTTAGTAATTTCAACTATTTATTCTACGGCCTTTCGGGTTCAGGGGTCATTCTTAAAGAATTGGGACAAAAATCACGATTTAGTGCAAAGAGCGAGGTATTAACGAGGGTACAAACCCCCTCATATACATAATAAAAATTTAAAAATATAAAAGTTTGTTACGTAAGCTAATTCTTAAGTTACGTATATTTTTTACTAATAAAAATATTCGTTAAAAATTAAAATTTAGAGTTGCCTTTTTATGTAACCGAAAAATTGCCGGGCAACTAGGCCTTCCCCACCCCTTATTTCTCAAAATCGTCTGATCAAAACTAAGAGAAAGCCATTTAGCCAAAAAAGGAATTAATATGCAAATTTTATTTTAATAATTTATCTGTGGAGAGCCAAAATCAAACATGCATTAATTCAAAAACCTTCAGGAATTACATAAAAAAAAAAACTAGTTATTTTAACTGAAAGTAAGGAGCGACATTAAAACTTAAAACGAACAGAAATAACTCCGTATATGAAATGGGTTGTCCCCTCCACAATCCCTTGCTCTTTACACCAAAGTTTTTAACTGTTTTAAAAAGCAGAATTGTGGCAAAGAGTCAAACTTTAGCGTAAAGATTTTTCTGATTTTTCTGAAAGGGACCACGATATCCTAGGATTTTTCTCTGGGATCATCTCAAAATTGTGAACTTCTTTGAGTACTACCTCACTTCTATGAATCTTCTTAGGTTGAGTTATTCCAGTTTTATTTATAATCATCGAAAAAAGCAGCAATATCCCACATTATTTTGTGGATAGGAGCTTGAAACATTTACAAATGGGTTCGCTGACAAGTTAAATCTGAGTTAAATTTTCATTGAGATTCTTTGATTTTCATTGAGATTCTTTGATTTTCAGGAAGTTTTTCCTCTCTTTTTCGAAAATCAGGCAACTTTTTGAAATTGCACTATCAACATGAGGAGCTGATGACAGGTTAGGTGGGACATGTCTTTTCAACCCCTCCTTCTCTCATTCTCATCAATCTTCCCAGATTGAATTTCTTCATTTTATATGTATTTTCATCGGAAAAACATCAAAATGCCGCATTTTTTGCAGATAGAAGCTTGAAAAATCTACAATAGGGTTCTAAACAAATACAAAGTAGAAACAATAGGGAAAATCTTTTCAAGACGGTGGAAATCAGTTCTGTGAATATTTCGGCCCTATGTCCAAGGGCCGTCTTCAACACAATACGAGAACAAGAGAGAAAATATGTATATATATAAATAAACTTACATTAAATTTTGAGAATTAAAACTAAATAATGTTTTCTAAAAACTTTTTTTTAAAAACAGCCCTAGCATCCTTACTTCAATAAAGTTCAACCAGGACTGACAAAAAGAATGAAGTGAGAATATAAATTCATTCAAACTAAAGATAACAAAGTGATTAAGTGCAATTTCTCAGAGCCAACCTTACTTTTTTAGCAGCCTGTCTCAAAGGCCTTTTCGTAGCTGGTTCAATACTATTATAAATCGGTTAAGTAAAATATTTTGTTAGATCATTTTTAATTAAATTTGAGTATAAAGAATTTGGTGAGTATTCCCCTAAGTCCCTGTTCAAAGACATATTATTATTTATTTTGAGATTAATCTCGATTGATTCACGAACCACCTGTTTTATCCCCAAATCATTACTGATGAGTGAAGATTTTTCAGAAAGTATCGTTTGGGACGGATTATTAAATATATGCCAACCTAAAGTAGAATCAAAGGAGTTGTTGGAACTATTTGAAATTAATGCCTTGTCTATGTCTTTTTTATGCTGTTGTTCTAGATTCTGATGGGTCCTGCCGACATAGTAATCTCCGCAATCACAGGGTATTTGATAGACCCCTCTTTGGCGAGTAACTGGGGTCTTATCTTTACCGGAATTTAAGAAATTAATGATTTTAAAATCATTAGTAAAAACTACGTACAGATTATTTTTTGTTCAAATATTTTTTTAATTTTGTTGATTTTTGGGATATACGGAAGATAGACATACGGAAGATAGGGGAAAACTAAAAGTCATAGAATCTTAACAAAAATCACACCATCAGATTCGGCGTATCAGAGAACCCTATTGTAGAAGTTTCAAGCTCATATCTACAAAAATGTAGAATTTTGTATTTTTTGCCAGAAGGCAGATCACAGATGCGTGTTTATTTGTTTGTTTGTATGTTGTGTTTTTCCCAGGGGCGATCGTATCGACCCAGTGGTCCTAGAATCATGCGAGAGGGCTCGTTCTAACGGAAATTAAAAGTTCTAGTGCCCTTTTCCAGTGACCAAAAAATTGGAGGGCACATAGGCCCCCCTCCCACGCTAATTATTTTCCCAAAGTTACCGGATCAGAATTCTGAGATAGACATTCTATTCAACGTAGTCGAAAAACCTTATAACTATGTCTTTGGGGAAGACTTACTCCCCCACAGTCCCCTGGGAGGGGCTACAAGTTACAAACTTTGACCAGTGCTTACACATAGTAATGGGTATTTGGAAGTGTAGAGACGTTTTCAGGGGGATTTTTTGGTTTGTGGTGGGGGGGTCGAAAAGAGTGAGATATGTTAGGGGAACTTTCCTTGGAGGAATTTATCATTGGGGAAGAAAATTTCCATGAAGGAAGCACAGGATTTTCTAGCATTATTTAAAAAAACAATGAAAAAATAAATATGAAAAAGTTTTTT
Organism: Artemia franciscana; assembly: GCF_032884065.1. Lineage (NCBI taxonomy): Eukaryota > Metazoa > Arthropoda > Branchiopoda > Anostraca > Artemiidae > Artemia > Artemia franciscana. Next base: position 7,469,508 of record NC_088875.1, on the reverse strand, counting down.
CAACTGAAAGTAAGGAGCGGAATCAAAACCACTTAAAACGAACAGAAATTATTACGCATACGATAGGCTCACCTCCTCCTAATACCTCGCCCTTTGTGCTAAAGTATTTTTGGTAATTCCATCTATTTATTCTACGGCTTTTGTGACTTAGGGGTCATTCTTAATAAATTGGGACAAAATTTAAGATTTAATGTAACGAGCGAGGTACTAACTAGGGGGTGAACCCCCTCATAAACGTAATAAAACAAGAGAATACAGAAGTTTGTTACGTAAACTAATTTATAAGTTACGTATAGCTTTTACTAATAAAAACATTCACAAGAAATTAAGTTCTAGTTGCCTTTCTAAGTAACCAAAAACCGGCGGGCAACTAGGCCTCCTCCACCGCTCCTTTTTTTCTCATAATCGTTTGATCAAAAATATGAGAAAGCCATTTAGCCAAAAAAATTAATATGCAAATTTCGTTTTAATTATTCATCTGCGGAGAGCCAAAATCAAAACATGCATTGATTCAAAAACGTTCAGAAATTAAATAAAAAAACAAGTTTTTTTTAACGGAAAGTAAGGAGCGACATTAAACTTAAAATGAACAGAAATTACTTCGTATGTGAAAAGGGCTGCTTCCTCATCAACGCCCCGCTCTTTACGCTAAAGTGTTTTACTGTTTTCAAACAGTTCGCGGTAACGAACTGTAGTAAGGAGCGACCCAGCTCAACAATAACCAAAACTCTAAAATAATAACCAAACAATAGCCAAAACTCTGGAATTTTGATACCAATAGCTTCGTCAAAAGGATCGCATTTTAATGCTGATTTTAAATATATAAGTTTCATCAAGTTTAGTCTTACCCATCAAAAGTTACGAGCCTGAGAAAATTTACGTTATTTTAGAAAATAGGGGGAAATACCCCTAAAAGTCATAGAATCTTAACGAAAATCACACCATCAGATTCAGCGTATCAGAGAACCCTACTGTTAGAAGTTTCAAGCTCCTATCTACATTCATAGCCATTTTATTCAGCGTAGTCGAAAAACCGTATAACTATGTCTTTGGGGACGACTTACTCCCCCACAGTCCCCGTGGTAGGGGCTACAAGTTACAAACTTTGACCAGTGCTTAATTATAGTAATGGTTATTGGGAAGTGTACAGGCGTTTTCAGGAGGATCTTTTGGTTGGGGGGAGGGATTGAGAAGAGGGGGATATGCTGGGGGAACTTTCCATCGGGAAATTTGTCATGGGGGAAAAAGTTTCCATGAAGGGAGCGCAGGATTTACTAGCATTACTTAAAAAAAAAAAAACAATGAAAAATAAATATGAAAAAGTTTTTTTTCAGCTGGAAGTAAGGAGCAGCATTAAAACAGAACAGAAATTTTTACCCATATGAGGGGCTCGCCTCCTCCTAATACCTCGCTCTTTACGCTAAAGTATTTTTAGTAACGTCAACTATTTATTCTACGGCTTTTGTGATTCAGGGGTCATTCTTAATGAATTGGGACAAAATTATATCTTTTACTAATAAAAAGATTCGTAAAAGATTAAAAGTTCTAGTTGCCTTTTTAATTAACCAAAAATTGGAGGGCAACTAGGGTTCCTCCCTCGCTCTTTTTTTATCAAAATCATTTGATCAAAATTATGAGAAAGCCATTTAGCAAAAAAAAAAATGCAAATTTCGTTTTAATTATTCCTCTGCGGACAGCCAAAATCAAAACATGCATTGATTCAAAAAAGGTTCAGAAATTAAATAAAAAAACAAGTTTTTTCAACTGAAAGTAAGGAGCGACATTAAAACTTAAAACGAACAGAAATTACTTCGTATATTAAAGGGGCTGCTTCCTCATCAACGCCCCGCTCTTTACGCTAATGTTTTTTACTGTTTTAAAAAGAAGAGTTGAGAGAAAGAGTCAAACATTAGCGTAAAAAGCGGGGCGTTGATGAGGAAGCAGCCCCTTTCATATACGAAGTAATTTCTGTTCGTTTTAAGTTTTAATGTCGCTACTTAGTTTCAGTTGAAAGAACTTGTTTTGATTTTTTTTAATTTAATTTGTTGAAAGGTTCAGTAGTTATGCGTAACAATAGCCGTAGTAGAAGTAGTAGCATTAGTAGCAGTATGCAAATAGTATCTTTTTTTCAACACCCCATTCAACAAACGATGAAATTTTCAAACAGTTCGTGGTAACGAACTGTAGTAAGGAGCGACCCGGCTCAATAGTAACCGAAACTCTAAAGAATGGAATTTTCATACCAATAGTTACATCAAAAGAATCACATTTTAATGCTGATTTTAAATATATAATTTTCATCAAGATCAGTTATACCCATCGAAAGTTACGAGCCTGAGAAAATTTGCCCCATTTTAGAAAATAGGGGGAAACACCCCCTAAAAGTCATACAATCTTAACGAAAATCACATCATCAGATTCAGCTTATCAGAGAACCTTGTTATAGAATTTTCAAGCTCCTGTCTACAAAAATGTGGAATTTCGCATTTTTTGCAACAACAGGTGTTTATTTGTTTTTTGTTTGTTTGTTTTTTTGTTTTTTTCCCCAGGGATGATCGTATCGACTGAGTGGTCCCATATTGTCGCGAAAGGGCTCATTCTAACGGAAATGAAAAGTTCTAGTGTCCTTTTTAAGTGACCAAAAAAATTGGAGGGCACCTAGGCCCCCTCCCACGCTCATTTTCCCCAAAAGTCACCAGATCAAAATTCTGAGATTGCCATTTTATTCATCATAGTCCAAAAGCCTAATAAATATGTCTTTCGGGACGACTTACTCCTCCGCAGTCCCCGTGGGAGGGGCTGCAAGTTACAAACTTTGACCTGTGTTTACATATAGTAATGGTTACTGGGAAGTGTACAGACGTTTTCAGGGGGATTTTTTGGTTTAGGGGGGAGAGTTGAGGGTAAGGGTTACGTGGGAGGATATTTCCGTGGAGAAAATTTTCATGGGGGAAGACAATTTCAATTAAGGGGGCGCGGGATTTTCTAGTATTATTTGAAAAAAAAACAATGAAAAAATAAATATGAAAAGTTTTTTCTACTGAAAGTAAGGAGCTGCATTAAAACTTAAAACGAACAAAAATTATTGTGCACATGAGGGGTTTACCTCCTCGTTATGCCTCACTCTTTACGCTAAGTATTTTTAGTAATTTCAACTATTTATTCTACGGCCTTTTTGGTTCAGAGGTCATTCTTAAGGAATTGGGACATTTAAGTTTTAGTGTAAACAGCGAGGTATCGACGAGGGTTGAACCCCTCATATACGCAATAAAAACATACGAATATAGAAGTTCGTTACGTAAGTTAATTCGTGAGATACGCATAATTTTTACCAAGGAAAACGTTTGTAAAAATTAAAAGTCCTACTTGCCTTTTTAAGTAATCAAAAAATTGGAGGGAGACTAGACCTCTTCCTTCACTCCTTTTTTCTCAAAGTCTTCCAATAATTGCAATTAATTAATATGAAAAAAAATTATTATTTATGTGCGGAGAGCCAAGATCAAAACATGCATTAATTCAAAAACTGCCAGAAATTAAATAGAAAAAAACAAGTTTTTTTTTAAATGAAAGTAAGGAGCAACATTCCGAAAGTAAGGAAAAATTATTCCGTATATGGATCTGGGGCTTTTTCTCCTCAACGCCCCGATCTTTACGCTAAAGTGTCTTACTGTTTTAAAAAGTAGAGTTAACAGAGTAGAGGAGAGTTAGAGTCAAACTTTAACGTAAAGAGCGGGACGCTGATGAGGAAGCAGCCCTTTTCACATACGAAGTAATTTCTGTTCATTTTAGTTTTCATGTCACTCCTTACTTTCCGTTAAAAAATTTGTTTTTCTTTTATTTAATACAATAAAGGTTTGAAAGCTGTGCAAAGCCATTTCCCAATATTGACAGCGGGGGCTTTAGTACACGCTACGATAGGTCTTAAGGGAATACCCTGTTTATGTATTTTTGATAAACCGTAGAGTTTAGGACAGAAACTACCACGGGAAAAAAATTTATTGCATAATTGTCGGTTATTTTAACATTTTGTTTTAGCTGCTTTAATTCATTTATAATATTATTAGCAAACTGATCAGTAGGATCATGAGTTATTGTTTTATATGTAATTGAGTCATTTAAATGCAAAAGAATTTTGTTGTCATAGTCTGTCATATTCATGACAACAAATGAATTGCTTTTGTCGGCTTTAGTTATTATAATAGAAGGATCTTTTCGGAGATTAGATAGTCTTTTTACGTCGTGCAAATTTTTTGGCGTGGAAGTTGTAGGAGGCTTAAACTTTTTTTGGCTGTTATAAAGGGTATTTATAAGACCAGATCCAACTTCATCAGGGTTAGAAACAGAAGGATAGTGTTTATGCAAAGCGGACTCTAGAGAGGAAACTATATCTGCCACAGGACCCTGTTTCGGTAGAAAAGAGAATTTTGGACCTTTTTCTAGTGTTTCGATTTCCTGGGGTTCCAATGTTTTAGAAGAGAGGTTAACAATAGCAGGTCCAGGAGTGAATCTTGGAGAATAAACTCCTTTGATTCTGCTTTAGGTTGGCATATATTTAATAATCCGTCCCACACGATACTTTTTGAAAAATTATCACTCATCAGTAATGATTTGGGGATAAAACAGGTGGTTCGAGAATCGATCGAAATTAATCTCAAAATAAATAATAATATTTCTTTGAACAGGGACTTAGGGGAATACTCACTAAATTCTTTATACTCAAATTTAATTAAAATTGATCTAACAAAATATTTTACTAAGCCGATTTATAGTAGTATTGAACCAGCTACGAAAAGGCCTTTGAGACAGGCTGCTAATAAAGTAAGGTTGGCTCTGAGAAATTGCACTTAATCACTTTGTTATCTTTAGTTTGAATGAATTTATATTCTCACTTCATTCTTTTTGTCAGTCCTGGTTGAACTTCGTTGAAGTAAGGATGCTAGGGCTGTTTAAAAAAAAAAATAGAAAACATTATTTAGTTTTATTTCTCACAATTTAATGTAAGTTTATTTATATATACATATTTTCTCGTATTGTGCTGAAGACTGCCCTTGGACATAGGGCCTAATTATTCACAGAACTGATTTCAACTGTCTTGAAAAGATTTTCGCTATTGTTTCTACATTGTATTTGTTTGTTATAGAAAGGCAGTGTGGTCTTCGTCGCTATTTTCAATAGAGTTCTCTGACACGCTGAATCTAATAATGTGATCTCCATTGAAATTCTTCGACTTTTATGAGGTTTTTCCTCTCTTTTTCAAAAATCAGGCAATATTTCGAAATTGGACTATCAACATTAGGGATTGATGACAGGTTAGTTACACTAGGCTAGGTGGGGAATGTCTCTTCAGCCCCACATTTCGTGATTTTTATCAGTCTTCCCAGATTGAATCTCTTCATTTTTTATGCCTTTTCACCAAAAAAAGCAATAAAATCCCACACTTTTGTAGAGACGAGCTTAAAACATCTACAGTAGGGTTCTCTGATATGCTGAATCAGATGATGTAATTTTTATTAAGATTCTTTGACTTTTAGAAGGTTTTTACTCTCTTTTTCGATAATTAGCCAATTTTCTTAAATTGCGCTATCAACATTAGAGATTGCACTAGATTAGGTGGGGGTATGTCTCTTCACCCCTTTTTCTCTCACTTTTGTCAATCTTTCTAGATTGAATTTCTTCATTTTTCACGTATTTTCATTGAAGAAAGCAACAAAATTCCATATTTGTTTTTAGCTAAGAGCTTGAAACATCTACAGTAGGGTTCTCGGACACGCTGGACCTGATAATATGAGTTTCATTGAGATTCTTTGACTTTTACAAGGAATTTCTTCTCTTTTTCAAAAATTGGGCAAAATTTCAAAATTGCGCTATCAACATTAGGGATTGATGACAGGTTAGGTTACACTAGGCTAAGTGAGGCATGTCTCTTCAACCCCACATTCTCTCATTTTAATCGATTTTCCCATACATCAGAGGGCAACTACCCCGTTTCGCCCTTTTTTTCCTAAATACATCTGATAAAAATTTTGACTGAGCCATTTTGTTAAAAATAGTTCAAAGATCATATTACAAAAGCTCCAGGGTCAACACAATCCCCCAAGGCCCGGCGGCTAGCGTTGTAAGTTATTCCTTGGGATCATATATGATTCATATAGAAGGGATGCTCGTATAAACTTCAGAGGGGGCTCATTTGATTGGAAATTGAAAGTTCTAGTTTACTTTTTAAGTGTCAAAAGAGGTCAGTAGGTGGATATCTCTCCCACCCCCTTCCCCCGGTCCCACCCTATAAAAATTTTCAGATAGCCATTTTCTTAAGACTAGTTCAAACATTAAAATACAAACCCCTGCCCCCCCCCCCGGCCCGAGGACAGGTGTTTAAGCTATACCTGTGGGGCAAGTGTCATTCTATTAGAGAGGATCCTCGTATGAACTTCATAAAGGACTCTTTTGATTGGAAATTAAAAGTTCTAGTTCACTTTTTAAGAGCCAAAAGAGATCAGTGGGCATCTAGGCCCCTCCCCCACGCCCTTTTTTCCCCAAAAATAATTGACAAAATTTTCAGATAGCCATGTTATTACAAATAGTTCAAACATTACATAACAAAAACCCCGGGGTCCATCCCCCCATGGCGTGGGGGCAGCCATTGTAATTTATGCCGTGGGGGTATATATGGTTCTTGTAGAAGAGACGCTCGTATAAACTTCAGAGATGGCTCATTTATTAAAAATTGAAGGTTCTATTTCACTTTTTAAGATTCAAAGAGATCAGAGGGTAAATAGCCCCCCTCCATGCCCACTTTCCCAAAATTCATTCGATAAAAATTTTGAGATAGCCGTTTTTTTTAACATATTTCAAGCATCAAATGATAAAAACTACTGGTTTGACACAACCTGTAAGGGACCAGGGGTAGTAAGCTATTACCGGGGGGCATATATGGTTCTTATTGAAGGGATGCTCGTATAAACAATACAGAGGGCTTATTTGATTGGAAATTTAAAGTTTTATTTCAATTTTGAAGAGTCAAAAGATACATAGGGGCAACTAGCCGCCTGCCACGCCCTTTTTTCCCCAAACAAATCCGATAAATTTTTAAGATAGCCGTTTTGTTAGAATAGTCCAAAAATCAGACATTAAAAACTCCAGAGACGGACGAAAACCCGCAGAGGCCACAGACCCACAGAGCCCCTAGGGCATATAAGGTTTTTATGTAAAGGGAGGTCGTATAAACTTCAGAAGTGGCTCAATTGATTGCAAATTGAAAGTTTTAGTTACCTTTTTATGAGTCATAAGAGATAGGAGGGTATATACCTCGCCAAACATACACCCTCTTTTCGGCAAATGCATCCAATCAAAATTCTGAGATTGCCAGTTTGATTGAAATAGTTCAACGATCAGATAACAAAAACTTCGGGTACAGCATACTCTCCCCCCCCCCCAAGTTATTATGGAAGAAGTGGTTGTGTAGACCTCGGAGGGGGCTCAAATGATTAAAATTGAAAGTTCTAATTCCCTTTTTAATTGTCAAAAGTAATCCGATTACAATTACCCTCCCACCACCAACCATCTTTCCCCCAAATGTATCCGATTAAATTTTTTACAGAGCCCTTTTGTTCAAAATAGAACAAAGATCATATAACAAAGTTTCCAGAGATTAAAAAAAGCCCACCAAAACCTGGGGGCAAACGCTGTAAATTATGCCCGGGGGCGTATAAGGTTTTTATGAAAGGGATGGTAGTACAAAATCCTGAGGGGGCTCATTCGATTGTAAATTTGAATTTCTAGTTCTATTTTTGAGAGTCAATAGTGATCGAAGGGTAACTAGCTCCTCCAAGGCCTTTTTTTCCCAAATTCATCTGGTCAAAATTTTGAGATAGCCATTTTGTTCAAAATAATTTAAAGATCAAATAACAAAAACTCAGAGGTCAACATAGCCCCGTAGAGCCCAGGGGAAGCGTAAAAATGTTATGCCCCTGGGATAAATAATATCTTTTCAAAGGAATGGTCGTATAAACCTCAGAAGTGGCTCTTTTGGTTAGAAATTTTAATTTCTGTTTACATTTTAAGAGTCATCAAAAGTGATCGGTGGGCATATACCCCCCTCTCTCACCACCCTCTTTTCCCAAAATGTATCCAATCAAAATTTTGATATAGCCATTTTGTTTGAAATATTCCAAAAATCAATGACAAAACTTCGGTGTCCATATCCCACCCCCTCCAAAACCCGGGGAAGAGTTGTAACTTATGTCCCGGGGAGCATATAAAGTTCTTACGAAAAAGTTGGTCTTATAAGCTTTCGAAGAGACTCAAATGATTAGAAATTTAAAGTTCAAGTTCCCTTTTAAGGGTCAAAAGTGATTTGGTAGTAACTAGCATCTGCCCACCAACCCTAAGGTCATAAGGCTAAATTTTTCTCCAAGGACGCTTCATGTGGAAGGGGTGGTGGTATAAACTTCAGAGGGGGCTCATTCAATCTGAAAAATAATATGTAGTGTCCTTTTTAAGATTCTAAAGTGATTGGAGGGCATAAAGCCCCCTCCGCTTTCCATGCCCTCTTTTCCCCAAACGTAACCAGTCAAAATTTTGAGATGGCCGTCATTTCCGAAATAGCCAAGAGGTGAAGTAATTAAAATAATTTTTCAAGGTGGGGGGGGGGTTGAAAAATTTCCCACTATCCCCAAGGCAAGGGTTGTAAGTTATGCAAGTTGTCCATTGTTCATATATAAGGTTTTTGTCGAAAGAGTAATCATATACACTTCAGAAAAGCCTTCTTCAATTTAAATTGAAAGTTCCAGCTCCATTAAAAATGAAGAGTAATCAGAAAGTAAAGTAAAGAGTAATTTTAAAAGTAAAAACAATTTTGAAAGTAAAGAGTAATCAGAAGGTTGGCACCAACCACCCACCCACCCTCCCCCACTTACACCTTTTTTCTGAATGATTTTGATCAAATTTTGAGTTAGCGATTGTGTTCAAAATAGTGTAAAAGTCAAATAGCTATGTTTGACCCCCCCCTCCAAGTACTAGAGGAATGGGCTGTAAGTTATACTGGCAGACCACTGTTAACATAAACGTGTGGTCGTATAAATTTTGAAGGAAGTTCATTTGATCAGAAATCGAAATTTATTGTGTCCTTTTTAAGAATCGAAAATGATTAAAAGGCAACAAGCCCCGCCTCCATTGTGCCCTTTTCCCCCAAATGACTTTACAAAAAATTTGAAATAGTCACTTTTTTCAAAATAGTCCTAAATTCAAATTGCTATAACTTAGAGGTTGAGAAATCCTTCATAGCCCCCAGGAAAAGGATTGTAGCTTATGTTAGTTGCCCATTATTAAAATATAAGTTTTTTGTGGAAGGCGTGATCGTATTAACTTTAGAGGGGGCTCATTGATACTTCGATACTTTGGTACTTTGATACTAGTTTTGATACTTTGATGAAAGTTTGATGTTAAAAAAAAATGGATTTTAAAATAAGGCATTTTCTAAAAACTTGAAACTTTTTACAATCAAAGGCGAGCAAAATCAATTTTCCAAAAAAGAGTTTTTTTTTAAAAAAAAGAAAAAGCCATATTTACCTTAAGATCAGCAGATACAAATACCTGTTAAAACTCAAACTAGAAACGACCAGAAATCACAGGCAGCGCAATAGCGCGGCCTAAGTAAAGAACGATGTTTGCATAATGTATTATTTAGTTTATTGATTTTTTTATCTTAGACCAGGGCACTTCGTAGAAACTTCTAAAAGGAATCATTTGATAGGAAATTGAAACGGCTAGTGCCCATTTTAATAATCAAAAGCGATTGGAGGGCAACTAACCCCCGCCCACGCCCACCCTTTTCCCAAAAACATTCAATCAAAATTTTGAGATAGCCATTTATATCAACGTAGTTGAAAGGTCCAGAAATTTCGTCTTTGGGGATAACAAACCCCCAGAGCCCCCAGAGAGAATGTTGTAAGTTATGCCCTGGGGTCTCATAAGGTTTTTATATAAAGTTTTGTCGTAGAAAATTCAAAAAGGACCCAATCAATCGGAAATTGAGAGGGCTAGTACCCCATTTGATAGTCGAAAGTAATCGGAAGGTGAATATCTCCCCCACACGCCCATCATTTCTCCAAACTCTTCCGATCAAAATTTTAATATAGCCATTTTGTTCAACGTAGTTCAAAAGTCTTGAGATTATGACTGTGAAGATGACATCCCCCCTCCCAAAGCCTTCTGGAGAATGGTTTTAAGTTATGCCCTTATGGCATATAAGGTTTTGTATAATAAGCATTGCCATAGAGACTTCAAAAAGGGCTTATTCGATTTGAAATTGAGAGGACTACCGCCTTTTTAATTAGTCGAAAGTGACCGGAGGGCGAATGCCCCCACACGAGCTATTTTGAGATGTATATTTTGTTCAACGTAGTTGTATGTTCAGGAAATTTTGTTTTAGATGATGACAAATCCCCTCCAGCCCTAAGGGCAAGGGCTGTAAGGTATGCCCTGGGGCATATAAAGTTTTTACAGAAAGAGTGGTCACAAAAACTTCGGAGGTGGATCATTGGATTGGTAATCAGAAGCTCTAGTGCCCTTTTCAAGAGTCAAAGTGATTAGAGGGCAGCTATCCCCTCCCACACACACACATCGTATTGTCCCAAAATGCATCAAATAGAAATTTTGAGATAGCCATTTTATTCACAATAGTCTAAATATCATATAACAAGGCTTTTTGAGATGAAAAAACACCCAGAGCCTGAGGGCAAGGGTTGTAAGCTACAACTTGGGGATATTTAAGATTTATATGGAAGAGATGGTTGTATAAATCTTAGAGGAGGCTCATTTGGTTGAAAATTGGCATTTCTACTTCCCTTTTAAAAGTCAAAAGTGATGGAGGGTATTTAAACCCCATCCCTACAATCCCCTCTTTTCACCAAACACATCTGATTGAAATTTCTGTTCAAAACAGTCCAAAGAACATATAATAATAATAATGCCTTTAGGATTGACACTACTCCCCATTGCCCTGGGGATAGGATTGCAAGTTATACCACGAGGGAATAAAGTTTTATGCAATGGTCGGTCGTATAAACTTCATATGGGGCTCATTTGATTTGAAATTGGAAGTTATAGTGCCCTCTTTAAGAGTCAAAGTGATTTGAGAGTAACCAGCCCTCTCCCTCAACGCGCATCATCTCCCTTAATACTCCAATCAAAATTTGAGGTAATAATGTTTTCCATTGTAATTTAGGCGTCCGGAAATTATATCTGTGAGGAGGGGTTGTAAGTTATGCCTTGGGGTAAGGCTCTTACAGAAAAGGTGGTCATATATGCTTTGGACGGGATTTGTTGGATTGGTAATGAGAAGTTCTAATGCCCTTTTAAGAGTCAAAGTCATCAGAACGCAGCTACCCTCCCCCTTTCACACACACACACACAAACGCGTCGTGTTTTCCTGGAATGCATACAATAGATATTTTGAGACGCGTCTTTTATTGAAAATAGTCAAAAGATCGTATAACAAGGCTTTTAAGGTTGCTACAAACCACCAGAGCCTAAAGGCGAGGGTTTATGCAAGTTATGGCCCTGGGAATTTAAGGTTGTTATGGAAAGGATGGTGGTATAAACTTTAGAGGGGTCATTTGCTTGAAATCGAAAGTTCTACTTCCCTTTTAAGCGTCAATAGTGATGGAAGTCAACTAGACCCCCCCCCCCCAACTACCCCTCTAAAGTATAACAGTTCAAAGTAGGAATGAAACCTTTTAATCGATAGGGAACAGATATATAATTTTTAACTGGATATTTCAAACACATATACAGTGTTCATCATCAGCAGTAAAACTGCTGTTAATGTACTTTCTGTTATATGTATAATATGTACTGAACTGTTATACTTTCGGCATGGAAAGACAGTAAAAGCAGTTTTACTGCTGAGGATGAACACTATATGTGTTCGAAATATCCAGTTAAAAATGTTATACTCTCCACTGTCGATTAAAAGGTTTCATCCCCATTTTGAATTGTTATACTTTCGTCATGGAAAGGCAGTGTGGTCTTCGAAGTTATCAACTACCCCTCTTTTCACCAAATGTATCTGATTGAAGTTTTGGCACTTGATGTCGATAGCAGTTTTGTTTAAAATAGTCCAAACAACATATAACAATAGCTCCAGTGTTGCCACGACCCCCACAGCCCTGGGGCAACGGCTTTCAGTTATGCCATTCGGGCATATAAATGATATTAAGTTGAAACTTTGAGTGTATGATGAGGGGTATGTTGAAAAAACTTCATAGGTGCTATGTATATATTGCTACTAATGCTGTTTCTACAACTGCTACTATTGCTGCTACTGAACACTTTCAATGAGTGTTTAGGTGGATGTTGAATTAAGTCAAAACGAACTATGAGCATGAATGCTGTGAAAAGATGTAACGGCAATATCTAAGCGTACATTATTATTTTGGGATAGGTTTTGCTGGGTTTTGAACTAACCAAAAGGCAATAATTGTGTACTACTACTACTGCTACTATGATTGTTGTGACTAATGAGGCTTAGGGTACTAAGGTAGGACTCTTATGGAAAGTTTTAGGGTGAGGGATCAGTTAAACGAAATAATGTATGCATGTTGGTTTTCAAAAGGGCATATAAGTCTCATCTGCAGCCCAGCACTATCATAGAAAATTAACTCCCCATAGTCTTCAGCGCAAAAGATGTATGTTATGTAATTTACCCATTGTTTATATATAGTGTTTTTAATTAGGAAAGAAGGCATGTTTGACCTTTGGAGTTTGAAAAGATAAATAATAAAAACAAGTTTTTCTTCAAAATGAAAGAAAGGAGCAACATTAAAACTTAAAACGAACAAAAATTACTACGTATATGAAAGGGGCTTTTCCTCCTCAACGCCTCGCTCTTTACGCTAAAGTTTGACTCTTTCTCTTAACTCTATTTTTAAAACAGTAAGAAACTTTAGCGTAAAGAGCTGGGCGTTGAGGAGGAAAAGCCCCTTTCATATACGGAGTAATTTCTGTTCGTTTTAAGTTTTAATGTTGCTCCTTACTTTCATTTTAAAAAACTTGTTTTTTTATTTAATTTCTGAACGTTTTTGCATTAATGTATGTTTTGATCTTGGCTCTCCGAATATAAATAATTAAAACGAAATTTACATATTAATCAATTGCAATTAATCGGAAGATTTTGAGAAAAAAGAAGCGAGGGAGGAGGAGTAGTTGCCCTCCAATTTTTGGATTACTTAAAAAAGCCACTAGAACCTTTAATTTTTTTACAAACGTTTTCATTGGTAAAAAATATACGTAACTTACGAATTAACTTACGTAACGAACTTCTATATTCGTATATTTTTATTGCTTTTATGAAGGGGTTCAATCGTCGTCGATACCTCGCTCTTTATACTAAAGCTGAAATCTTGTCCCAATTCCTTAAGAATGACCTCTGAATCACAAAGGCCGGAGAATAAACAGTTGAAATTACTAAAAATACTTTACCGTAAACAGTGAGGTATAACGAGAAAGTAAACCCCTCATATTCGTAATAGTTTTTGTTCGTTTTAAGTTTTAATGCTGCTCCTTACTTTCAGTAGAAAAAACTTTTCATATTTTTACCTTGTTTTTTCAAAAAATGCTAGAAAATCCTGCGCCCCCTTCATTGAAATTCTCTTCCCACATGAGAAGTTTCTCCATGGAAATATCCTGGAAAATAGTATCTCCATGGAAAAACAAATAAACACGCATCCGTGATCTGTCTTCTGGGAAAAAATGTGAAATTCCACACTTTTATAGATAGGAGCTTGAAACTGCTACAATACGATTTTCTGACACGCTGAATCTGATGGTGTAATTTTCGTTAAGATTGTATGACTTTTAGGGGGTGTTTCACCCTATTTTCTAAAATGAGGCAAATTTTCTCAGGCTCGTAACTTTTGATAGGTATAACTGATCTTGATGAAACTTATATATTTAAAATCAGCATTAAAATGCGATTCTTTTGATGTAATTATTGGTATCAAAATTCCATGGTTACTATTGAGCCGGGTCGCTCCTTACTACAGTTCGTTACCAGGAACTGGTTGACAAAGTATATTCAAGTGACGCTTTCGGAGAATGTTGAGGGGAAAGTTGAGCGAAATCAAAACATGTTATGTGTATACTGATTTTCAAAAGGGGGAAACAGAATGACTGAGGGTATCGAGTTGCAACTTTAATGGAAAGAGTAGGATGGCTATTAATTGGCCAAGGGTAGGTTCAGGGGGATTTTGAACCAACTGAAAGATACTATAGGTATGTTGCCACAATTGCTACTATTACGACAGACACGAATACTACTTATTTTGGTTTGAGGAAGCACTTCAGGGACCACTCTGTTCATTCTGCTACTGCTACTCCTGCTGCTACTTTTAAGACCATCTCCTACTTTTATTGCCAAGACTACTACAACTTAGGCTATAAGTAGGAAGTAGATTCTTTAAGGGAATTTTTAGGGGGTTGTTTAGCTAAATAAAAACATACCCTGTACAAGCAGGTCGTTAAAAGAACGTACCAGCAGAATCGCATGAACGGACTAGGGCATTAAGTTGATACTATCAGGACGTGTTAAGAGTAATATTGAACAAAGTATAAAAGTCCATGAGGTGGAAGTGTGATCCTGTGTGTGGAAAAAAATCCTAGCTACAACTCTGAGGACTATACATCGATTTCTGCCTCACCCTCCCCTCGTCTCTTCCTGAGGACTAATTCTGTATTTATATGATGGCTCAATGAGAGCTAGGATGTTTATGCATAAAAATGCGCCTTTTGAGATATCTCCCTCCCTCCCTAACTACAAAACAATCAGAGGCCCACATTGTACAAGTTTAAGCGCCTTTTAAACTTTTGTAACTTATTTATTATTTGGATTTTTCTGTAGGGGGGAGAGTGTCTGGGGAAATTTGTGGGAGTGCTTTCCTTTCAGCGGAGATCAAATTGTCTGGCAAGAGTGTTCCACGGAAAATCTTAGTAACGTCCACAAGGGTCCTGCAAGGTGACATTTTCCTTCTTATTGCACAATTAAACAAAAAAACAAGTTTTTTTCAAATGAAAGTAAGGAGCGACATTAAAACTTAAAACGAACAGAAATTACTCCGTATATGAAAGGGGCTTTTCCTCCTCAACGCCCCATTCTTTACGCTAAAGTTTGACTCTTTCTCTTAACTCTACATTTTAAAACAGTAAAAAACTTTAGCGTAAAGAGCGGGGCGTTGAGGAGGAAAAGCCTCTTTCATATACGGAGTAATTTCTGTTCTTTTTAAGTTTTAATGTTGCTCCTTACTTTCACTTCAAAAACTTGTTTTTTTGTTTAATTTCTGGAGATTTTTGAATTAATGCATTTTTTTATCTTGGCTCTTTGCGCATAAATAATTAAAACGAAATTTGCATATTATTTTTTTTGGCTAAATGACTTTTTCATAGTTTTAATCGGAAGATTTTGAGAAAAAGGGAGCGAGAGAGGAGGCCTAGTTGCCCTCCAATTTTTTGATTACTTAAAAAGGCAACTATAACTTTTAATTTTGTACGAACGTCTTCATAAATAAAAAATATACACAACTTACGAACTAACTTACGTAGCAAACTTCTATATTCGTATGTTTTCATTGCGTATACGAGGTGGCTCAATCCTCGTCAATACCTCGCTCTTTACACTAAAGCTTAAATTTTGTCCCAATTCCTTAAGAATGACCCCTGAATCACAAAGGCCGTTGAATAAATAGTTGAAATTACTAAAAATACTTTAGGGTAAAGAGCGAGGTATTAAGAGGAGGTAAACCCCTCATATGCGTAATAATTTCTGTTCGTTTTAAGTTTTAATGCTGCTCCTCACTTTCAATAGAAAAAACTTTTCATATTTTGAATAATGCTAGAAAATCCTGCACCCCTCCATTGAAAGTCTCTTCCCCCATGAGAAGTTCCTTCATGGAAAGATCCTCCCACGTAAAACCCCCTTCCTCCCTCAACTCTCCCCCCAAACCCAAAAAATCCCCGCTGAAAATGTCTACACTTCCCAATAACCATTACTATATGTAAACACAGGTCGAAGTTTGTAACTTGCAGCCCCTCCCACGGGGACTGCGGGGGAGTAAGTCGTCCTCAAAGACATAGTTATTAGGTTTTTCGACTATGGTGAATAAAATGGCTATCTCAGAATTGATCCGGTGACTTTGGGTAAAAATGTGCGTGGGAGGGGGCCTAGGTGCCCTCCAGTTTTTTGATCACTTAAAAAGCGCACTAGAACTTTTAATTTCCGTTAGAATGAGCCCTTTCGCGACATTTTAGGACCACGGAGTTGATACGCTCACCCCTGGGAAAAAAAACAAAAAAAACAAATAAACACACATCCGTGATTTGACGTCTGGCAAAAAATATGAAATTCCACATTTTTGTAGATAGGGGCTTGAAACTTCTGAAATGTGGTTCTCTGATACGCTGAATCTGATGGCGTGATTTTCGTTAAGATCGTATGACTTTTAGGGGGTCTTTCCCCCTATTTTCTAAAATGAGGCAAATTTTCTCGGGCTTGTAACTTTTAACGGGTAAGATTAATCTTGATGATACTTATATATTTAAAATCAGAATTAAAATGCAATTCTTTTGATCTAACTATTGGCATCAAAATTATATTTTTTGAGTTTTGGTTACTATTAAGCCGGGTCGCTCCTTACTACAGTTCGTTACCACGAACTGTTTGATAATGTCTATTGAGTCAAACCCAAAACGAGAAAAATTAACATGAGAAGGGCTGACCAACACCATGCCTTCTCAAGACCAGAACATAGTTTGTACTTTACTGAAAACAAAATACATTTTAAATGTTATAACCTTCTTTTACTTAATAAATAAAAAATTCGTGAAACTTTAAGGTATAAATATTAGTATATGTATTTTCAACTGGTAATCCACGGTTATTTATTTTTATTTAGTAAACTGCAATTTTTCTGGTCTTGAGAAGACATGGGGGTTGTCACCCCTAATCCTGTCAATTTTTGCTAGTTTTGAGTTAGACTACATTATTTATTCTGATTTCAATTCGTATTGGGTTTCATTTATTTATTAATGGTGGCTTATGGTAGTCTTACACTTGGAAGATATGAAAACTAACTCTTAGGATTTGACAATGCTTTCGTTCGTAAAAAGTTAAACAATATAAATTTATTGATGCTAACCATGCATTCAAAGAAAATCTGAACCTTCTTAACCTTTTTCGTGCCGTTTTTTGGCTCAAATTGATGATTTTTAGCCTACATTTATTTTTTCTTGTTTTTTTTTCTTCTTCTTTTTGTTTAATTTGGTGACCAAAACTGCCAAAAACTTGCGAAACTTCATTTGGAAGTATTTTCAACAAAATTTGATTTGTGGCTTCTTTCAAAATTTTTAAGATGCTTATGGTGTTTAAATTCCTCTTTTTCACTTTCCTTAGCATTTCTCAACTGAACTAAAAAAAACAAAAAAACAACTCAAATAAAATTCTAAAATTTTGGAAACCCTATTTTCCGGGGGGTATTTTTAGGGGTGGGCATTTTCCACGGGGAGTATTTTCCACGAGAGAGAGGGGTATTTTTCGGTGGGTAGATTCCTAGAATCGTATTCGTGTAAGAAGTTTGTGCTATAAGCTGAAGAAAATAAAAAAGGGGAGGGGTGTTTCAGGTTTATATCCTCCTACAGAAAAAAATATTCAGATTTTTGCAAGTCCTCTTTCGTAATATTTTATGTTTACTACATTATTAGCCTTTTTTCATCTGTCACACCCCCTCCCCCCAAAATACAGAAAGATTACAACAATCTGATCCTGCTACCATGTCATCAGTAACAACTATTTACAACAATTTCGTAAATTGTAATTTTATATAGCTATTTTTGTTTCATATCCTATATATATTCTTCAGTAATTCATTAACGTCTGCCTATGTAATTACATAAACTAGTATTCAATTAACAATATTAATTGACAGTAGGGCTACGACGTATTGAAACAAATCCTTCGCTTTAATTACTGCTAACTATCGTAAATGACCATATATGTTTTCATCATAAAAGGACTTCCTAAAAGCAGAAATAAATTCCACACATCAGGAACACTCTGTCTTTATTAACTTGTTTGTATACCTATTTATTGTAGCTTTTATTACAACAGAGAGGTCAATGCTCTAATCTAGATCATAAATAGAAAAAACGGTATAGAATTTGGTTTATTTTGGATCTAGGTATGTCCGAAACACTTTTTTTTCTCAGAGACACGAGAAGAATTGATAATTTGATTCCTTTTTGCAATCACCGCAACAAAAATTGAGAAAAATTAAGGATTCATCTCAGGAGAGGGAAATTAATTTTTCCTTCTACCAGTATTTCTTTATTTAACTTATATATATGCATGACTTTTCATCTGTTTCTGTAACTAATTGTCTTAAACACCTATACTAAATACGATCTACTATAGCCTGTCGAAGATGTGGAATGAAGGAAAAGGCCTGATGGATAAGAGCGTGTCAGTATTAAAGGAAGTTCAGCAAACCTTATACAGAAAAATTAAGCAAAAAAAAACACGGGTTTTTAATTTCAACAAAGCAGTGAAAAATAAAAATGAAACCACACTTTAACTAAAAGAAAAATATTCGGAATCTTTGGGTTCCATGTCCGGGAGCCCTTCTCAACGAAAGAAAAAGAAAAATAAGAAATAAAGTTGTTTTTATTTTAAACATAACACACACAAAAAAACCACAGCTAAACACACGAAGAAAAATAAATAACAACATTTTTTTTATTAAAGTTTTGTTTTTTTTTATTTTTTCACTGCTATGTTGAAATTAAAACCCGTTGTTCTTGCTTTTTTTTTTGCTTAATTTTTGTAGATAAAAAACAGTGTTGTCTAAGAAAATATTTACGTCTAACCAAAAAGAAATCCAAGAGTGGGAAGCTCATTATGCAATTTTCCGATAGTTTTAGCGATTAGCAGTCTTTAGGCAGAAAAGCCAGTTCACCGTGGTATAATCTTTTTTGCTACTTAACAAGGACACGAGAAGTTTTGATTTTGTCCCAATGAGCCTCCTCCTGGTTTTCTAGGACTATTTATTCGACACAATCATGTCTGGAAAAGAAATTAATAAATAAACAAACATACATTTTTGACTAAAAACTTCGCATTTTATAGATAAGGATTTGAAACCTTTGCATTTTTAAGTTTTCAGATATGTCGAATCCAAGTACACGATTTTAATCAAGATAGCTCGCCCTTTTGGGGGTGTTTCGCCTCATCTTAAAAAATCTTTCAAAGACTCTCAGACTCGTTGCTTCTGGTGAGTAACTATAAACTTAACGAATTCTACAAAATTATAATTATCATAAATGGAAATTTTTGGACGCATTTATTGATTTCAAAACTCCTGGTTTTAATATGGGTTACAAGCACAAGCTACTGCCTGATCACATCTGTTTATTTACGTGCAAGGGGGATTGAGCTGTACTGTAAAAGAGTTTCAGAGCAAGCAATTGCTCTCATCTTGCGACTAAGGACACTCAGATTAAGAGTTGCCAGATAGGGCACAATTGCGCCATTTGGCTCCTTTTTTAGGCGGTGGCACATCGCTCTTTTCAAACCGGCGCATTTTGGTGGTGGGGATAATCATTCTCTCGATACATTTTCGCTTCTATAGTGGCGCTAATTTAAACCAGACATCTAGCAACACTGCTCGGGTTGCCGCAGAGTTTCGAGTGCGAGATGTGTTATTCTGAAATTTTAAGAAACAGAAGAAACAATCTTACAGATGAATCCATGGCATCTGTTTTGATTACGGTACCACATATTACAATAACATAAAAATAATTAGAAGAAGGTGCAATCTTATAAACGCTATCCTATTGTATCATCAAACAAAACTATGCACGAATTAATATTTCACCTCTATAAGTGTAAGCTAAAAATATATTATTGTCGTAAAAATTGACATTCCTTTTTCAGAATACCTAGCACTAGTTTATTAAAGACCAAAATAAATCAAACATGAACTATCTAAACTACATGAAGAGCTTCAACTGTAATTAGCTATTTGAATTTCGAAACTGTAACGGAACGAAAGAGAAGAACTTCCGCTTATCACGTAGTTGTGGTCAAGTCAATCTCATTCTTGTCCGAAGGCTGGAAGAATAACGAAAAACTAATACAGAAAATACCGTTGTCAGTAAGTACAACTTACGGCAAAATATAATTCGCCCAAGAATCTCGGCCAGATTTCCGTTGGTTGCTTTTTTTTCGAGATTGACCCGGCTCAATTTGGGCAGTAAATTGTCTCTCTCTCTCTCCAAGTATTTACGGTAACGGTCTTTGATTTGATAAATCTCCCAAGTTTGACACATAAACAAACAAGCGAAGAAACCACAAATCCCAAGTCTGGGCGTTGCTGCAAGGATGGCCTAGAGCAGGGTTTCTTGGCATTTTTCTAGATACTCCCCCTTTAAATCTTATAAAGAGATCTTGTGTGACAGAAAAACTTACCCTGGAAAACTCACTCTGAAAAGCTTGGCCCTGAAAAACGTAGCCCCGCAAAACTTTTGCCGAGAACTTTTACCTTTAAAGAAATCTAGAACCGGGAAAACTCCAGGAAACTTCTCCCCTCAAAGCCTACCCTGTGAAAAACTTGTCCCTGGAAAGCTCGCCCCTGATAGCTTACCCCAATATTGCCCCATGGTTACCACAGATTGCCATAACGAGATATCGTCCGAAAATCAATTGGCACGAGGATTTTAAGTTCGCGAAAAGTGACAGTTGCAATTTTTGTGTTAAATATCTTGCTGCAGAGTCTCTTCAACCCAAAATATGGGGTACATATTTTGATATATGAAAAATGAAATATTAACATAACTGAAAATATGGGGATCCATATAGGGGTACTTATAAACAGATTATCCAGAAGGGGAGACCAAAGTGATTCAGGCATAAATTTTCCTTGGGGACAAGCTTTTCGGAAGCAAGTTCTTAGGGACAAGTTTTCCAGGTTGATTTTTGAGCGAACCGTGATTTTGCCCCCCACCCCCTCTTAAGCAAAGTTTGCTTGGAATGTTACTTTCAACCATAAAGCCTTTTCTATAATTGCATAAACTATTGCATAGCGTCACCCCAACTATTCTTGGGCTTCAAAGTTCTTTTTTACACCTTAAGTGGAATGAGCACCCACATTTACGGTCAATTGACATAAAGAAAGACATAGCTTCCTAAAGGCTGAATCTTTTATAATATTAAATAAAAAAACAAGTTTTTTTAATGAAAGTAAGGAGCAACATTAAAACTTAAAACGAACAGAAATTACTCCGTATATAAAAGGGGCTTTTCTCCTCAACGCCCCGCTCTTTACGTTAAAGTTTGACTCTTTGTCTTAATTCTATTTTTAAAACAGTAAGAAACTTTAGCGTAAAGAGCGGGGCGTTGAGGAGAAAAGTCCCTTTCATATACGAAGTAATTTCTGTTCGTTTTAAGTTTTAATGTTGCTCCTTACTTTCATTAAAAAGAACTTGTTTTTTTTATTTAATTTCTAGACATTTTTGAATTAATGCATGTTTTGATCTTGGCTCTCCGCATATAAATAATTAAAACAAAATTTGCATATTAATTAATTGCAATTTTGAAAATTTTAGGAAGATTTTGAGAAAAAAGAAGTGAGGGAGGAGGCCTAGTTGCCCTCCAATTTTTTGATTACTTAAAAAAGCAACTAGAACTTTTAATTTTTTACAAACGTTTTCATTGGTAAAAAATATACGTAACTTACGAATTAACTTACGTAACGAACTTCTATATTCATATGTTTTTATTGCGTATATGAGGGGGTTCAACCCTCGTCGATACCTCGCTCTTTACGTTAAAGCTTAAATTTTCTCCCAATTCCTTAAGAATGACATCTGAATCACAAATGCCGGAGAATAAATAGTTGAAATTACTAAAAATACTTTAGCGTAAAGAATGAGATATAACGAGGAGGTAAACCCCTCATATGCGTAATAATTTTTTTTCGTTTTAAGTTTTAATGCTGCTCCTTACTTTCAGTAGAAAAAACTTTTCATATTTATTTTTTCATTGTTTTTTTTCAAATAATGCTAGAAAATCCTGCGCCCCCTTCATTGAAATTCTCTTCCCCCATGAGCAGTTTCTCCATGAAGATATCCTCCCACGTAATCCCCCCCTCAACTCTCTCCCCTAAACCAAAAAAATCCCCCTGAAAACGTCTGTACACTTCCCAATAACCATTACTATATGTAAACACAGGTCAAAGTTTGTAACTTGCAGCCCCTCCCACGGGGACTGCGGGGGAGTAAGTCGTCCCTAAGGACATAGTTGTTAGGTTTTTCGACTATGGTGAATAAAATGGCTATCTCAGAATTTTGATCCGGTGACTTTTGGGAAAAAATGAGCGTGGGAGGGGGCTTAGGTGCCCTCCAATTTTTTGGTCACTTAAAAAGGGCATTAGAACTTTTAATTTCCGTTAGAATGAGCCCTCTCATGACATTCTAGGACCACTCAGTCGATACGATCACCCCTGGAAAAAAAAAAAAACAAACAAATAAACACGCATCCGTGATCTCTCTTCTGGTAAAAAATGCGAAATTCCACATTTTTGTAGATAGGAGCTTGAAACTTCTATAATAAGGTTCTCTGATACGCTGAATCTGATGGTGTGATTTTTGTTAAGATTGTATGACTTTTAGGGGGTGTTCCCCCTATTTTCTAAAATAAGGCAAATTTTCTTAGGCTCGTAACTTTTGATGGCTATAACTGATCTTGATGAAACTTATATATTTAAAAATCAGCATTAAAATTTGATTCTTTTGATGTAACTATTGGTATCAAAATTCTATTTTTTAGAGTTTCGGTTACTATTGAGCCGGGTCGCTCCTTACTACAGTTCGTAACCACGAACTGTTTGATTTAATTTTTCCCTTCGTCAACGACCTTCGTAAAGGGAAGGATTCGTAAATTTTAGTTCGATACTTGTCGAGGAACGAAAAGGCTGCTGGCTACCTTTCAATATGTTCTGTCGTTGACAGAGGGTGCTTTGTCTTAACGTTGATAATCGAATTAATCCTCGCATAGCTTCTTGTTTTCAGGGAGTCAGAAAATAAATGAAAATAGAATACAATACACATGCAATATATGGAGTAGAGATGACCCCGTACTGAGTCTATGCTATTGCATGCACCGTATTGGAACTTCACCGTATTAGAAACTTCACCGTATTAGAACTTCATCCGTATTAGAAACTTCATTTTTCAGTCAGACAAGACGCCGATGCCTGGGCCACATTATAGTAACACTTGCAAATAAGGTCAGAATTACGCACCACTTCAGTGCGAATTACGCACTGATTCATATCGATTCATAAATATTTGAATTAAATTTCAAATAAATATTCATATGATAATTCATATGATAATTCAATAAATATTCATATGATTCAATTCGATTCATAATTTAGGCGGCTTTGCAATGTTCAGCCTTCAAGTTTAAAATAACTCAAGTAATAATTATTATTAAATAATAAAATAATTATTATTTATAAAGTAATATAAAATAATTATTTTAATAAAATATGTAAAATAATTATTATTTTATAAAATAATTATATTTTCATATAATTATTAAAATAATTATATAGATAATTATAAAATAATTATTTTTAATTATTGTAAAATAATTATTACTAATAAAAATAATTATTACTCATAAAATAATTATTTTTCAAATAGAAAAGATCAAAGCTTGGAAATCCAGTTTCCAACCAGGGCCAGAAATCCAGGGCCAGCCAACCTGTGTTCTCGTACACCCTTCCTGTTTACATTTCCCAGATTTCTCCAGGCACCCATTTAGAGCTCTGCCGACTCTAGCTGAGCTTACAAAGCCACGATACTAATCAAAATTCCAAAACACCAGGGCATCCTCACGGACACAGGATTCGACAGTCACAGACATTGGGTTTTGTGGGGTTTTTTTTTCATCAACAAGTGTGAGCACCATTTGGATTAAACATGAAGCTTTGAAATAACTAAGAATTTGACACTCTGAAAAAGGAAACCCTTCCTCTCACGTAACAAGGCGAAGCGAAAAGCGTGAGTCGAAGCACATTTTTTTTTTTCTATCCTAGCAAACCTAGTAAACAGCGAACCTAGAAAACCTACTTAACCTAGGAAAAAGCAAACCGTGATCCATAGTATATGAAAGTCAGAAAGCACGTTTTGGAAAAAAAAACCGGCATGAGAGAAAATATTATCATTTGAAGCTGATTTAGGACAAGTAACTGTTATTCCGTTTAACCTTAAAAGTTAAAGTTTACTACAAAAACAAATTTAGTTGCTTGTTATTTGAACCAGTATTGCACATAAATGTTGCATTAACTGCGAGGCAATAATTTTTGTTTGTTTTAAATTTCAGCTTACCTGCTTAGTTCCATAAAAAAAACCTGTTTTTTGAAAATATTCTAGAAAGAAGGTTGTCTATTTGCAGAGTTTTAAAATGGTGAGTTCAAATGTTTCCCACGCTACATATGCTAAAACAGTTCAGAAGCCTTCACTTTTTATCTTCACTTTTAATCTCACGACCAAGACGTTACACACTCGGTGTTTATTCGAAGCTAAAATTTGCTTTTTCTTGACAGAACCCACTAACCCAGAACACCTTAACTCGAACTCCTACCTCGACCCTTACACGACTCCAGGTATGATTGAAACTAAGTGAGCATTTCTGTGGTGAATCATGTTGACATTTAACAGCTTGCTTTGTCTTTTGGTTTATTTTTTCATGGTCTACTTGTACTTTACTAAATAGAATTTTTTTTCAAATGGGGTTAATATTATTTTGTGTTATATTTGAATTTATCAGTCACATTATAGCCCACCCTCCCTGAAAACCTAATTTCCACTTGAGATTTACTCTTACTACTTCTACCATCTATTCCTCCCCTCTTATCCAGTGTCGAACCTTTCAACTTTATACCATTACTAATAAATTGCTTTAAATATTTATTATTCCCACATTTAAACAAAAGTCTGGACCACAACATAACCTAAATACCATCGAATACTTCCTTATCTCTCTAGGGTAAAAATTGCCCTATGCTACGAAAAACACTGGAGTAAAAAAAAATAACCACCTTTTCAGAAACTGGAGCATTCATTCATTTGAATTACGGAACAATTCAATTTTCTAGTCCATTAATTTTGATCATTATGGTCGGCTAAGATCATTTTCAAACCTAAAAGGTATTAATTCA
This sequence comes from Artemia franciscana, assembly GCF_032884065.1. Lineage (NCBI taxonomy): Eukaryota > Metazoa > Arthropoda > Branchiopoda > Anostraca > Artemiidae > Artemia > Artemia franciscana. The sequence continues at coordinate 7,444,240 of NC_088875.1, read as the reverse complement.
AAATGTTTTAGTATTTTGAAATAATTTGAAATCATTATATTTTGAAACCCTAAAATATTTTTGAGCAGTTGCTGGTATACATAAAATTTTTATTTAATTATATAAAATCAGGTTTATAAAATATTATTTAGTAGTTATTTATAATGGCTTTACTTTTTCTACAACAGAAAAAGTGAAATGCTCAAAAATCTCCCTACAATATTTTTCGAAGAAAACTTCTTGTAATCAACGATGGTTTTTCAAGTACGGTCAAATAGTTTATGAAAATAAAATATAATTAAAGAGCAACCAGTGAAAATAGCAACTAAAGCTTTCAAAAACAGAAGTTGAGGAAGAATGCATGTGTCAAAAGAATTTCAATTGTATGCTGGCTTTTAAATGTCAAAAATTTGCTAAGTTTAAAGTCACACATCAAAAGTTACTTTCATAAGCAAATTTACAACATTTTAGAAAGGCCCCCTAAAAACTTTCATACCTTGACAAAAAAAACTGCACCGTTGATTTCTGGATACTCAAGAGTCCTCTCAAAGATTATCCAAGCCCTATGCAAGCCCCGTGTTTTTTGTGTCTTGGGTTCTTGCTTATTGGTTTTAAAGTTCTTTCCTCCAGGGAAAGTCTCGGGAAATGTGGCTAACTAATCATCATATAATTAAAGTGGAGATTTCATAAATATGAAAATTCTAAATTCTAGAACCTTTTTAAAGAACCCAAAAGAGACCAGAGGGTAACTATGACCCCTCCAGCACCATTTTTACCCCCGGGGCTTATTTTGGCCGCCTGTGGTGCTGTGTCAAAATTTCAAGATTGCCATTTTTATCAAAAAATTTCTAAATATATACGAAAATATATCTCCGAAGGTAGCAAAACACAAGCAAAGTCTTGTTAAAGGTCATCGCTTATTTCTTATGGAATGATTTACGCATAAGTCTTTGAATAAGTTAGGAATTTTGTGTGTAATTTTAGGTGCCCTCTCTCATCAACACTAATCAAAACTTAGAAACAGTCATTTGTTCAAAATAGTCAAAAGGTCTAATAGCTATGCCCCCCACAACCCCTCGGTAGGGATTGTAAATTATGCAATTCGCTAATTGTTCACTCGCAGAATTTATCATTAGGAGAAGTGGAAGTACCTGATTTCTTGCGTGTCCGATAAGGCTACTTTTCGGGAAGTTAAGATATCCGATTGAAAGAGATATGAAGATGTTAAGGGGTATATTAAACTAAATCAAAAGGCTCTATCTGCATCCAGTTTATCAAAAAGGCTTATATGCAATATCTTAAGAACAGCTGAGGGTGTTGAGTTGAAATCTTTAGGACATGTTTAAATTTACCCACACTGGATTATCGACGAAAAGTAGAGGATATGATTTGTTATTCAAGCTGCTCACCATAATGAAAATTATTCCCAATATCTTTCAATCGGATATCTCTTCAAGAACAAGAGGACATGATCAAAAACTTTTAAAGAAGCTTGCCAACTCAAGGCTGCTTAGAAAATTCTTTTCTAATCGGGTGGACTAATTAGATAGGATACAGTCTTTTCTGCCAGTGTTGTCATTCAAATCTTCAGATGCGAAGGAATGGTGCAGCCTGCCTTGCCGAAAATAGCGACGAAGACCACACTGCCTTTTCATAACAAACAAGTACAAAGTTGAAACAATAGGGAAAATCTTTTCAAGACAGTGGAAATCAATTCTGTGAATATTTCGGCCCTATGTCCAAGGGCCGTCTTCAGCACAATACGAGAAAGAGAGAGAAAAAAAATATGTAAATATATAAATAAACTTACATTAAAATGCGAAAATTAAAACTAATAATGTTAAAAACTTTTTTAAAAACAGCCCTAGCATCCTTACTTCAACGAAGTTCAACCAGGAGTCTTGGTTATGCAACCAGGACTCAACCAGGAGTCCTGCATATTATTTATATATACATCTTTTTTCTCTATCTTTCTCGTATTGTGCTGAAGGCGGCCCTTGGACATAGGGCCGAAATATTCACAGAATTGATTTCCACTGTCTTGAAAAGATTTTCCCTACTGTTTCAACTTTGTATTTGTCTGCCTTGCCGAATAGTTTGGGACTCACCTGATCAATTTGCACTCTGTCTTCACTGACCGGCGACTAAAAGATCATCCTATCAAACAGTTCGTGGTAACCAACTGCAGTAAAGGGCGACCTGGCTCAATAGTAAACGAAAGTCTAAAATACGGAATTTTGATACTAATAGATACATAAAAAAAAATCAAATTTTTATGCTGATTTTAAATATATAAGTTTCATCAAATTTAGTCTTACCCATCAAAAGCTAGGAGCCTGAGAAAATATGCCTTATTTTGGAAAATAGGGGAAACAACCCCTAAAAGTCATATAACCTTAACGAAAATCACACCATCGCATTCAGCTTATCAGAGAACCCCACTATGTAAGATTCAAGCTCCTATCTACAAAAATGAGGAACTTCGTATTTTTTTCCAGAAGACCGATCACGGGTGCGTGTTTATTTGTTGTTTTTTTTTTTCTTTTCCCAAGGAGTGATCGTATCGACCCAGTGGTCTCTAACGGAAATTAAAGTTCTAGTGTCCTGTTTAAGTGACCAAAAAAATTGGAGGGCACCTAGGCCCCCTCCTACGCTCATTTTTGTCAGAGAGTCAACGGATCAAAATTTTGAGAAAGCCATTTTGTTCAACATAGTCGAACAACATAATAACTATGTCTTTGGGGACGACTTACTCCCCCAAAATTGCCGGGGGAGGGGCTGCAAGTTACAAACTTTGACCAGTGTTTACATACAGTAATGGTTATTGGGAAGTGTACTGACTTTTTTAGGGGGATTTTTTTTGGTTGGGGATGGTTGAGGGGAGGGAGCTACGTGGAAGGATCTTTTCTTGGAGGGATTTATCATGGGGGAAGAGAAATTCCATGAATGGGGCGCACATTATTTTGACTCACCGCACATGAATAATTATAACTAAATTAGAACCTAGAACTTAGGGCACCTGAACTTTTAGTTTTCGTTAGAATGAGCCCTGTCGTGACACTCTAGGACCACTGGTTTGATACGATCACTCTTGAGGAAAAAAAACAAATAAACACGCATCCGTGATCTTTTCTTCTGGGAAAAAAATAAAAAAATCCACATTTTTGTAGATTAGAACTTGAAAGTTCTACGGAGGGGTTATCTGATACGCTGAATCCGATGCTGTGATTTTTTTTAAAGATTCTATGACTTATAGGGGATTCTCCCCCTATTTTCTATAAAAAGGCCAATTTTCTCAGTCTCGTAACTTTTGATGTGTAAGACTAAACTTGATGGAACTTATATATTTAAAGTCAGCATAAAAATACAATTGTTTTGATGCAACTATTGGTATCAAAATTCTGTTTTTTAGATTTTCGGTTATTATTGAGCCGGGTCACACCTTACCACAATTAGTTACCACGAACTGTTTGAAAACGAAATTTGCATATCAGTTTTTTTGGCTAAATGGCTTTCTCTTAGTTTCGATCGGAAGATTTTGAGAAAAAAAGAGGTGGGGGAGGAGGCCTAGTTGTCCTCTAATTTTTGGTTACTTAAAAGGGAAACTATAACTATTAATTTTTTACGAACGTTTTTATTAGTAAAAAAAAATATACGTACTTTAAGAATTAACTTACGTAAGGAATTTCTATACTCGTATATTCTTATTACGTTTACGAGGGGGTTTTCCCTCTTGTTAATACCTCGCTCGTTACAATAAAGCTTGAATTTTGTCCCAATTCTTTAAAAATGACTCCAGAATCACAAAGACCGTAGAATAAATAGTTGAAATTGTTAAAAATACTTTAGTGTAAAGAGCAAGGTATTTAGGAAGAGATGAACCCCTCATTTGCATAGTAATTTCTGTTCGTTTTAAGTTTTAATGCTGCTCCTTACTTTCAGTTGAAAAAACTTTTTCATATTTATTTTTTTATTGTTTTCTTTTATAATGCTAGAAAGTAAAACAGTTCAAAATAGGGATAAAACATTTTAATTGACAGTGAACAGATATAAAATTATTTAACTGGATATTTCGAACACATATACAGTGTTCATCATCAGCAGTCAATTTTACTGCTGATGTTTTACTGCTGAGTTTTACTGCTGATGATGAACACTGTATATGTGTTCGAAATATCCAGTTAAATAATTTTATATCTATTCACTGTCAATTAAAAGGTTTCATCCCTATTTTGAACTGTTTTACTTTCGTCATGGAAAGGCAGTGTGGTCTTCGAAGTTATCTATAATGCTAGAAAATCCTGCACCCCCTTCATGGAATTTCTCTTCCCCCACTACCATTTCCTCCAAATATCCTTCCACGTAGCTCGCTCCCCTTGACCCTCCCCCCGCCGCCAAACAAAAAAAAACCTGGAAACGTCTGTACACTTCCCAATAACCATTACTGTATGTAAACACTGGTCAAAGTTTGTAACTTGCAGTCCCTCCCCCGGGGACTGTGAAGGAGTAAGTCGTCCCCAAATACATAGTTCTTATGTTTTTGACTTTGTTGAAAAAAATGGATATCTCAAAATTTTGATCTGTTGACTTTGGGAAGAAATGAGCGTGGGAGGTGGCCCTAGGTGCCCTCCAATTTTTTTGGTCACTTAAAAAGGGTACTAGAACTTTTAATTTTCGTTAGAATGATGCAACATTCTAGGGCCACTGGATCGATACGATCAGCCCTGGAAAAAAAAAAAAATAAACACGCACCCGTGATCGGTCTTCTGGCAAAAAATACGAAGTTACATATTTTGTAGATGGGAGCTTGAAACTTCTACAGTTGGGTTTTCTGATGTACTGAATGCAATGGTGCGATTTTTGTTAAGATTCTGTGACTTTTAGGGGGTGTTTCCCCCTATTTTCCAAAAACAGGTGAATTTTCTCAGGCTCGTATCTTTTGATGGGTTGGACTAAATTTGATGAAACTTATTCTATTTAAAATCAGCTTAAAAATTCAAATCTTGTTTATGTATCTCTTAGTATCAAAATTCTGTTTTTTAGACTTTCGTTTACTTTTGAACCTGGTCGCTCCTTACTACAGTTCGTTACCACGAACTGTTTGATATCTGACGCTGAAACCATGATTGGTCTGAGCAAGGAAAAAAAGTAAGGGTTTAAAATATTGTTCACGAAAATATCAAATATATTAATTACATTAATTAAGCCCTAATTGATGATTGTTACCCCAATTATAAGGGTAGTATTTATTCTTCGTATTTTCCCTTTGCATAAGATTGAATCTAAGTTTACGCTTATAAGGCGAATAGAAATAATTTTGAATTGAAAATTCTACTGCCCTTTAAGGAACAGCCTAAAATAATCCCTTTGTACATTAGGGATTTCATCTTTTTTCGTGACGTTTGAACAAACCATTAATTCTTCTCATTTCTTAGGATTTTACTTAGGCTAATGAATTCTTTTACCACTATAATTCACTTTTTGTTCGCATCTTTTCTTCATCACGTCGGACGTGAAAATTGTTGGAACATTTTCTTTTCAGGATAGATAGATTACTGATTGCAGAGGATTGGCTGTTGGTTTCTAGTTTCCATGGAGAAAATTCTAATAAGCCCTGTCCAGGGGAGAAAAGAGAAGAGAGAAGAAAGATGTCTATTGATCAAACAGTCTAAGATGGGAAGGCACAAAGAAATCCATACAAAGAAAATCTGGCGTCATTCATATCATTTTGGGAGAGATTTGAGATCCCAATTACCAGAACAATAAAGTTTTCACATGATCTTTTTGTATAAATCGATAGTTATTTACCTATTGCAAATAAAAAGTTCATAAATTAAATAATTAAGAATTAAAAAAGGAATACCTAAGAATAAAAAACGAGAATAACTGTACCGTAGTGAATATATAAGAAAAAATGTCCAATTTTTGAATGGGAAGGTGAATGGGAAGGCGCAAAGAAATCCATACAAAGAAAATCTGTCGTCATTCATATCATTTTGGGAGAGATTTGAGATGCCAATTACCTGAACAACGAAGTTTTCACATGACCTTTTTGTATAAATTGACAGTTATTTAAATATTTCAAATCAGAAATTCATAAATTAAATAATTAAGAATTAAAAAAGGAATACCTAAGAATAAAAAACGAGGATAACTGTAACGTAGTGAATATATAAGAAAAAATGTAGATATTCAGGCGAAAACCTCTGTCGTCTTTGATTTAAGACTTCATAAATAGTTCTTGCGTCCTTTACCAGTTGTCCACATAGCACAAGTATCGATCTCCTGATTCTCTGCCTTCCACCGGGACCACAATGTGTGGTTGGGAGGTAAATCATACGATGTTTCTCGTAGTTTCCCCCTAGATCTCCCAACCTGGAGCTGGGCTGACTTTGGCTGAGCTTACAGAGCCTGACCCCAGTCCTAAACCGAATAATCAGTGACACTAGGACTCGATTGCCTGCCCCAATGGACACGGGGTTGAAATTCAAATATGCCCACCCCTCGACTACAGGACGGCTTCTGGCTTCAAAATCAAGGACTTAAAAATAAATAAATAAAGGATAAAACTTTGAGAAGAAGAGAATTACTAAAATAGGGGATAAAAAAGCAAAAAAAAAATATACGCCTAAAACCAGCCTGACAAAAGGAAAAAAAAAGAATTTGCTTATTTTATTTGCTGAAAAAGACTCTCGAATGTGAAGCCGAAATATTGATATATTTGTTTTTTAAATTTTTGCTGTTTTTTGTGCTTTAGTTCCACTGTATTATTTAAATTAAACCCGTTTTTTCTCTCCTAAATTGTTTTTTCAATTCAAGCAGTGTGGTCTAATAAAAGAACCTGAGCGAGAGGGAATCAAAACAAAGATAGATTAAAAAAAATCAAGGAGAGAGAGGAGAGATGTCTACTGACCAAACAATCAAACAGTTCGTGCTAACGAACTGTAGTAAGGAGCGACCCGGCTCTAGTAACCGAAACTCTAAAAAACGGAAACAAATTTTGATACCAATAGTTACATCAAAAGAATCGCATTTTAATGCTGATTTTAAATATATAAGTTTCATCAAGATTAGTCTTACCCATCAAAAGTTATGAGCCTGAGAAAATTTGCCTCATTTTTGACAATAGGGGGAAACACCCCATAAAAGTCATATGATCTTAACGAAAATCACACCATCAGATTCAGCGTATCAGAGAACCCTACTGTACAAGTCCCAAGCTCCTATCTACAAAAATGTGGAATTTCGCATTTTTTGCCAGAAGACAAATCACGGATGCGTGTTTATTTGTTTTTTTTCTTTTGTTTTTTTTTTTTCCCCAAGGGTGATCGTATCGACTCAGTGGTCCTAGAATGTCGCGAAATGGCTCATTCTAACGGAAATTAAAAGTTCTAGTGCCCTTTTTAAGTGACCAAAAAAATTGGAGGGCACCTAGGCCCCCTCCCACGCTCATTTTTCCCCAAAGTCACCGGATCAAATTCTGAGATAGTCATTTTATTTACCATAGTCGAAAAACCTAATAACTATGTCTTTGGGGACAACTTACTCCCCCGCAGTCCCCGTGGGAGGGGCTGCAAGTTACAAACTTTGACCTGTGTTTACATATAGTAATGGTTACTGGGAAGTGTACAGACGTTTTCAGGGGGATTTTTTTTTGGTTTGGGGGGGGGAGAGTTGAGAGGAGGGGTTACGTGGGAGGATCTTTCCATGGAGGAACTTCTCATGGGGGAAGAGACTTTCAAAGGAGGGGGCGCAGGATTTTCTAGCATTATTTAAAAAAACAATGAAAAAATAAATATGAAAGGTTTTTTCTACTGAAAGTGAGGAGCAGCATTAAAAATGAAAACGAACAGACATTATAACGCATATGAGGGGTTTACCTCCTCGTAATACCTCGCTCTTTACGCAAAAGTATTTTTAGTAATTACAAATACTTATTCTACGGCCTTTGTGATTCAGGGGTCATTCTTAAGGAATTGGGACAAAATTTAAGCTTTAGTGTAAAGAGCGAGGTATCGACGATGGGTGAGCCTCCTCATATACGCAATAGAAACATACGAATACAGAAGTTCGCTACGTAAGATAATTCGTAAGTTACGTATATTTTTTACTTATGAAAACGTTTGTAAAAATTAAAGGTTATAGTTGCCTTTTTAAATAATCAAAAAATTGGAGGGCAACTAGGCCTCCTCCATCGCTCCTTTTTTCTCAAAATCTTCCGATTAAAACTATGATAAAAGCCATTTAGCCAAAAAAAATTAATATACGAATTTCGTTTTAATTATTTATGTGAGGAGAGCCAAGATCAAAACATACATTAATTCAAAAACGTCCAGAAATAAAACAAAAAAAACAAGTTTTTTTTAAATGTAAGTAAGGAGCGACATTAAAACTTAAAACGAACAGAAATTACTCCGTATATGAAAGGGACTTTTCCTCCTCAACGCCCCGTTCTTTACGCTAAAGTGTTTTACTGTTTTAAAAAGTAGAGTTAAGAGAAAGTTTTAAACTTCAGCGTAAAGAGCGGGGCGTTGAGGAGGAAAAGCCCCTTTCATATACAAGGTAATTTCTGTTCGTTTTAAGTTTTAATGTCGCTCCTTACTTTCATTTAAAAAAACTTTTTTTTGTTTAATTCAAAATAAGAACAACAGTAAGTCTTGACTTCCAAATTAATAAACTACATGCTTACCAAAAAGGGAAAAATTGAACTGCTGAGGATCGAAAATTAGAAAAAAAAAAGTGTAAGGAATACACTGCAAAATTTGTAATCTCCTCCTTCCGCTAATAACTTAATGAAACAACCTGCGGAGAAAAATGAATCAGTAGTTAAGATATAAATGTATGAATCAGAAATGCATTGAATCACGTATTGAATCACTGTATTGAAAAATGTATTGAATAACTTAATGAAACAACCAACGGAGAAAAATGAATCATTAGTTATGATATAAATGTATGAATGAAAAATGTATTGAATCTCGTATTGAATCACTGTATAGAAAAAATTTATTGAATAACTTAATGAAACAACCAACGGAGAAAAAGGAATCATTAGTTATGATATAAATGTATGAATCAAAAATCTATTGAATCACGTATTGAATCACTGTATTGAAAAATGTATTGAACAACTTAATGAAACAACCAACGGAGAAAAATGAGTCAGTAGTTATGATATAAATGTATGAATCAAAAATGTATTGAATCACGTATTGAATCACTGTATTGAAAAATTTATTGAATAACTTAATGAAACAACCAACGGAGAAAAATGAATCATTAGTTATGATATAAATATATGAATGAAAAATGTATTGAATCTCGTATTGAATCACTGTATTGAAAAATGTATTGAATAACTTAATGAAACAACCAATGGAGAAAAATGAGTCAGTAGTTATGATATAAATGTATGAATCAAAAATGTATTGAATCACGTATTGAATCACTGTATTGAAAAATGTATTGAATAACTTAATGAAACAACCAACGGAGAAAAATGAATCATTAGTTATGATATAAATGTATGAATGAAAAATGTATTGAATCTCGTACTGAATCACTGTATAGAAAAAATTTATTGAATAACTTAATGAAACAACCAACGGAGAAAAAGGAATCATTAGTTATGATATAAATGTATGAATCAAAAATCTATTGAATCACGTATTGAATCACTGTATTGAAAAATGTATTGAATAACTTAATGAAACAACCAACGGAGAAAAATGAGTCAGTAGTTATGATATAAATGTATGAATCAAAAATGCATTGAATCACGTATTGAATCACTGTATTGAAAAATGTATTGAATAACTTAATGAAACAACCAACGGAGAAAAATGAATCATTAGTTATGATATAAATGTATGAATCAAAAATGTATTGAATCACGTATTGAATCACTGTATTGAAAAATGTATTGAATAACTTAATGAAACAACCAACGGAGAAAAATGAATCATTAGTTATGATATAAATGTATGAATCAAAAATGTATTGAATCTCGTATTGAATCACTGTATTGAAAAAATGTATTGAATAACTTAATGAAACAACCAACGGAGAAAAATGAATCATTAGTTATGATATAAATGTATGAATCAAAAATGTATTGAATCTCGTATTGAATCACTGTATTGAATAACTTAATGGAACAACCAGCGGAGAAAAATGAATCAATAGTTATGATATAAATGTATGAATCAAAAATGTATTGAATCAATATAAATGAATAAAAATATCAATAGTTCAAACTATTATTTTTGGTCACAGCGCACTAATTAAAAGGTCACTTTGTTATGTTTCCTTTTATCTTTAGGTACAAAAAGTGTGTTACAGTGCATTTCACATGAAAACATAATAAAAAGGACTTTTAACATAAATTGCATGGAGAAATGGCACGTGTCAAGACTTGTTTTCGAGGGCATGGTCTGTAATAAACGGTCACCTTAAATACCTGGGAAGAGGGGAAGAATAATTTAAGAAGTCATCTCTTATGTTTTCTGAAACAAGCAGATGAATGGACGTCATATATGAAGCCGATCTGTGAACGTGCTAAGTCTATTTTTGACCTTACTAATATGAACCTGCTTAGCTGACCCATGAATTTGCTAAGGAAATGTCCCCGGCGCAACTCATATGGATGTCCGGGACAAGGGTAAATCATTATTCGTTATTCAATGTCCAAAAGAATTTCATGGTTTTTGTATTAATCCTCTTATGAAGGACTTCGCCGTGGACACATAAAGCTAAGATTCAATAAAGGATTTTGCCCCTAGAATAATGTAGAAGAAAAATCGAAATAGTCATGTTGGCTTTGGGTTATGATTAAAATACGAAAAGATCCATATGAAGAGAATTATGGCTTCGTTTCTACAATTTGGAAGAGGCTTGACGCATCATTGAAAATAAGCCCTTAGGCCATACTAGCGAAACATTGTAGAGAATAACGCGGAATAAATAAGGACATCCGGTCTAACATAATATGAGAAAAGTACATAGCGCAGAAACAAGAAAAATGTAAAAACAAAACAAGAATAAAAGGAGGCAGCAAAACAAGAAAACAAGAAAGAAACAAAAATACAAAAAAATTACAGAATAAAATCCTTAAAAAAAGACATGCTCAAACATGGTAAAAAAAAAGGCCAAACAATGACGCCATAGCAAAAGGAAATCTCCAGGCAATTGCCTAATTTCCGGCACTGTGGTTCATAGGCACCCACAGGGGGCAGGGACTCCCTGGAAACTAGGGTCTATAAACTAATTATGAGGCATGAGAGCAAAGTAGGGAAAAACAATGGATAAAGAGTGTTGTGGCCATGAAGTTCAAATCGTCAAATATATTAGGGGAGGATGAAGGTAGAAACTGATATATAATCCCCAAGATGGTATACAGGACTTTTGTTTGGGGATGGGGTATTCTTTTTGGGATTGGAGTATAAAAAAGATTTAAAAAATACATCAAATATGTAAAATTAGCATTTGATCCCTCTTGATTTCTGAGAACAAATCTGGTCTATGTTAATAATATAAAAAGATATTTCTTTGGGGAAGTTTTTGGTTCTGGTCCAGAGCCATAGAACTTCGGTTTTTGAGTTGTTCTCTTTTTCATAAAAAGAAAGACTACGATTTAGGAGGCTAGACCGACAAAAAAAGCCACTCCTCCACCATGAGATAGAGGGATACCATTTTGAGTATCTCTACTGATTCTGTAGCCTATCCTAAGGCTTAGGAAATTGCATAAAGCCAAGTCTATATTTTTTATAATCTTGGGAATAAATAAACCTTTCGGTAATTCCAATTTGAGTCCGATTTTCTTTCACTCTAGGTTTTGGACGTGATGGAATAAAGTTAGAGTGAAGTAAGGAGTAAAGTAAAGTTACGTACTATTACACAACACATTAAATATATTACTGGATTAATGGATTGATCCCCTTTTCAAGAATCCTCGCCATTTAAAATGTGCTTAGTTCCCTAAGAAAATGTGTCTTAGAATACATTCCCGTGCCCCCACCCACCACTGCTATTCCAGCAGAGATTTAGATTTTGGTACATGTCATGTCACTATTTTAATGCTGATTATTTAACCAAATTGAAAGTTGTGGCACCATTTGTAAAATCGCGCAGGAGTCGGTAAAACTGCTGCGTTTACCCACCAAGCTCGAAATTTCTGTATAAGACATGTAACTATTTTTGTGGGTTTTACTGAACCGAGCAAAGAATTACACGATTTTACGGACTTATTTTTTTACCGAGTGACCAAAAACATTAGGGGTCACGACTTGGGGTATTAAGGAACGGGAATGGCTTAGGGTATTAAGTTGAAACTTTCAGGGCATGATGGGGGGTGGGTTTGTTCAACTAAAAAAAAATGTATAAAACATTAATGCTGCTACTGGCGCTGCTGCTACTACTTAAATTGCTATTACTACTACTGCTACTATTACTGATACTGGTACTACTACTACTACTTCTACTATTACTACTACTACTGCAGCTACTACTATTACTAATACTGCTGCTGCTACTACTACCAATACTACTACTATTACTACCATTCTAAGGATATGGGCATGAAGATAAAAACTTCAGGTAACATTTCAGGTAACCCTCCCAGTAAGTTCCCATTTCCTTTTTACCTCTTTATGACATCCTCCCACCCCAGACGAGGACAATTTGCTTTCTATTTAGCCCTGGACGGTTGGCCTAAAAGGACAATCTTCGGCAATCTGCCATCCTTCATCCAAAGAACGTGCCCTAGCCATCTCAATCTTTGTTTCATTATAGCCCTAGAAAGCGGGATTGAACCACATTTTTCGTACAGCCTAATGTTTAAAATAAGGTCAATCAGCCGGGTACCCAGACCAATCCGTAGGTAATTTCTCTCGAAAACATCTAGCAAACCTTCATCCGCTTTTCGGAGCACCCATGCTTCAGAGCCATATTTGACCACTGTCATCATTGTATCTTCCAATATTCTAATCTTGGTTTGCAGATTTATCTTCCTATTCTTTCGAACTTTTTTTTAACTTTATAAAAAAGCACCCTGAACCTTGGCGATTCTATTTTTAATATCTTCACTGCTCCCACGGTTTTTACTAATAATACTATCAAGGTAAGTGAAGCTTTTCGTTACCCAACATAACGATCAATTTCATTTTCACTTATACCTAGCCTTAGTGACTTAGTCTTCTTAAAATTAATTTTCTAAATTATTTTAGCACCCTGAACTGGCAAAACCTCTAAAAGGTCATTTATTTTGCTCAAACTCTCATCTAAGATGCTTAAATCATCAGCATAATCTAAGTCCAGGAGACTTTTTTCCTCCCCATTTGATTCCGTGGTCTCTCAATGCCTTTCCTGTGCTCCTTAAGACAAAGTTCGTCAAAATGATCCGCATAAAGGGGGTAGAACTGCTTAACTCCTGATTTAATACAAAAACAGCTGCTAACCTCATTTCCTACCTTAATCGCAGCAGTATTATTCTCGTGCAGCACTAATCATTTTAATGTATTTTTCTGGTATACCATGTAAGGAAAGATCTTTTCTAAAGATGTTCTTTCAAATGAATCGACCGCTCGCTCATAATGTATAAAACTTTGGACCAAAGGCGTTTTAAAACTAAGGCACTTCTCAATTATTAACCTAAGAGTGAAAGTTTGGTCGTCACATCCTCTACCTTTTCTAAAGCCGCACTGTTCTTATCTTAAAACTTTGTCTATAGCATCTCTCAGTCTAAAAATTATCATATTACTAAGTAATTTGCTACTTAAAGAGACCAGACTAATGCCTCGATAATTACGACACTCACTCTTATCACCTTTCTTATGCAGGGTTTAATAAAGGGGGGAAGATGGAATAAATAAAAATCTACTATGTGTATACAGGCAGTCAAAAGGGAATGTCAGCCATATCTTAGGAACAGCTTAGACTACTAAGTTGAAACTTATAGGGCATTTAGGGGGAAATGTTAAACGAACCAAAGGGTATTGTGTGCTTCCTATTCCTACTACTGTTATGCATAAGTAACAGTTCATTTGGGAAAACCCTTTTACTAGACAGTGAAGTACAAAAAATAATCTCTGAATATTTCGGTAACATATACAGTGGCCGTCATCAGCAGATAAGCTAAAATAATACCAATATAGCATCGACTTATACACAAAACAAAAAGTATTACATACTATTTAATGCAATTTATTTCTGCAAAGTAGTTACAGATGCAAATCTCTTTGATTTCCTTGTTTAAGGACCATTAAATTGATCTTTAGATGAAAGTTCATTATCAGGTAAACAAAAGGTCATTAGTGTTGACAAAAACAAATTTTATTTTATTTAACTATAATAAATTATCATAAATTGAACTTAAGTCTAATTCACCCGCACCTCTGCTCAAAGCCCGTTCTTGATTTTTTTTTTTTTTTTCAATGGTTTCCCTAAATACATGTTTTAAACCCCGGCTCCTAGAAATAAGAGGAACATATTCGAACGTAATAAAATGGTCCTAGAAATAAAAAATGTGTTCCGAAACATCTGACGCGAAACTCTCAGGTTCAGATTTATTCTTTGGGGCTGACGGAACAAATTCTTGATGTTGTAGTAATCTATGCATTAATCTAACAGTATTATGGCCAAAAATGCTTCTCTCTTAAATTTTCTTTTAAGAAACCATTGAAATTTAAAAAATATTATTTCAGCACAGCCTTTGAACAGAGTGTATTAAGGTGACACTTTCAGGGATTCACGAGTGAATATTGAACTGAATCAAAACACACTATGTGCATTTAGGTCATCTAAAGGGCGTATTAGCAGGTTATCAAAATGGTGTATAGAGTATTAAGTTGAAAATATACAGGCAAGTTGAGGCAATGTTGAACTAACCAAAAAGGCACTATTGAATACAAATACTGCCACCACTACTAGTACTACTCTTGCTATAACCCCTACTACTTCCACTACTCCTACTGGAGCTGCTGCTACTAAGATTACTATTATTGCTAAGGCTAAAGGTCTGAAGGTGAAACTTTCAGGGAATGGTGAGGGTCGTGCTTGACTAAATTAAAACACTTCATGTGCGTGCGGGTTGTCTAAGTAGAAATTTCCTTGAAATTTTGAGGGGGATGTGAAACTAAAAAAAAATCATACTATGTACATGCGGGTTCTCAAGGGAATTTATCAGCAATATCCCATCCAGGGCTACCAATATTATTACCACTATTGATACTACTTATACTACTACTTCTGCTACTATTGAACAAAATCAAAATAGTTTAAATGCATCCAGATTTTCAAAGAGGCATAGGTGGTATATTTTCCGACTTAAAGAGGGTAGTAAGTTGAAACTGTCAGAGGAAGTATATAGGAATATTCAGCTAAATCAATACAATCTTTATCCGAGCAAGTTGTCAAAAGGATATATCAGAGCATCACACGAGTGGCTGACGGTATTAAGTTAAGCTTAGAGCTACTACTGCTACTATTGCTACTATTAACTTAAATCAAAAGTGTTTAAGTGCATCACCGTTGTCAAAATGGCGTAGATGCAGTATCTCAGGCACTGAATAGGTATTAAGTTAAAGGTTTCAGGGATAGTCGATGGATATGCAAACCAAGTTAGAGTGAACTGCATGCACCTAGATTGTCAATAGCGTGTCTGTACAATACCCCAATAAAAACTTAGGATAATATGTTTAATCTTCAGAGTATGTATTCGGGGATGTTAAACTAAATCAGAAGACACTATATGCATCGAAATTTTATCTATGGGGTATATGTGCGATGTCTCAAAACAGCTAATGGTATTAGGTTAAAATTGTCGGTGCATCTTGAGTGGGAAACTGGAGTAAATAAAAAAACACTACGTCCTTTTAAGGTTGTCAAAAGACCGGATCTACTATATCCCAGGGAAGGTTAAGGCAATTAAGGTGTAACTTTTGTGACATGTGGAGGCTGACTATTATCTTTCAACCTAAATTCTTCGGTATGTGCCTGCTCTGAGCAAAGACTGAATAATTAGGCTTAATAATGCTACCATGCCTCGTAATTAGAAATATTGGACACCGATTAGGGGTTATTTAGTACAAATCATCGTAAAAAACCATCGATACCCTTAAAAATGAGTCTTCTATTTTCTGCATGCTACTAAAGAACTTTTTGGCTCCCAATCCTTTTATTGCACCAGTTTTGCGTTTTCAGTAAAATGCTAGCTTCTTTTTCGGGATTCTGCAAATATAGGAAAATATCACAAGCCAGTTTATTTGACAGTTTTTCAAAGACTGATCGTAAAAATGGTGGAGGAGGTTGAGTATTATCTGTCTATGCTCGATATTGTAAGAGTTTGTTGTTACAATTCCGTCGGCCCTATACAAATTAAAAGTTTATGTAAATTTTCAACATATATATTTGAACATTTTCCCCCTTACCCCATTCTGAGCAGTATAGTACAATTATTATTAAGAATTGCTGCAATTTTTTGTCAAACATGTAAATTGTAAGCTTAAACGGGATTATTATAGAGAAAACTGAAAAAAGTTCAAAAATTTTATCATAACCAGTGAAAATGACAACTATTTATCCCTGTTTATCCCTCTCTCTTTCGTTGCCCCTCTGGTTTGCTTTTTCTTTGAACTTAGCATCTGTTCAAAACATCTATCGTTTGTTTCTTTTATTCTCTGATTTTCTTAACTTAACAAAAATTAAAAAATAGGACATTAATGGCTAAATTCTTAGTCACTTTGACAGGTATTTGGGAAATTCTCCCCTCTATCTTCAAGTTCAAGCAACCCCAGAGTGAATTTCGAATTATCTTCCTGGTTATTTCATTAATTTACGAACAATTACTTTCACACTGACAGATACCCAATTAAGAATGTATTGAGGTTTTGTGAATGATCGAGCATTATATGGTCAGCAAAGTACTAGAGAATAAGTACAAATCAACTTAAATGAATTGAGTTTCCTTTGGTTTAGAATACTACAATATTTTGTCAAAAATGGTCTACCCATTTTTAGTAAATGAAGAAAAAAGCTTTTATAACGGAAGTGGGGTAGAAACTCAACGAAAGCTACTATTTCCCAGACTATACATCTACAAAACTAACTCAAATAAACTGACTTGTAATATTTAGGATTCTAAAAACTAGGACTTTACTGAAAACACAAAACTGATCTAAGAAAATATTTTATTAAATATTGATTTTACTTCCTCGCTCGATTAACTTTTGCACAAAATACGTGTAACCTTGTTACTGAACAAGGAGGTCTGACGGGTAAATTATCATTGGAATCTTTGATATTAGCGCATTGTAAATTCAGCAATTTCCAGGAAAGGAAAATAAATAAATTACTTTTTTTGTGAGGTAGTTTCTGTATAAAGGTTTTTATACTCTCCTTAAGGTGTACTACTCTTAAGGCTTACCTCCATTACTTTCTCCCAAACGATGCCACACAGTTTTCCATATTGTGGCTTCTATGGTCAGGGCACATTCAAAAAATTATAGGAAGGGGAAACTGGCAACTCAATAGTTTTGCACTGACAAATCATTAGTCGCATCAGTAAATTGTTTTCTCGTTTTTCCCGTGCAATTTATTGGCAAGGAAAGGGTGAACTTAAAAGTGTCCAGAGTTTCTAAGAGAAAGCGGCTTTCCAAGTCCGAAACAATCGATTCCAAGAGGGATTAAAAGCTGAGCATCATGATACACTAATCCAATTCCTTTGCTCCTTTTCAATTCTTGGACCAGTTGTTGCTAAATCTAGCTTAGTTGACACTTTAGTTCAATCGTCAATTTTTTTTTAAGTTTCAGTCTCCAAACGCTTGAATTATAGCTTGGTGTAAATCGGTTGCTGCAGATTAAAAGTCCACTCTACTTTTCTGTAATAGCTCAATGAAAGGTAAAATAAGTCCAGATATCGTCACCTGGAAGCGGAATTGGCGTAAATGAGGAACACAAAATTTTGAGAAAAACGTGTTTGAATGTTTGCAGCCTTGCGGAACCGAAACAGTTTGAGTAAAAAACGTGCAAAGATTACATGTTGAGAAACATGACATTAAAAATGGACGGTAAGAAATTCCAAGAAAAATATTCAACAGTTTTGGCAACAATAAATTGTCAAAATACTGCTATGTCAATTGGGTTTTAACAGTTGGTCAACTTGTCAGATACACCAAAACAGGTTCAAGTGTTTTAAATACCAGAGATTCGACTTACGGTAAAACTGACCTGTAAGGTGTGAGTACAAACTGAGTAAAACTTCTAAAGAAATTCACACATAATATATTAATAAACGAACACTTCAGAATTTTAAGAGAGAGACACAGCTAAATTTCATAATTATGCCTTTCGTTATTTCCCCTGCCTTGATGTGTGACAGCTTTCTCTTCGGGAGAGGTCTCGACTCTAGTGTTTTTGGAACTAGGTGGTTTACTTGAAACTTTTTAGGAAGTTTTACGACCCTTCCTTGAAGGAAGCACAGGTAAATTCGTTTTGAAGAATTCTCGGTAGTAATTTGCATCGAACACCGGAATGAATCGCATGAGACATACCCATATCTTTATTTTTTTTCTAGCAAGTTCATGACCCAAATGACAGGTTTTAGAACCTCAAGATACTCATCTACTCTTACCTCTAAGATGCCTTTCCCCTTTACTCTCTGAAAGACTGTCTCTGGTGCTGCTTGGACAACTTTACAATGATCATCTGCAAGATGCTACCATACTCTTTTACAGAAATTATGGCAGAATTCGAGACACTTGACCTTTGAGAAAGGCACTACTGAATATATTTTATAGGTTTTTAAATATATTTGGAAATTTAAAAAATGTGATGGTTGCAACTGAATGATCACGTATAGATTTTTACGCTTTACTTTGGAAATTTTTTTGGCTTGGTCTAGAGGTGAGTGCACTTCCTGGTTCTTAAGTGCCCTCTCAATAACGCTGCGTGCTGCATCTACTTCTTGAATAAGAGATTGTCCTGGCTCACAATATTTCATAATAATTCTTTCAACCTGTGGATTTTTGAAGAGAATGTTCTGCATAATGTGGCTCATGATGGAGTTTCTATTTTGCGAAAAGCATGAATCTGACCATGTTCTTAACTTCCTAATATCAGGAAATGTCTGAAATACTTTATCAAGAAAAACTGTCAAACAATTTAGGATGTCGTTTCCACTCCTACCACCTTACGTTACGGACCAAATGGCATAGTAAACTTTGCTAATAGACACCCCTATGTTTCTAGTAAAATCAAGTTTAGCGGTGAGGTTGTATACTGTAATCTTTGGCTTGTAAAAGAAAGCAGAGACATTTCCCTTGGGTAGAAAAAATATTTTATTGACCAAAATAGAGAACTACTATTGAATGATTAGAAAGGTCCATATCACACTATTCTCTATTCTCTGATTTTCCTTTCACGTGCAACTCGTTTTTCAACCGAACTGATTCTGGTAAATCAATATCGTTCCTAGCAGCAACCTTAACTTCTTCACATGTATCACATCTTTCACCTTTGGACACATGAAAAGTCATTTAAATTCTGTATAAAACACTGTAACATACTTTTTCTCTTACAGGCTTTCTTTATTTTTGTTTCTCTTCTTCGGCAAGTATTTAGTATTCTTAATATTAAACTTTTTTTTCATCTCTTGTTAAAGCCTAGAATGCTTCAAAAACCTTTTGTTCGTCTTCTTGGCTAATTACGTGATAGGTGTAGAGCCATGTTGAACTGCTCCTGCTTGCTTTTATCCGACGCCCTATTCCATGCTTCTTACTTCTAATAGGGTAAGCTCATAGGCTAAACTGAGAGACAACACAGTTGGAACGTCTCCAGCCATTTAATACCAAACATGGCCATGCTGAGAGACGACATAAGCCAAGCTGAGAGACGACACAGTTGGAAGTTCTCTAGCCTATTAAACCCAAATATGAAACTTCCGATATCATATGTACCTTCCAGCACCTTCTAGAAGTTTCTCCACATTTGTAAACAGTAGCAAACAATTCTTATTTAATCTTTTGTTTTTCATTTTGTTTATTTACGTTTTCTAAGTCCTTTCTTCTAAAAAGTACAGGTGAATTCATTGATACGTCAGAAAGTTCTCTGTTAAAAGTGCATAACTGATCAATCACGTTTCCAACAGAATATAGATAATGTACGTTACGTCAAAACGATTTCGACTTGTAGCATTGCATCGCAGTGTGATGTCATAAAACGGAGTCTAGATTCAGAAAGAGCACAAAATTTAACAACAGATGACACTGATAACGCAATTTCGCTTAAAAGTGCCTGATACGCCAAAACGCTTCCAGGCGACGATATGCTACTGAGAGAGTTAATCATTACTATTAGATCAAAGGATGAGGAAGTAATAAGTAATGATTTTATATTTGCAGCCGTTGTGCGTTTTGTCGAGCCCCGGATAACTTAAGGAGTTTTCATGAATTTAGGGAGCTATGCAGCGAAGGGCATTGTCAAATCGTACTTGTCAATCCAGCTTGTTTCACCCATTTCAGTTAGCTGTGCTTTCGTCCCTCTGATTAATACACAATTATGCCTTGCAGAAGCACCAAAAAAAGCAACTATTCTTGTTATTACTCTGATAGAGTTCCTTACGCTCTGGACAGATGAAGATTTTGATATGGAAGGATTTAGATTGTTGAAGTATGGTTAACGCAGGGCATACCTTTCGAGCTTCAATTATAGCCGAGAGTGCTTTGAAGCCATCATAGCACATCCGTCAGTGCCGATAACCACACCTTTTAGTAAATCCTTACCTTAGACCGTAGATCCTTCTCTGCCTCCAGAGGCGCCTAGGGCATCTACAAGCGGCCGCCAGTCATCCCTCTTGTGCGCCGCAACAAGAATGTCTTCCAACATCGGTTGAAGGGAAGCATTCATGTTTCGCAGGTCCGTCTGATAAGTGCGCCTGAGTGTATTGTGCCTGCCTCTTCTTCTTCTTCCTTCGGGTTGTCTCTGGAACGTCGCTTTTGGGATCCGGGATTCATCCATACGAAGTACATAACCCAGATATTTCCACCGACGTGTCCTAATAACATCTGTCACTGGGTTTTCCGGTCAAATTCAACACAATATTTTAGCAAATACAACACAATATTTTCTCTTCAATGATCAGTCAAAAATTTCCGATTCTCTCCGAGTTACATGTTTTGTGTAGGTGTAATAAACCAAGAAGTCCCCACGTCAAGTATAATTGCCATTTTAGCAATGGGCGATTCTTAGGTGTGACCCATGTGACACATCCTTGGTTTCATTAAAACCAAATTATAGAACTAGGCAGAATAAAGTCATGCAAGAATTCTTTCAATTAAACAATCTAAATTAATTCATTTCAGATTGTTTTACTTATATAAGTTGCACTAGCATCTTGCCCAGAAGCGGTTTTAGGGGGAAGACAGAAGGGGAAATTGTCCCAGGCTCAGATGTTGTAGGGGCGCGAAATTTCAAGTGAATAATCTAACGGATATAATCATTTTGTAATTTTTGAATAAAAGAAACATATATATATATATATATATATATATATATATATATATATATATATATATATATATATATATATATATATATATATATATATATATATATATATATATATATATATATATATGTTTTAGAATCAATTGTGCAACATAGAGATGGTGGGTCTTCAGAAATGTAAGAATTGTCTATCATATATTATTGGCAATTGCAGTGTGGTCTGCCATTAATGAGGGGTCGTCAAGTAAAATCAAATTAATATTAACAGATCGGTATGGGTTAACTATCGACTATGGTATGGGTCAACCTCAGATGGACTATGGGTCAAGAGCGACTAAATGATTTAGCGTTAATGAGCATATAACACGAATATTTAGAAGCATTCGATTTGGACGAGGTTATTAATAATTTTCTGAAGCTAAACTGAGAAAATTCATATTTAAACAAACGAAAATTGTATTAACAACTAAAAATTTTGTTAATAAGGAAATTTTGTTAAAATTTGACCAGAGAATTTGGTGGGAATAGGGTGCAGGGGTGCTGAGAAATATTTTGCCCCAGGCTAAAGAGTGGTCAGAACCACCACTGACCCGAGATTGCCAAATGCTATTTTAAAGCAATATAACCACTATTTACACAGTACCTTCAAAGTTCTTGGAAAAAATAGTAATAAAAAAAATTAATAATAGTAGTGATACCAATAATGACACAAATAATTGTAACAACTCACGATCTCGCTATAATTTAATAAAATCAAATTTTTACTCTGCGCCTTGACCAATCAAAAAATCCATGGATTTTGAAAAAATTCATGTGCTGCAATATCATCCATTGTCTTCAGTTTATCATTTTAGCCGCCGACAGTATTTTCCCAGAAAGTGCTTATACTTTTTATTTTTGTGTCAGATTATGGCTACACTGTTCAGCTGATGCTCCTGACCTACCATACACAACCTCATATTGCTGAAATCATACAAAACATTGAAAAGCTCCTTCTTTCTGTTTTCAGCTATTTCGTCAACTCACCATGAATTCAAACCAAAAAAGTCGACCAGAGTTCTCTGCTGTCTTTGCTTCGACATTATAAAGGGTAAACAGTTTACAAAAATCTTACAATAATCCATCTAGAATCACAACTAACTAACCCTAGTGAAGTTTCTTTTGTTGCTCGCTTTCTACCACTTTTGTTACTAATAACTCACTACAGCACTAAGCTTCCGCTCCTCTCCCAATCCAACGCTCGCTCCTCTCCCAATCCAATATTTCAATATATTCCCTCCTTACTCCCTTCCAAGAAGATTCAATTTCCTTTAAATCCTTCCCTACACCCACTCTCTATCATATTTGGGGATGACCTGCTCATTGTTTGGCCCTAGATAGATAGGTGACAGGGACGACCTTCAACAATCTGTCATCCTTCATCTACAAAGCATTTCCTGTCCATATTACAACTTTAGAAAGTGGGAAAGAACCACATTTTCGCAGATCTTGTTGTTTGATATACAGTCAGTCAAATGGGTACACTGACCTATCCGTAGACAATTCCTCCAAAAAAAATCTAATGAATTCTCCCCCGTCTTCCGAAGCGCCCAAGTTTCAGAACCATAATGGATCCCTGTCAGTACTTTAGCTTCCAATATTCTAGCATTGATTTGCCGAATTTTTTTCCTTTTCTTTGAAATTATTTTTATTTAACAGAAAAAAATACCCTGGGCCTTGGCTATTTTTTTTTTTTTTTTACAACATCAGTGCATCCACAACCTTTACTAATAATGCCCCAGATAATAATCCAGATAAGATAAATAATCCACTTGATGGATCTTCTCGTTACCCAGCATTGCATATTCACCTTCATATACTACTACTCTTAGTGACATTGTCTTCTTAGCATTGGTTTTTTAATCTACTCTTGTACCCCAAACTCTCAGAACCCACAAAAATTAACTCACTTTGCTGACATTTTATCAAGGACGCTGAATCATCTGCATGGTCAAAATATAGGAGAGTCTAAAAAGCATTATCATAATAAGTAATTTGTGTCCCAGAGAAACCAAAATAGTGCCACTATAATTACTATACTTACTCTTGTCACCCTTCTTATAAAGGGGTTTAATTAAAGTGTTCCCAAAATTGTTAAGTAGCCTACTTTTCCTTTCTCAAATCTGATATTCATAATCTTTAGTAATTTATTCCTGTCGTCACAACCACCATATTTAAAATACCCATTTACCACACCATCAGCAACTGAGGCCTTACAACAGTTTAATCCTTATAGTAGGCCTACTGTCTCGTTGCAACATAAATCTTCATTCACCTCCAAATTGTCTTAAACCTTTTCATTTTATTTTCGTATCATTTCCTGTAACTTTAACATGGTTTAACGCATCCTTAAACTTTTCTGCCTGTCTATCTTCAAAGCTTTCCTTATGACTTATTGAGGCCCAGTTTCTATCTTTAACTGGCACAAGTCCAGATTGATTCTTCCTACTCATTTCTTAACGTGCCAATACAATATTTTACCATTATGCCTGTGGTTACGTCTTCCAGTTGGCCTCCATTTCAGACGCCCTTAATTCATACTAAATTATCTTTTCCACCTCCCTTACCGCCCTTTTTTCTCATATGTTATAAATTTGTCTTGTACAAACCCTTCTTCTCCTTTTTTACCAAGCTATTAGCGCTATTATTAATTTTCCTAGCTGCGTTTCTAAATTTCCAAACAGTTCATGGTAACGAACTGTAAGTAAGGAGCAACCCGGCTCAATAGTAACCAAAACTCTGAAAAACGGAATTTTGATTCAAAGGGATACATCAAAAGAATTGGACTTTTATGCTGATTTTAAATATATAAGTTTTATCAAGTTTCATCCTATCCATCAAAAGTGACGAGCCTGAGAAAATGTGCCTTATTTTCGAAAAAGGGGGATACACCCCCAACAGTCATATAACCTTAATGAAAATCACACCATCAGGTTCAGCGTATCAGAGAAACCTACTGTAGATGTTTCGAGTTTCTGTCGGCACAAATACGGAATTTTGTATTTTTTTTTTTTTTTGCCAGAAGAAAGATCACGAATGCGTGTGTGTGTGTGTTTTTCTTTTCCAGGGGTGATCTTATTGATCCAGTGGTCCTAGTCTTTTGCAAGAGGGTTCATTAGAACGTAAATTAAATTTTTGTTCCCTTTTTAAGTGAACAAAAAATAAAGGGTAACTAGGCCCCCTCCCACGCTCATTTTTTCCCAAAGTCCCCGAATCAAATTTGGAGATTTCTATTTTGTTCAACATAGCCGAAATATATAATAACTATGTCTTTGAGGACGAATAAATCCCCCACAGTCCTCGGGGGAAGGGCTGCAAGTTATGAGCTTTGCCTATTGTTTACATACAGCATTGGTTATTGTTAAGTATACAGACGTTTTCAGGGGGGATTTTTTTCTCGTGGGGGATCCAGGGAATTGGGCTGCGTGGGATCTTTCCATGGAGTAATTTTTCGTGGGAGAAGATCATTTCTATGAAGGGGGTGCTGGATAACCCAGCTTTATTTAAGAAACGATCAGAAATTAAGTTTAAAGAAAAAGTTTTTCAATTGAAAGTAAGGAGTAACATTAAAACTTTAAACGAATAGAAATTACTACGTATACGGGGGGTTTGACCCTGTAAATACCTCAGTGTTTACGTTAAAGTATTTTTAGTAATTTGAACAGATCTATTTTTTCTAATTAAACGGCCTTTGTTATTCAGTTGCCATTTTTAAAGAACTGGAACAATATTCGAACTTTAGCATAAAGAGCAAGGTATTGACGAGGGAGCAGACTCCCTTATATTATGTATATGAGGAAATTCTCCC
This sequence comes from Artemia franciscana, assembly GCF_032884065.1. Lineage (NCBI taxonomy): Eukaryota > Metazoa > Arthropoda > Branchiopoda > Anostraca > Artemiidae > Artemia > Artemia franciscana. The sequence goes on along the minus strand of NC_088875.1, from coordinate 7,418,916 downwards.
CTGGCCGATATACGCAATAATTCATTTGTGCTATTTTCCAGCCAGTCTTAGCATTTAATTTTACCTTAAGCATCTTCATAACTATGATTTTTATGTGATAATGAACCAAAGATAATGTATGTCTTCGGCTTGTGGCTGTTATTAAACAGAAAAAAAAAATTCAAACTGAAAGTAAGGAATAACATTAAAACTTAAAATGAACATTCTTTCATTCATTTTAGATATTTGAAAATTGCTCAACTTGTGACTCTGATTTTCATAAGAATAGTTTCGACCTCTTTGGCCGTTTTGTTACTATGCCTTACAGAATTAGCTCGGCAAATATCGCTGATTCGAGTTAATTGGGAGAATTTTTTCATGGAGAAATTTCTTGTGAGGGAAGGGAATGTTCCATGGAGGGGGAACTGGATTTCCCGACATTATTTATAAAACGGTCAGCAATTAAATAAAAACAAGTCTTTTCAACTGAAAGTAACAAGCAACATTAAAACTTAAGACGAACAGAAAATATTACGTATGAGATGGGTTGCCTCTCCTCAGTAGCTCACTCATATGCTAAATTTTCTTTTTTAACTTTTAAAAGAGGTCATTATTCTAATCAAATAGCCTCTGTGATTCGAGAATCATTCATAACAACTAAAACAAAAATCAAACTGAGGTTATCATAAGTTTATTATTAGTCTAAAAAAAGTAAAATTAATACGCAAATTTTGTTTTAATTATTCATCTACGGTGAGTCAAATTCGAAACCTGCATTAATTCAAGAACGTTCAGAAATCAAATTAAAAAAAACAATTATTTTTAACTGTAAGTAAGGAGCCACATTAAAAGTTAAAACGAACAGAAATTATTCCGTACATGAAATGGGCTGTCCCCTCCTCAACACCCCGCTGTTTATGCTGAAGTTTTTATTGTTCTAAACAGTGGAGTTACGAGAAAGAGTCACACTTTAGCGTAAAGAGCGGGGCGTTGAGGAGGGAACAGCCCCTTTCATATACGGAATAACTTCCGTTCGTTTTAAGTTTTAATGTCGCTCCTTACTTGCAGTCGAAAAAACTTGTTGTTTATTTAATTTCTGAACGTTTTTTAATTAATGCGTGTTTTGATTTTGGCTCACCGCACATGAATAATTGAAAAAAATTTACATATTATTATTTTTTTGGCTAAATGGCTTTCTCATAGTTTTGACGAACGATTTTGATAAAAAAAGGGGTTAGCGAGGAGGCCTAGTTGCCCTCCAATTTTTGGTTGCTTAAAAATACAACTAGATTTTTTATTTTTTTACGAACATTTTAGTTAGTAATAAACACACGTATCTTACGAATTAACTTACGTAACGAACTTCTATATTTGTGTGTTTTTTTACGTATCTGAGGGGGTTCGCCCCTCGTCAATACCTCGTTCTTTACACTAAAGCTTGAATTTTGTTCCAAATCTTTAAGAATGACCCCTGAATCATAATGACCTTAGAATAAATAATTGAGATTACTAAAAATACTTTAGCGTAAAAAGCAAGGTATCGTGGAGGAGACGAACCCCCTTATACGCGTAATATTTTAGGTTAGTTTTAAGTTTTGATGCTGCTCATTATTTCTAGTTGAAAAAAGATTTTTTTTCTCATTTTCTCATTGTTTTTTTTTAATAATGCTAGAAAATCCTGCTTCCCTCATGGAAAGCTCCTCCACGGAAAGATCCTCCTCCGTAAGCTCCTTCCCGTGACCCAACTCCACCCCAACGTGAAAAAGTCCCCCTGAAAACGTCTGTACACTTCATAATTAACAATTACTATATGCAAACAATGGTCAAAGTTTATAACTTGCAGCCCTTCCCCAGGGGACTGGGGGGATTAAGTCATCCCAAAGACACGGTAATTAGGTTTTCGACTAAGCTGAACAGAATGGCTATCTCAAAATTTTGATCCGGTGACTTTGGGGGAAAATGTGCGTGGGAGGTGGTCTAGGTGCCCTTCAATTCTTTTGGTCACTTAAAAAGGACACTGGAACTTACAATTTCCGTCAAAATGAGCCTTCTCGCGACATTCTAAGACAACTGGGTCAATACAATCACCCCTGGGAAAAAAACAAATAAACACGCATCGTGACAAAAAAACGTGACACATCGTGACAAAAAATACAAATTCCACATTTTTGTTGATAGAAGCTTGAAATTTCTACGGTCGGGTTCTTCGATACGCTGAATCTGATTATGTGATTTTTTTTTAATATTCTATGACTTTTTTGGGGTGTTTTCCCCTATTTTCTAAAATAAGACAACTTATGAGGAGTAAGACTAAACTTGATGAAACTTATATATTTAAAATCAGCATTAAAATACGATTCTTTTGATTTAACTATTGGTATCAAAACTCTGCTTTTTAGCGTTTTGGTTACTATTGAGCCGGGTCACTCCTTACTACAGTTCGTTACCACGAACTGTTTGATGCGCTACTTGTGTATTATTTAGAACACACTCAATAAGTGAAGTTAGGTTCTTTCGTGAAACAAACTACGATGCAGGTACATTTTAATTAAATATTTGGTACTTGTTAATTATTCAATTGATTCAATTCAATTCAGAACACACTCAAGAATTTCGCTGGGAAAATCTGGTTTCATAGCCACAAAGACAAAAATCAATTTAGTTTGCTACACATAGTGATAGAAGATAGTGTCTGAACATGGATTTTGAAATGGAGATTTGGGATTTGCCAAAGACTGAAAAAGAGGCAATTATATCGTCCCAGGATAAGGGGTTGTTGCCCACAAGAAAACAGTACGTCAAGGGACAAAACATGAGCCATGTTTGAAAAAAGTCAATTTGCGTTCATTAGCTTTATCAGAAGTTTGGGCTATATATTTTCACATTAAGGGGGTGGGGTGCATTATATCAAATACCTAACTTGACCTAACCTAACCACCTCTATATACATAAAATATTTCATTAAAATGTGTATTATGAATAATACACACGAATCGATTATGCGCATCTTGTAACTTCTCTAGCTCAACATCATTTATTTCTTAAATGTTATTCAACTACCCCACTTTCTATAACAATATAGATACCCCTAATAGATACTTCATGGACAAACTGTTGAGGCTTCGTGAGTAATTAGCTACAGAAACGCGAGCACCTCTTCACGGAGACTGCAACTGAGCATCCCACTCAAGACAAACACTGGGAGAGATTAACCAATCACAGCAGAGATTGGAAGATGCGCAAAGTGCATCCGCGTTTAAGGTAACAATGTCACTTTTTTCCTCAGTTTCTTTCCGGATTAAGATGAAAAGCTGTCACTGATTACTCAGATAAAACAATGGAGAATCATAAAAAGGTATGATTTTTGGTAAAGTGATTTAAGGGGCCTTAAATCAAAATGATTTGAATTAAATCATTTTGATCAAATAATTTTATTGAATTAAAATGGAGTAGTTGTGGGCATCAAGTCATGGCTAATTGTAGAAAAGGCCAAGACAGATAGTCCAATTGAGTGAGAAGCAAACCTGGCATTAATTCCCCCCCCCCCTTATTAGGATTGTATAAAAAGGAGGTTAGTTCATTTGTTAATAGATATGTCTATCTATTATCCGTCCATGCATCATTGCTAGGGCAGTAGAACCAAGCTATATAGTCATAGAGCTAATTTCATCTATGTAGGCTACCAGTTCTAGTTGTTAAATCTCTGCAAATCTATCTTTACTGAATTACGGGGAAAACCGTAATTGATTAAAATAGTGTTGTCTGATTTTTAATGGATGTTTAGCCTAAATGCTGAACGTAAGTCTCACTTAGGGTTAAATTCTACATTTGGCTATCTTGGAAAGGGGTAAGGTTAGGAAAATGAAACTTTCAGGCATGGATCTACATGCTAAAGTATGTCCCGAGAAGGTATTTTGAAGTACCTACCTCCACTCCTGCTCCCTCTACAGGGTTCTGAAATTTGCCTACGTGACGGGTCTATACCTATTGACATTACAGGAAGACTCGCCCTCATCCTCCCATTGCACTTCCTGGCTGAAGGGCCTTGAGACGGAGATCAGCATCGCCGGTTCAGACCTTAAGGGTCTATTGCCACGTCCTGAACTTTTTTTTAATACATATTGAAATTTGGCAAAACATCATTTTACCTTAATTTTCAGTTATCAGTTTCGTTTTTCCTGGCTTTAGTTGGGATTGGGCGAAGTTGTGATGCTGAAAACAATTTTGCTGTTCTTCATTTAAGCAGAAGATCTATTTTGCAAGGTCATCAAATGTCAGGACGCTCTAGAAATTTTTTCTAAATAGTCTCACCTAGCCTACTTAGTCAATGGGTCTCTTGAACATTTATTATTGAACTGAAGTATATTGCCCTAGTTATTATTAGCTAGGCCTGTGGACCACCAGTATTTTACAAACGTGGGATTGGGATACAAATTTACTGTATAACTTTGAAGCCACTTTATTTCTTGTTCAAAAAGCTCTTTTCCAAGACTTAATTTCGATGGTGCCAATAGTAGGGGGGGCTTGTCCTCTAAGATTTCAAAAATGTTTTTGGTCGTATGAAGGGTGGTAGTTACCTGTTTAAAGCCACTTCACCTACAAAATTTTTATTCGACTCATAAAAATGTAACAAAAATACCTTTAAATTTGTTATGCGTTTTAAAAGTTTATTTTTAAATCCCTCCCAAAAATAATCCCTCCCTCCCCTTATAAAAATCCTGTATTCACCCATGAATCCGTGGCTTGAAAACCTTCTACTTGGATCTAAGTCATATATTTTATGGAGCGATAGCCCCTGCCCTCTTCCCCTTCTTTGAAAATTACGTTTTCTGTATTGCAACATCTTTTCCAACCAAAGTCGCAAGCAGTCCAAGTTTTCAGTTAGAAGTAGTCGTCAGGGAATCATTCCCCTCCAGCTTGATATCAACGTCGTCAAGATATTTAATATAAATTGCGATATCTTTTGTATAGTTAATTTTTTTCAAATTTGCCCCCAACCTTCATTGATTTGAACCCTTCTAAAAATGGAATCCTCATTGAACCACAGCTCCTGGGTAATAGTAGTTTATATTTTTATTTGTTTTTGTAAATTCGATTGTTCATAAATTCTGAAATTTATAGCGATGTAAATTACTATCAATATATCAGATACCTAAAAGTGTCTGGGGTCGCGAATTCAGGAATAAAAATATATGTAGGTTTATGTCTTTTTTCAATTTTTTTTCCTATAGTCCGAAAAACTTGTTATGTTGCAGTTTTTGGTGTCCCTGAAGCCGACAAAGCTCAGAAACTTGAAGAACGAAGTTTTTCGAAGGAAACGTGCTAAAAAGTTTCCTCAAAGCAGACCGATTCTCAGGAATCTATTTCAATTGAAAAAGTACGGGAATAGTACACTAAAGTAGAGAAACTATAAAAATTAGACGATATTGTGAAACATTTATTTAGAAATTAAAGGTGACCCAGAGTCCTTATTCAACGAGTCTTCCTTTTCTTTTAATGAAACTACAAAAAAAAGTATTGCAGAGTGAAAATACAAAAAAAAATGTATCTTTAAAATTTGAGGGGGGGCAAAAATATTTAGCGGGAAAATCCCCAGTGACGTCCCTGTTATTTATTAGCAGTTAACTTTACGACTATTTAGGAAGAAAGTGTCTAATTCAAATGATAAATTTCAGGTAAAAATGATTTTAAATTGAATTTGACTTTATTGAACAAAAACGCTGTAAATGAAAGAAAATTTAATTTAAGAAAATATTGTCCCTTATGGTACACTTGTTTGATCTAGGATGGTAATGCAGGAGACTGCTGATACCCATAAGCTACTCAGACGCTAAATTTCACCCAATCCACAAAACAAATACAAGATAAAACTAGAAAAGACATCTGCTTTTTAATGTATTAATCATTTTGTGGAAATAATATTCAAATTTTTTGGGTTTCAACGTATGTGCTTTATGAATAATGATCTCCATTCTGGCTTAAAATAACAAAGTTAAATACTGGTTATAGAAAAATGTTTTTAATAGCCATGATATAATTTAAAGGTAAATATTTCATGAAATCGATCGTGTCTGATGAGCGGCGTGAACCCCCAAAACCATTTTTTGTCTCCAAAGCATCTCGAAACTAAATTAATTGCTTTGTTTTAAAGACCTCTACCATCTTTCTTAATTTTTCATTATCTTCACTCATAGTATATATATATATATATATATATATATATATATATATATATATATATATATACATATATATATATATATATATATATATATATATATATATATATATATATATATATATATACATATATATATATATATAAATATATATATATATATATATATATATATATATATATATATATATATATATATATATATATATATATATATATATGTATATATATATATATATATATATATATATATATATATATATATATATATATATATATATATATATATATATATATATATATACATATATATATATATATATATATATATATATATATATATATATATATATATATATATATATATATATATATATATATATATATATATATATACTAAAACAGTTGTTTGTATTATAATGGGGTTGCTTTAGATCTTTATGCTTAGACAGTTTAAATACCCAGAGTCTTACTTAGTTACCAATGAGCTTCCGCCGGGTCTATGCTCCGTCCACTTGTCAAACGAGTTAGAAGTTTAAGTGTACTTTGTAAGTTTCAGACTAATACCCACCCTCTCAGGGGAGAATCTCCAGAATTTTTAGGTTGGGGGGAAGAGAGGTCCATATCCGAATAGTAAAGGGGCATGGGATGTATAATAATTGCTCTCCACATTATTGGGGGGCAGTTACGTCCCTTGCCCCCCTCCCCAAACGACGCCCCTGCACTTTATTTATATTCGGCTAATCAAATTTAATTTAGTTAAATCAGTTTATTTAATCTCTCATACAAGGTACTTAATATTTGACCTCAAAAACTTCTGTCGTTTTTGTATAAATACCGATATTGAAGGAACACTTTTCGGAACCTTCAAATATTGAATTACTAATTACGAAAATTACTAAAAAATTTTCCCGTGGAGCCACCTTAGATATATTAATGCCTGAAAACCAGTATTTTGAAAAAAAAATTCTGCTAGTTGTTCCAACATTTTACAGTTTTTAGGGCAATACCAAAGTTCCGTCAATGTTGGCACGTTGGACAATGAAAAGAACTTGATGAAACTAATGAGTTAAATTTGACAACACTTATCGCCCGTAAAAATTGAAATATTAAAAATAAGTTCATTCCGAAAGACAGCTAATTTTTCCTTCGAAGGAAAGTTTATAACTTCTTGAGCTGTTAGATGTCGTCCGTTCTTAGCTAATTTTTGCTGATTTTTTCCTTCGTTTTTTTCTTTTTTTAATTTGGTGCCCGCTACTGCCAAAAACTGCGTAGCTTTATGTGGAGGTATTTTTCTTTAAAAATTGATTTTTACTATTTGTTTTTGAGATGTATATGGGAGTGTAACTTTCCATTTCACCAATACAAACTGTCAAATTGCATTTTCACTGTTCTTGCTACTATATTAATCCTAACAGTTAATCATTTATAGTGCCCCTTCTGACTTTCTCTTTTTATTTCCAACTCTGCTATAATATGAGAAGGGCATCCCCGATCAGATATAATTCATTTTATACAGCAACGGAGACTAACTCCCACTGAGGCCATAGTAATGCTATAGTATTGATTAAACTCTCTGAAAATGAAAGAGGATGAGGTGGATTCACTGGGACCACACCCAAAGAACACATATTGTCTTTCGGTAAGATATTATGAGATGCTTTCGAAATTGTTAAAGGTAGGGACGTAGACAAATGATCCTTTCTATGGCTTTTTCTACTTAATTAACTTGTTGATATCTTCAGTGGCTTACTATTACCATGCCCTTTTTGGTAATGGGAGGGGTAGCACAACCTTTTTGTTTTTTTGTGTTACAAGGATCTCATGGTATATTTAGTAATATACCATGAGTAATGTTACCGTCTTACAGAACACATGTCTTAAAACAGACAAGCTTGATTTCGACGCAAAGTCTGCGACTGTTGGTTCTAGTGTATCGATTGATGATTTCTGCAAAATGCGACATTTCCCCTTTTTTTTATTTATTCTTGAATTAAACACATTGTCATAATTTTCTATATGACCTTGCAACTCTAAGCTGGAATTACAGATCTTGATTTTACGGGGAATATGTTGACTTTGTGCCCCTGGCAATGGAGACATAGGTATCACATGCCTCCAAGTTTTTGGTTACTTTACAGTTGGGCTATTTTAATAAAATAAAATTATTTTTCTTATTTGTTTTCATTGAGAGAATAATGGCTAATTGACGGAAGATATTCCACAAAGTTTAGTTCTGGGGTTTGGGTGGCTCTTGGTACTAAGAAAAAACTTATTGCTATTCTTCAACTGGAAGATTTGGGGGGGGGGGGTTAAGCACAAAATCATCCCAAACTGCAGCCTTGATTCGGCTTTAAGTTTGAAGACAAAGTAGTATTTTTGACATTAAACATTATTGAATAAAAACAAGTAAAAGCATCATAGTTGAATACGACACTTCTTATTTATGATTTTGTATCAAGTTTCACCTTTAACTTGTGTACGATGAACATGATCTTCCATGAATTTGACTCCTTAAACGTCATTTATGGCATATGTATTTTATACCTAAGCGTGCTTCTTGTTCTCAATTGCCCTTTGATTAAGAAGCAAGGGGTCACATATTTATAGCATCTGGTGTACATCTCGGAGTGTCATGTGTGCCGTAAGGTAATGCCGAGCGTCGCGCAGTTCTCCACGCGTTTCATAGTCCCTCCAATGCTAGGTAAAACTCTGCCACGTTTGGAATACTTTCACGAGTTTGGTTCGTGTCACATAGTATTTTCTTTTCTAAAAGTCAGCCACCCCTCGCTAAGATGCCGTTCAAGTTTCATTTATAAACAAAAGCATAAAGGTGTGAAGACTGCAGCAGAAAAAAAGTGCGAGTTTAGCCTCCTTTTCTCTATTTTCTGAGAATGAGTACTTCCTTTGGTAAATTTTTCGTTGTTTATATTATTGACATACAAATAAAGTGGTCATACTCTCCGATGCTTTGTTTCATGCTTTATACGACCATCATTGGTTCTTAATACATTGTTCATTTGAAAAAAAAAGAATTTATGATTTTAAAAGAAGGACAAATTGTTCATATTATTGACATACGAACAAAGTGAACATACCACTCGATGCCTTTTTTATGTTCTATACGAATATAATAATTGCTTTATCGCAAATTCAAATTTAAGCAGTTTTTGAGCTTTGGAAATGACCAAAATATTTCTAGTTTTCGGTATAAGAAAGGCTTAAAATATCGATTTCAAACTTATTGTTTCATTATAAATCCATTTTTTTCATATTTCATAATCCACAAGCACCGATTTTGTACGATTAAATTTGATAAATAAATTTTGAAATTTTATGTCGTCTTCTTCTTCCTTGACGCCGAATATTCAATTAAAGTATGAGTTTTCGACAAAATAATATACTACATTTTCTCATCGCCAAAATTTGTTCAATGTTACGATAATAAACGCAGAAAAACCTGAAAACATGAAAAGCGTAATGCCTATGAAAGCTGCCCAACTGGTGGAGTTAGTTCCTCCCGCCCTGTTATCGGATATTACCTTCTCTCACTATGTCCTCCAGCCAAGGCCGTATCCAGGGGGGGGGGTTGCTTTGAAAATTGTGGCTTTTTTTTACTGGTTAGCTGTTAACTAAAAAGAAGTAAGTTACATCTTCGAGGCTTAACACAACCATTTACTTACTTTCTTGTACTTGCTGCGGGACCACAGATGGACGCTTCGCCCAACATTTAAAAGACTCGCAGGTTTTTTAAGGCTTTTCTGTTTTCATGAAAAACATTCAACGTTTTTCATGTTCTTCTGCGTTAACTATCGTAATGTTGAAAAAAATTTGGCGCTGAGAAAACGTAGTATATTATTTTGTCGAAAACGCATACTTTAATTGAACGTCCGGGGCTAAGGAAGAAGAAAGGGGCATAAAACTGCAAAATTTATTTATCCAATTTAATCGTGGAAAATCAGTGCTTGTGGATTATATTACATTAAAAAAAAAACGGATTTATAATGAAACAGTAAGTTTGAAATCAATATTTTAAGCCTTTTTCATACTCAAAATCGGAAATATTTTGGTCATTTTCTAGAGCTCAAAAACTACTTAAATTTGAATTTGCGATGAAGCGATTATTATATTTGTATGGAACATAGAATAAGGCATCGAGTGGTATTCTCACTTTATTCGCATATTAATTTAAACGAAAAATTTGCCCTTCTTTTAAAATCATGAATTTTTTTCAAGTAAATAATGCATTAAGAACCAAAGGTGGGGTCAATTCGGAAGGGGGGCGCGCCCTCTATTTATGTTTGCCTCCCCTTCTCAGATTTGAATGAACACCGTTTTTGTGGTGATATTTCCTTTAATACCTTTCTCATATTTTCATCGATGAAACTGAAAAAAAGACAAGCTTTTTAAGCTTTGCAAGATTTTAAATTAAAAAATTACGTTAACAATTTATTAATTTAAATAAGTTTTTATAGGTTGTTTTAGAGGGGGAGGCAGGTTGATTTTGCCCAAGATGTGACCAATGCTAGGAATACACATGGAAACTGTTTTCAAGGAGAGACATTTCTGGGGGGTGGGGTCCCTTACGTTTGTTAATAAAGCAAAAATAAAAGGCATGAAAGAAAAGAAAGAAATAACATAAGTTCGAATAATCGTTCCTCAAAACATTATAGCGAGTTGTATATTATAGGTGAACTAAAAAGAATCTGCAAAATACCTTTTTTTTTCGGGGCTGGACTGCGAAGCCCCTGCACATGCTTAGTGGTGATGTGGTAAAATAAGTTCAATGACACGTAAATCAGCAAAATGATGGCTGAATAAATTTAGTATCTAAAGTTATCGCAGACTTAAATAATTCGATTCGTGCAAAAATAAAACTTTTGCAGAAGAAGACCTATGTAAAAAAAAAAAAAAAACAATGCACCTCGAACACAGAAAAATTAGTTTTAAGAATATTAAATTTATAATCAAAACGGGGTTTTTTCGCCGGACGATTTTTGCATGAGAAATCACAAATGGAATTCTGTACTGGAAAATCAGAAGCTTCTTAAATGCATTTAACTTTTTGGACCATGTAAGTAACGTAACATTTTCAATCTTAAGTTACTCAACCGTTTGATTGATCTTTTATTTATGATGATCAGTTTTAGGTCATTTATTACTTGTATTTATTTTCAATTACTCTCATGTCTCTTTAACGCAATTTAATGTTGTTAAATAACTGATTTTCAACGGTTTGAATATGGCGCGCGAATGCACCTAATTTCTTGTTAATTTTTTGAGATTACATCTTAGACAAATTGTAGAAAATCTAATGCAAAATTATTGATATATGTTTGTTTTTGTATGGTTATTTTGGATATATCATTGAAATCAATTCAAAATAGTTCTCGTTATTTATACGAGGCCTACTGCGGCTGTCCTAGCCGAGTGGGTGGCACGATAGACTGGAAATCCTATATCCGCGAGGCAAGAGGCTTGAGTTCTGGTGACGCTGGCTATTTGGTTTGGAACGGGGTCAGTGGTGTGGCTCAGTAAGGTTAGCGTGAGTCGACTCAGCTCTAAATGGGTATCTGGAGAATTCCGGGAAAGGTACACAGGAAAGATGTGCAAATTCACAGGATTCCTGTCCCCCTCCCCATTGCACTTCCTGACTGAAGGGCTATGGAAAAAACGTTTGCACCGAGGGGGTGTAATGTCCATAAACTTCTTAAGAGGAATATTCACAATTTTTGGATCAAGCTACAGCAATAAAAAGTTTTATTTGGCGAAGAAGCCTTACGAAAGGGCCTTGACATGCTCTTCCTTTGCTTTTTCCATTTTCTATAGCTTATCAAGAGTGACTGAATTATAAACATTTTCATTGTTCTGTCCATGACTCCTTTTTCCCCTTTTTGCTAAAATAGCATTAGTTTTTCAGTTTTCGAACAAATTAATACCAAAAACTGATTTTGAGTGGGAGGAATTAGTCTCTATCCTCATTTCATTCGTCTTGTCAGAACAATTTCTACTAACAGTCGTTTTAATCCCTGTTTGATTTGTTATAAAAGAATCCAATTACAAGGGAAACAATTTAGTTTCCTTATTCACAATTAGTCTTTTCCTATTTAGAACCGCTGCATTTGTGGAAAAAACTGACGATTTTGCTAGCGTGAAGCACAAGATGCTACCCAATTTCTTTAAATCTATTGCAATAGCAGATTTAAAAAAAGAAAAGAAGGTGAAGAAAACAGATAAACAACAAACCAGGCTCTTTCAACATAATCCAACATTTAGTTTCGTAATCAAAATTAAGTTTGGACATGAGATTTCAAATTAAGGCATAAACTAAATTCTAGGAAATAAGATTTAGAACTAGAATTCAAGAGAAACTAGTGCTAGAGAAAATGGAGTATAGATAGAGAGATTCTAGAGAAACTAGAATTAGAACTAGAAACAAGAACTCGAATTCAAGAGAAACTTGAAGCTAGTGATAGAGAAAATAGAGTGGTGCTAGAAAAAGAATAGATAAACTAGGATTAAAACTAGAACTAGAATTCAAGAGAAACCAGTTCAAAAGAAAACGGAATAGTGCTAGAAAAATTCAAGAGAAACTATAATTAAAACTAGAAACTAGAAGTCGAATTCAAGAGAAACTAGAAACTAATGCTAGAGAAAATATAGCTAGAGAGTAAAGTGCTTGTGGTGCTGTAGTTCTTGTTTTGCTGAAATTATTTTAAAAAAAGGATAACATTGGAAGGAAACATGAAAATGTGATTAATAGAAACATCCTACATATTATAAATGGTAAAATTCTAGTTAATTGACTTCTTGCTATCTCAGAAAGGGTTTAGGTTAGGAGAATAAAACTTTCAGGGATGACTCTACAGACTAAAGTATGTCCCGGGAAGGTATTTTGAAGCAACTACCTCCACTCCTTCTCCCTGTAGAGGGCCCTGACCTTTGATGACCTTTAAAAATATGTGTGTTATAAAAATGAAACCTTGCAAAATAGATTTTCTGCTTAATTGAAGCACAACAAAATTGTTTTCAGCTTCATAACTTTGCTCAAATCCATTTTATAAGGTTTTAAAGATATGCAAATACATTTCCTAAATTTTGAAAAAAAAAACCCATTAATATGGCTCAAAATTCTGCTCAAATAACAGGAATTGCATTTTCAGAACTAAAGGCAGAGAAAAGGCAACTACTGCTTAGGAATGCTGCAATGAGGATATATTTTCTAGATTTTATCTTATGAATTCTCTTTAAGTTTGTTGAACTAGCAATTATTCTTGTCACCCAATTATGACAAAACTTGTCTGCTGTTGATTGATAGGAAGCGCATTAATTTGTTTTCAATTCCATGAAAACCTTCAATGCTTTATCCTTCCAATCAGAATGTGTGCCTTTTCCCTCGAGCGAATTAAAATCTTTCTTTGTGTCCATCCGAGAATCAATTTTGATGCTATTTACAGACACTAAACCCATCCACACACCAAAGTATATCCTAGGTCGCCAACCCTTCTTTCAACCCCCTGCTATTTTTCATCTTTAGGCTAATCCTGAATCCATTTTTAGTCGGGCAGAGGGAAAACCTTACTTGAACTTGAAAGAATTTGAAGATGAATGAGATGTGGTGACTGGTTAAAATACGCCCAAATCAAAATTTTTTCTGAGTAGGGCAAATCAGTTAAAATTCCTCAGGGTATCAGCTTCACGTAGAATTTTAGTTTTTCCGCAGGGTAGTATAAGCCAAGGCTGTCGTTTCAGAAACTTATTAAATAAAAAACAAGCTTTTTTAAGTGAAAGTAGGGAGCGACATTGAAACTAAAGTTTGACTCTTAATGAGAACTCTACTTTTTAAAACGATAAAAAACTTTAACTTTAGCGTAAAGAGCGGAGCGTTGAGGAGGAGGCAGCCCTTTTATATTCGGAATAATTTCTATTCGCTTTGAGTTTTAACGTTGCTCCTTACTTTCAGTTAAAATAAAGTTTTTCTTATTTATTTCTGAACGTTTTTGAATTAATGCAGGTTTTGAATTTGGCTCACCGATTATGAATTATTAAAACGAAATTGGCATATTAATTTTACTTTTTTAGCTAATAATAATCTTTTAATTACCTAAGCTTGATTTTTTTTTTTCCCCAGTTGTTTAGGAATGACTCCTGAATCACAAATGCTGTTTAATTAGAATAATAACCTCTTTTAATAGTTAAAACAGAAACTTCAGCGCAAGAGCGAGCTATTGAGGAGAGGCAAATCCCCACATATACGCAATATTTTTGTTCGTTTTAAGTTTTAGTGTTGCTTCTTACTTTCAGTTGAAAAATAACTTTTCTTTTTATTTAATTGCTGATGTTTTTAAATAATGTTGGGAAATCCAGCTCCCTGTCCATGGAAAATTCCCTTCCCCCACGAAAAATTTCGCTATGGAAAGATTCTCCCACGTAACTTTAATCAGCGATATGCGGAACTAATTTTGTAAGGTATAGTAACAGAACGGCCAAAGAGGTCGAAATTCTTTTTATGAAAATGAAAGTCACTAGTTGAGCAATTCTCAAATGACTGAAATGAATGAAAGAAAAGATCTTTAAAAGACATACGTAATAATTTATGTTCGTTATAAGTTTCATTGTCATTCCTTATTTTCAGTTGGAAAAAAACTTTTTTTTTATTTAATAAAAACCACAAGCCGAAGGCATACATTATCTTTAGTTTATTATCACATAAAAGTCGTAGTTATAAAGCTGCTTAAGATAAAATTAAATGCTAAGATTGGCCAGAAAATGACAAAAATAAATTATTGCTTATATCGGTCATTATTTAGCAAAATTCGAACTATAGTGCAAAGAGCGTGGTGATGATGAGGGGGTGAACTTCCTCATATAAACAATATTAAGGGGTTCGCCCCCTCGTCAATGTCTCGCTCTTTACGCTAAAATTCAATTCTTTTCCAATTCTTCAAGAAAGACCCCTGAATCACAAAGGCTATTTAATTAAAATAATTAGCTCTTTTGAAATTACTAAACAATACTTTAGCGTAAAGAGCGAGGTATTGACGAGGGAACGAACCCCCTTATATACATAATAATTTTTGTTCGTTCTAAGTTTTAATGTTACTCGTTACTTTCAGTTGAAACAACTTGTTTTTTTAATTTAATTTCTGATATTCATAAAACTATGCTGGGAAATCCAGCAATGGAAAATCTTCCCCCACGAAAAATTCCTCCATGGAAAGATTCTCCAACGTAACCAAATCCCCCAGATTCTCCACTAGAAAATAATCCCCCTGAAAACGTTTGTGTACTTAGCTTGCGGCCCTTTCCTCGGAAACGGGGATCAATTCATCCTCAAAGACATAGTTAGTAGACATTTCGACTATGCTGAACAAAATGGCTATCTCCAAATTTTTATCCGGTCACTTTGGGGAAAAATGAGCGTGGAAGTGACCAATTTTTTGATCACTTAAAAAGGGCACTAGAACTTTTAATTTCCGTTCGAATGAGCCCTCTTACGAAAGTCTAGGACCTCTGGGTTGATACGATTAGCCCTGGGGAAAACATACAAAAAATAAAATAATCACGTATCTGTGATCTTTCTTCTTGCAAAAAAATACAAAATTCCACATTTTTGCTGATGGAAGCTTGAAACTTCTACAACAGGGTTCTCGAATACGCTGAATCTGGTGGTGTGATTTTCATTAAAAATTTATAACTTTTAGGGCTGTTCCCGCCTTTTTTCGAAAATAAACCAAATTTTTTCATGCTTGTAACTTTTGATGGGTAGGATAATATTGATGAAAACTTGCATATTTAAAATTAGCGTAAAATTTCTATTCTTTCCATGTATCAATTGGTATCGAAATTTCTTTTTTTAGAGTTTTGGTTACTATTGAATCCAATTTAACTGCCCTTGAGTTTTCAGAAATGGTCTAAAAGAAATGGTAATAAAAGTCAAGCTCTAGTGTGAAGAGCAGGGGGTTGAGTAAGCCAAGGCTGCTATTTTCCAAAAAATATATACTATAGGGACTTTTAGGCACACTTAAGCTTTCATTAAAAACCAGGGAGGAGGAGTTCAATCAAGGATATATTCTAAATTAGGGGTTACACAACTAAAAAGGGATTTTTTTCTGGGGAGAGTAAAAAGGTGCCCCAGCTTAACTACCGTTTCGCTAATTTGTTCTGTGACTTCTGAATTTTAAAAAGAAAGAATTTTATAAATTGTATTGCATATAAATAAATTTAATTTTTTTTCAGCTGACGACAATATTAATTAATGCTTTAAGAATCAGTTTTAAGTATTGTAATTTATTTTAAAACAATCCTGGTTCTCCATATATTGGAAATCGTTGGCCCATAGGCACCCACAGACAGTTTTTGAAGAAATCAGGACTATGAAAAGTTTTCGTGGGAAAGGACACAAGGGTTGTAAAAACTGTCATAAAAATAGCGTTTTGTTCCAAATATTGGGAGCATTTTATCATTATTATGTATTTTTTGCCTAACATATATCTAGTATTTGTTATTTGTGTAAGAAAAAATTCCCTAGCTCCCCCTCTTTATATAAATATGCGCAGGGGTGAATCTCCAGCATTTTTACTGTGGGACAAAAGGGGTCCATATCCGGATAAAGGGGCATGGGATATATAATAATTTTTATCCATATTATTTGGGGCAACTGCCCCTCCTTGCCACTCCCCCCAAAAACGACATTCCTGAATATGGGGGGAAATGCAGACGAGCTTTGATCCATTTTCCCCTGAGATTTAGAAAAGTAGCTTTGGAGGGGGATATTTTCATTCAAAAAGGCCTTTTTTGTTATTTATATTCTAAAATTTGTTTTTAGGTATTTTTATTTCAAGGAAATTGAAAAAACGACAAACTAGCCCCCCTAGATTTTGAAAAACTCATTTTGCCCTCCCTCTAAATGTGTGTCACTTGACGTCATTGAGAAGACAGGATTTAAAGAGTGTATGGTCCAGGCATGTATACAGAAATTAATTTAGGAAGATTAGATTAATTAGTTAATTTATCATTTGTTAATGATTCAATGATTAATCAATTAATTAGATTAATTGTTTAGAAATTAATTTAGGGAAGCACAAGGGATTTGAAACAGCAAAATAGGGCGTTTTAAACAAATTACGAGGAAAATAGTAAAACCTCAGGGAATTGGAGAGAGGCGGTATAGAATGGTTTCTCAGGGAATGTCCCTGCCAAATATCTTTCTATATGGCTAAGAAGCTGTGGAACACCATTAAACAGACACGTTTTAAAAATTAGAGTGACTAGTTCCTAGCATGTGCGTCAGCCTTCTGCCCTTGAGGTAATTATGAAATCGTGCCCCTGTTACCAGCAAATGTATTACACTATATGCAAATACAAGAACAAAGCATGCTCTGATTGCCACTACTGATGCCCTTAATCATGCTAAATATAAAATACCGAAAACGGTGAGGAGGGAATCGCCATCGTCGTAATCGCACGCAGCAATTTCTTCAGGGGATGGCGATGGGGTTTGGAAGAATGGTAATAAATTCGTTAATTATAAGCAAAATACAAGACATCACAGAAAAAATACCCCCCCCCCCCGACACACAGACACCTTCATACAGGTCCTTGATTATTTTGAAAGCCTATTGGTTATTATTTAATGTTTTCAGTGTAAAAAAATATATTCTTAAACGTAATATTGACAAGGTTTGCTCAGTGAAAAGATATGGCAAAATTATGTTTTCGGCTTCTCAGAAACTGAAAAGTACTTGAGATTTAATGCTTCTCTGTGTCAATTCTGTCATCCCAGCGATTTCTTTGAACCACTCCGAGCTACAATCCATTGACTTTGCTTTTTATTACCTCCAAAGTCATTGTCATGGGTTGGTTTAGAGTTACTACCCTGGTCATCCAGAGATCAGCGGGTGCACCAGCTGGGTATGAATATCTATTCACTTTTTGGGTAGCTCTATAATCGGCCTACGAATTTTTCTGTATTACTAGATGACATGGGATAAATTGATCTGTTTAGGGTTACAAAATTGGTGGTTTAAAGATGGAATGAAAATGTTGGTTGTGACCCTAATATCATAGTTCTTAGAATTGAAGGGCGCAACATTGTAGTTTCAAATGGAATTCAAAAAGGTGCCTTTGTGGCTTATCAGGCAATGAAATAGACAATACTTTGTCTATAGTATTTGTCTAATAGTTATCATATAATGATTAATTACTTTCTAGTAATTAGAAAAATTACTTGACTGCATTTTTGTCAATTCACGGAAATGTCAATTCATGAAATTTGTCAATTCATGTCAATTATGGGGGACATATTTTTTTAATGTGAGGTACGTAATTTTTTTTCCTGTTTATTCTAAGAAGAAAAACTCTTCAATGAAAATATAAAAAAGGCATGTTTTCAAAATCTATGGGAAGGGAAATGCCCCCTAACCATCCGTCAACAACACGTCTGCTTAATAAGGTAATCTTATTCATTTAAGAGTTCAAGAAAAAAAGCAAGGCTATCAACAAGACAGTATCCAGGGGGGCTACTAAGTTTGTACCTTCCTCTTAATTTTTGTCTGCCTCACAAAAAAAGTATCGAAAATACATATAAACAAATTTTTGGTGCGTTCTGTAAAGTTTTTTTTTAACACCCCTCCGTCCAAATAAAATCCCAGATACGTCCTTGGCTGTCAACTTTTTTCTCGCTGGGTGCTAACAATATTCTATACGAACAATAGACAATATATCAAGATTGTTTTGTAAAGATTATTTTCAAAAAATTAGTCGCGATAAAGAGGTAATTTCATATTCAAAAGTAAAGATTTTGAAGAACATACTAAGTCTAATCGTTCTTAGCGTCTGTATTGCTTAATCACTCTTTAATCATTCATTGTATTATTTAATCTTTATTCTCGTCCGCAGGGGGTTTGGGGTATTAAAGTTGTCTAGAAAAACCCTCTCCTAAACAGTAAAACTAGAGCTCCGTGCTATTAGGAAGATATTCAAAATGTTTTAATCAAATTTCACTTTCGAATAAATTTACCGACACGACCTTTGTCTCTTTCGTCAAAATTTTCCCATTCAGTAGGGTCGAACGAGATTCGACGATGAAAAAAAAAAAATGCATGCTGCTTTTCTTTGGCATTAAGACTTATCCAAAAACAAATGAGCAAAATGAGTTGGAATTCCCATTATTTAGATGTCACTTCAAGTTGGCAGTCTGAATCTATGTTTTTGGCAGTACTATGTTTAGGCTACTATGTTCAAATATACGTCTAATTTTTCCTTCGGAATCGGGTAGGTTTAATGCTTTGTTTACTCTAGATCTCATAAGTCTCAATTTTATTTATTATTGCTGATGTTGACTTCGGGGGATTTTGGTCATTAGTCCCCATAAATATATCTCAAAAGGGGCCCACAGTTTTGTTAGCATTGATGATATCGGGACCTTATTTAGCCAAAAAAAAGCAAGCCCTTACCCAAAGACGATTTCAGGGTGTGTTACCGGTTCCAAACCCCTCCCCCTCCCTTCCGAAATTTTTTTCTGACTCGCAGTAAAGTAAAAAAAAACATATAAACAAACTTTTAAGTATTTGGTAAAAAAAAATTGTAACCCTTTTGTCCTGAACAAAATACCCCCCTAAACAAAAATCCTGAATATTGCCTTGCCCTTACCCCTTCTGACAAATATGAACCATGATCCTTTTGTTTAATGTGTCTTTGATCATCGATGTCTTATAATTTCATGTCACCGACTATTCTTTACGACAAAATTAGTGCTGATTAACCTTTACTTAAGGTTTGCTAACTTATGGAGATAAGTATTCTACTCACAAAAGTTAAAAAAGAATAACGCGCGTAATCTTATTCTCAGTCTCGATTTTAATTGTTCAGATGAAGCATAGACGTGGAGTTAGTAGAACGGACTTGTAAAGCTTTATCAGAAACCAAATTTTCATAAAAGAAAGAAGGTATGAGGCCTACGGGCATTGACGCATTTGTTACCAGTGCTTAAACTATCCAAAAAATTTCCGGGGGTTTACTGGTGATCTGAAAATTTTTCGAGAATTAACATTAACAAAATGAACGATTTGTATTTTGTGCCAAAGTCCGTGAATTTGTGAAAGTTAATTTTCGGAAAGTTTTGGAAAAGCTAATTCCAGTTGGGAAATTCAGGGAAAATAAAAAAAAGAGGAATATTGGGTACACAGTAGGAGATTATTTTCCGAATTATTTTTTCTTCAGTCCATCAAAACTTCAATTTTTAGATAATTTTTACCATATAAGGCTTTTTAGGGTCACCCCCTTCATGGAAAATACCTTCTTACGCCTGTAGTAGATTTGAACTGCATCCGATATAATCCTGAAAAAAATCTAAAACAAAAAACTCCAGGACTTAAAAAAGGCTTAAAACTGAAATGATCAGTATAAAAATTTTGAATATATGACAAAAGGTGGCATATAAAACCACCATTCCTTAAACGATTATATTAGGAATCCGTGAATACTCGAAATATAAAAAAGGGAAAAGACAATAAAAGACTCATTAAAAAGATATTTTACAATGACCTGTCTTTAGCAGCAAAAAGATAATTATAATCAAAACAGCTTGCAGAGAGCGAAGGTAGGGTAATAAAAGAAGGACTCAAGAGTATAATAGGGTGCATCCGTTTTTGTTTTTGCATCATCTCATCTTCCAAGGATCCCATAAATCTTTTCCGGAAGACGCTTCTGTCAACCCGTCTCATTTCCCCCTCTTCAGTTTATTACTACTTAAAGCCAGCATCCCGATTAAAAGGGGCAGAGCCCCTCGCATACATTCCGATGTCCATCCTTCCAAGTACTGGAGACCCCCTTTTCAATTGACCCCCTGATTATCAGTTGGATGCAGGGTTTCTACCTGACAGGTTCTCAGTGAGTTGAACGGGTTTTTTGGATCGAAGCTAGGGGGACAAGAAAAGAAGTGTACTCATTAAGATTCATGCGAGTGAATCATTTTGTAGGGACTTGGAACTTTTGATTCCAGCAACTACATTTAAAATGAGCTATCTTTCGGGTAGTTGATTGTTAGCGAAACCCTAATTAAAGGCGGTCAATCAATTTTAGTCAATTGTCGTCGCCAGGAAAAATTGAATGAGATGTATTTAAACAATAAGAATCCAACCAGCACGTGTCTCCAGCTGATAAATATATTAATGATAATAAAATCAATTATCACTACTCTATTTTCTGCGCAAAACTTTTGAAAATCTTAAATTGTGTTTTTTACTGCAAAGTAAAAAAATAAGAAGAGAATTTTAGGAAACTAACAGATTTCAAGG
The DNA here is from genome assembly GCF_032884065.1 of Artemia franciscana. Classification (NCBI taxonomy): domain Eukaryota; kingdom Metazoa; phylum Arthropoda; class Branchiopoda; order Anostraca; family Artemiidae; genus Artemia; species Artemia franciscana. The sequence continues at coordinate 7,397,460 of NC_088875.1, read as the reverse complement.
CGTCATTGAGCATTTTGTTTACTAAATTACGGTGATTGAATTCTATAGAGGCTGTTTAGGCCTAAGGCTCTTTTCCAGGGATCTTAAGAATCCCCCCCTACTTCCTGAACGACCAGGATAAAAAAAACCTTGCTTTTTCATGATGGTTTTACACCCATCTTCTCCCTCTAACAATTTCTGCCCAAAATATCATCGATGTGTGCTTAAAAAAAAGACAGGAAGCTAAAAACATATCGGTAGAACTAGAAAAGAACACGATTTGAGTTAAAATCAAGTAGTTGCTGGCATCAAGCCATGGCTAATTGTAAACAAAGCCAAGACAGATAGTCCTAGTGAGTGAGAGGCAAAACTGGTGGTTCTTTTTGGGGGGACATGAATCCAAAATATTCTTCAAATAAGAAAAAAATTGTTATATCTCACAAAGATATACATTTCGGGGGTGGAAAAATAGGAAGCCCCCTCCCATTTGCTTGTGGCGGGGCATGAATCCAAAAAAAAAATCCGAGTTTTTAAGAAGTTATAGGGTATCTCATAAGTATCTCATAAGGATTTGGGGGAAACCTGAAGCCTCTCCCCCATCTGCGTACATGCTTCATTAGAGCCACTGCAAGAATACCAAATCTTTTATTTAACCCAAAATAAACAAATTAGCGGAAGACAAAGTTCAAATAAATAAATATACCAATTTTCTGGTTTCCTCGTGCTACGAGAATATATAGCCTACTTACTTCATCTATTTCAAAGAAATCATGCACATTCACAGAAATCTATTTCGAGCAGGAAGGCTACAGATTCAAAAAAAAAAAACCTGAGAGTAACAGAGAAAATATGAAAAAAATGATAATAATTGCAAATGCCAAGATTTTGGAAGGGGCAGGCCGGAGCGCTCCCCTCCATCCCCTCTGTGTACTTACCAGAAGGGAATAATAAAATCTTCCTGTGAAATGTGATCTTAACATTTTTCCTGGATATCATTCTATATTAGATACAAATAGAATATGTACCATAAATATGGTACCAAACTATCATGGTCTAAATGATTTATACTTAGACAATATTGAACGGAATTACAGACATAATCTACTGAAAGGTCCTGTTGTGTGTTCGTCTTAGATCTTAGCATTGCTTTTTACTTTTCTTTGACAACTTCTGATTTAGAAAACGTTTTTTTTTTAATTATAGGCTACACCCTAGCTCAGAACCACGAAATCCATTATGTATGAGAGCTCTAAACTCACTATCAACAAAATTCGAAATTTGTGTGTTTTCTTGTGAAGTGAATGAATGTTCAGATGATTGTGGATGTAACTTCTGATCTTCCTTTTCTGATCTTCTGGTCAATTTTTTCAATTTAATGTAAGGTTTAATGATGATACGTTAGGTTAGATTAGACGGGGTAGCTCTAGGTTAGCTAGATGTAGCTTTAGGTTAGCTTAAGTTAGGTTTTTAACCCATTTCTGATATTTAGAACCAAATTTAACCTAACCTAATCTAACTTAACCTAATCTAAACTGACATAACCTAACTTTAACTTTCACCATCTTAAGTTGCATAAGACTGAAAAAGCTGACTCGCAAAGCTAATTCAATCGAAGCAGAGAAAAAGTAATTTCGAATATTCACCTGTGAATGTCGACATTAACTAGATTTCAGACATTTACCGTAACACACACACACACACACATATATATGTATATATATATATATATATATATATATATATATATATATATATATATATATATATATATATATATATATATATATATATATATATATATATATATATATATATATATATATATATATATATATATATATATATATATATATATATATATATATATATATATATATATATATATGTATGTATGTATATTTGTTTCAATTTTTATATTTTTATTTCAATTTCCTTTATTTTATTTTTTTATTTTACTTTCTGCGCGTGTGTTTGGTTGCATATACGTTTATCTTAGTCTACGGTTTCATCCGTTAATAATTTTATAAAAAATTCTGTAGTTATTTACATATTATTTCTTCTTTTTTTCGTGATTGGTAGTACGCTCTCACAAACCTGGCTTTTTGTATACTGCTGGTTGATCTTTTCGTATTTGATTTGAAACAAATTATAGCCATGTACTATCCGAAACTTGCCTAGATGAGGAAGTTGATTCAAGATCCCAGATGACCTCGTTTTCACCTGCAGTTGTTCGCTTTTTTCGTACACATCTGTAAAAGTTGTGAACCTATGGGTGCCATGGCCCCTTTGTCCGTCTTTAATGACATCCTGAATTGTAAATCTTAATTACGTGACTGTGAACCCTATCCTATCAGTACATGAAATGGGTTGAGGGCTCTGAATTTTTCGCACTTAGCTAGCTATGGTTGGACTAACTATATTACGTTTTATGCTTCTTTTACGTTCCGATTTGTATGCAACAAAATGTGCTATTTGCCGAAAACCCTATTCGAGTTTACGAATTACTTCAACTTTTCCAACTAAAATTTTTTACTACATTATTTAAGTTAAAACATTTTAATAAAATTTTCATTTTAGTTGATAGTCAAACGTTTTAGACAAGTTTATTTATAATAAAAAGAAGCTAAATATAACAAAAGGCGCTGCTTAGCTTTGTCCAGAGTTGCCACCCGGTGAGAAAAAACTCTAGATTTTAGTATTCATTTGGTTAATTTTCTTCAATAATCAAGTGATTTACGTGCTAATTTAGGGATTTTTTCTTGTTTAGGCAACATCAAAAATCACCATAAACAGTAATAAATTACTTGGGATGGTAACTCTGGCTAGGTTGCATCTCAAGTATGCGTCGCAATGCTTCGCACGCGTAAGATCTCTTGTTTGCAAACAAAAGGCTCAGTTTGCTCTTCTCAAAAATGTTCTTAGGGGACTTGGGCAGCTGTCTTGCGAGATGGTTTTAACCACCTGCCCAGTTTGAGATATGGGGGAGGCAGTTGAACAAAAGGGTCGAAAGACGCCTGTTTGACTATTATCACGACAAATCTTCTGTTGTCAAGGGTTTTAAAATTCTTACACAAATTGTAACACTTCCGGAGTGTGCGGAAAATAAAAATCTCAGAATTCATCTAGTTGCACAAATTGTGGACACTAGATAACTGTCATCTAAGCGTTTATAAAACCCCGAGCTACACGTGGATAAAAATCGAAATTACGTGCTAATGCAACGCTAATAATTTATTTCATGCCAAATTTGTAAGTTGGCGTGATTGACCAGTCGGAGTAAAAATATATGTTTTTTGAAATTGGAAAATACCAAAATTTCGGATAACAGTTTTCGGTACTTATGTATTAATCAGAACACACTCAATAAGTGAAGTTAGGCTCTTTTGTGAAACAAACTAAGATGCAGGTACATTTTATGAGAAAAACCGGTTTTATAGCCACAAAGACAAAACTCAATTTAGTTTGCTACGCATAGTGATAGAAGATAGAGTCTGAACATGGATTTTGGAATGAAGATTTGGGATTTGCCAAAGACTGAAAAAGAGGAATTATATTTTTCCAGGATAAGGGATTGTTGCCCACAACAAAACAGTGCGTGAATGGACACAACATGACTTTATACTCTTACGAGAAGGAACATTTTTGTTCCTTCTGTTCCCATGTTTAACCTAACCTGAACCACAAAAATAATTTTGTTGACTGTGTTCTGAATAATAGACAAGTACCCAGTTTTCTTCTCTGTATGATGAGCATGGCAGAAAGACAAAAATACATTGTATTAGTAACGGTAACTCTGTGTTATTCAGAACACACTCAAGAAGTGAAGTTTGGTTAATCCTAATGAAATATACCAAAATATGATGAAAATATAATATTTTAGTTAATATGATACTATAATCTGGGCTTTATATTTGTACGTTAGGGGGTATGGTGGTAAAGTAGCCTAACTTAATATAATCTTACTCCCACTCCCTAATGTGCCAATAGATAGCCCAAATTATATTATTACATCAACTAAAGTATTATCTTTTCATCATATTTTGGTATATTTCATTAGGATGAACCTAACTTCACTTCTTGAGTGTGTTCTGAATAATATTTGTCTTTTTGGCTATAAAACGATTTTTGTAGAACGTACATTCAGCAAACTTCTCAAGTGTGTTCTGAATAATACAGGAGTACATTAGTAGCTAATGCTCGGGAACAAGCTAATCGAAACATACTCTTTAAAAGCGATTCAATGCCTACTCAATTTCTTTAAAATCGATTTTGATTTTATGAGATTTAAGTTTTACTTTTTCAATTTCATTTTTATTTTATATTAAAATCTGGGGAAAACACTCATCATTGACAGTGGTGTCAATTCATGGAAATTTATGGGGGTGACAAATATATTTTTTTTGATATCTAGGGGGGAATTTTTTTTCAATTCATCGATGAAAGTATCCAAAAAGGCAGTTTTCAATGGAAATAGCCACAATAAAGATTTTCAAAATCAGGCAAAAAATGTAAGGGACACAGGCCCCCTCCCAATTGGCGTCACTGATGATTTATAAGTTTGTTTGTTTGTTTGTTTTTTATCAAGAGATGTGACTATGGTGTGTATATAACTGAAAATAAGAAAATGGCTTGGTTTTGAGCTTTGTTAGCATTAGGCAGTTTTGGGCTGCCATCAGTTGTCTATGGTTGTAGTAGCAGTTACCACTTATCCGATTCATCCATGATAGCCCTCTGTCATCTCCCCCTCTCTCTTTCTCTGTCTCTCTCTCATTTTGTATCCCAAGCCGAATAAAAGGGTACATTTTCGAATCTATATTTAATTCCAATTCCAGGGTCTCCAACTCAGCGACGTTAACTCAAAAAAATCTAGGTTGGGCGACAAGCTTGCTACTTGTCCCTGTAAAAAACACTCAGCAACTGAAACGTCGACTTGACGCCCTAAGCGCCAGCAATGGCTCAGGAGTATCTTAAGGGCAAAACATGTCTTAGAAAATCTAGGGGGTTGTTCTGTCCTTTTTTTATGTTCTTCAGTTAAAATACTGAAAAAAGGAATTTTTCAATATTAATACCCCCCCAACAGCTATTCTAAAATCAAGGGGCAGAAATTTAGGGGCACTCGACAACCCCTGCCCTAATTGACGCCACTGTTCCAACCCTTTCAGTGATCATTTGATCAATATTTCCCACATGACCATCACCAAGGGCGAACAGACCTTAGCAATTATTAGTCACAACAAAAAGTTCTATTGTTGTTTACACTTTTCCCTCAAATGAATAATTAGCCTTCTTAAATAATTCTTGTAATTGTTCTACCCACTCATCATCTTGTTTCAACTACCCTTGTTTCCTGCTTTAAATTACCTGCGGAGTTTTCTTATCCTTGTCTCCTGATTTTGTCGCTAGCCTGCTGACAGAATAAAAAAAAACTTAAGGTAAATTTTAACTTAACATCTGCTTTCTTGAGGGTGTATTCAGATACAATTAAAGACGGAAAGTACAAAAGACTCGCGTGTCCCTCGATTTATGCATCTGCCTCGAAGATGAGGCAGATGTGAAATTTTGCTTTAAGAAACCGTTGGAGAAACGGAGGGATTCTAGGAAGGGGAGTTAGATCTAGTTTGACTCTTAGTGTGTAAGGAATATGGGAAAAATTCAGGATATTACGAATACTTCCAAACGGACTATTTCTACTAAAAAAGATGATATCAAAGAAGATATGGTGAGCCATCTATCTGCTTATAATTAATTAACCCGTCATCCATATCGAGGTTACTATACCTTTACCAGGGTAGCAGCTATTCTCCTAAGCCTAAACGGTGTACCCCATTGATGGTGTCCATATTTTTGAACTATTGAAGGATGAATTGACCCTTATTCCTTAGTGAAAAAGTAATTTGGCTATATTGTGCCAAATAGGATAAGCGCCCCCGAAAATTTGTGTTATAAATAGATATTATTATATGTATACATTTCAATATTTTTTTTCACCAGTCTCGTTTACCGATCCCATTTTATCCATTATTGGCACCGAATTAATATTATTCTAACTGGGAAACGGCTTCCTAAGAAACTTTAAATTAAGTCAGTTTGGAGTTTGGAGTGTTGCTGCTTTGTGCATCTTTTAGATTATTTTTTTCAACCGGTTGGCAAGGAGCTGCCTATTTACTGTGAGGTAATGGACTGCAGTTGTCAGCAAAATACTCACCTGAAGTTTAGGTATTCTTGAGATATGCTCTTTAGGTTGGCTGGGCTAGTAAGTAATGATCATCTAGTAAGTATTGAATTAGTAAGAAGTACAGGGCAACTGAGGTAGCAAGTACTAAAAAAAAGACAATGAAAATAGATGGCTGCTCAGCAATAGTAAATTAAGTCAGTTTTGAGTACGGTGTTGCTGCTTTGTGCATCATTCAGGTTTTTTTTTAGTAAAAAAAAGTTCGGAGTCCTGTTTTGCTGCTTTAAACATCATTCAGATTTTTTCCAACCGGTTGACAAGGAACTGCCTATTTACTGTGAGGTAATAGACCGCAGTTGTCAGCAAAATACTTACCCAAAGTTTATATATTCTTGAGATATCCTCTTTAGGTTTGCTGGGCTAGTAAGTGATGAGCATCTAGTAAGTACTGAGTTAGTAAGAAGTACAGGGCAACTGAGGTAGTAAGTACTAAACAAAAACAACGATAATACATGGCTGCTCAAATTGCTAGTGTCGAAGGTCGGCTACAATTATTTGAAAATGTCTTACCAGACAATTTTAGTCGTAACCTCTTGGGATTGTCAATCTGAAATTAGTATTAGGTCATGGCTCGTTCTTATCGTTTTCCTAAATAGCCTTGGGTTCAGGTGTATGCCATGGCATAGCTTGAACGCTTACTCACTATTCTTTCAAAGCCAGGCAAAGTCCTTAGTGCTATTGAGCCACCTAAACTCATTAGTCAGATATCTCCGGAAGTAGATACATTATTTCATAGTTCGGGGAATGTACTAAAACTATTCTATAAGTTATGTTTTAATTCTAATATTTGGTCTTGATCCTGAGTGCGTAATGTTTCATTTTAAAGCTCTTTTTCTGAAGGTAGCTATGAATCACTGTTTTGAATTAAAAAAGATTCAAGTATATTGAAATGAAAAATAAGTTGCATCTCGTCGGCAATAGAACCCTTGTCTATGCGGAGCACAGCCTGCCAAGACGTGTTTAGGGAATGAATCTATTTGCAAGGACTCTTATCCTCTATCTAAAAGTATAACTTTAGTTTTAAACCTGCAGAATCAGACTTGCACATAGGATTTTCCAGGAGGGCACAAGTCTGCCAAAAAGACTCAAAATAGGTGAGCGTTTTGAATCATGAGAGGAATCACAAATATGTGCATATTTTTAGGGAGTGTGCTTGAAGACTAAACCCCCCCCCCCCCAAAAAAAAAAAATTGCATGCTTAGTTGTAAATAAGAACCATATTGTTTCCTTCATTCAAGGGAATTTGGATTCTGAGCCCAAGATTTAATATCATTTAGGCTCTGAATAATTGGAGTGGCCATAAAAAACTGGTGCACCAGACGGTGTGTGCCAATTGGTGCTATAATATGAACCCCTTTCAATGGAGGATAGATGACCCTTCATTCATAATAGATTAGGATACATTGTGACTAGATTTTTGATTCATTTTTAATCATCCAATCTTGTAGAAAACTGTAAGGTTTGGGCTTAATCCTCTTTTTCTAGTTTTATTTATGATAATCAAAAATCGGGGAATTTTAGTCAGTCTATTTAAATAGAAGAAACAAAATCAAGCCTTAACACTCTTTAACCTTTAACAGCACAATCCATCATAATGTTCAACTGTTAATTACTCTTTGGAGTATAATTCATCTATGAAAACAGTTTTCCTAAGAAGCTTAGAGATATTTTATTGATTACCATAATATGTATGATACAGGAGAATAGTGTGATTGTTGACACAACTATAGCTGAGTTACCTTGACAACTTGAGGTGAAAAATACTTCCCTTTATCCCTCCAAACTTTATTAATTCTAGCGTGTGATGGCTGTTCGCTGCTTCTCACCTTGTTATTGTGAATAAATTATCTGGAAAAAGGGGAAAATAGATGATGATTGTTGACCTAAAATTTGGCGGTATCTTTAAGGGATTTCCCTTTATTGCCCATTTGATTCGTTTGATTGCTTTGGTTGTTTTGTATATTTATCTTAAATTTAGCACTTTAAAAAGAAAAATCAGGATAAAGAGAAAAAAGTATGAAAGGGGAAAATATGGAAATCAAAAGCGAAAGGCTAAGAACGGAGAAAGAAAGGGGAGAGAGGGAGAAAGAAATTGTCGACACAAATGTAGTCATGTTAGCTTGACAACTTCAGGTGAAAAATACTTCCATTTATCCCTCCAAACTTCATTCATTCTAGCGTGTGATGGCTGTTCGCTGTTTCTCACCTTGTTCTTGTGAAAAAATTATCTGGAAAAAGGGGGAGATAAGATGATGATTATTGACCCAAAATTTGGCGATATCTTTAAAGGATTTCCTTTTATTGCCAATTTGATTCGTTTGATTGCTTTGATTGTTTTATATATTTATATTAAATTTAGCACTTTGAAAAAAAAAGATCAAGATACAGAAAAAAAAGGATGAAAGGAGAAAGTGATGGAAGTCAAAAGCGAAAGGCGAAGAACAGAGAATGAATGGGGAAAGAGGGAGAGAGAAACTGTCGACACAAATGTAGTCATGTTAGCTTGACAACTTCAAGCGAAAAACGCGTTTCTTTATCTCTCCAAACTTTGCTTCAAGCGTTCGATGGTTGTTCCTTTGGAGGGCTTCCCACCTTGTTATTGTGAATAAATCATCTGGAAAAAGGGGGAAATAGATGATGAATGCTAGTCTGAAATTTAACAGTTCCTTTAAAGATTTTTTTTTATTGTAATTTAATTGGTTTATTTTTTTGGTTATCAGTATAAAAAAATATAACCACGGAATAGAAATAAAAACATGGAAGAAGAGGCTGACGGTCAAAAAGTCAAAAGAGATGAGCAAATAGAGAGTGTGTGTGTGTGTGTGTCTGAGAGAGAGAGAGAGAGAGAGAGAGAGAGAGAGAGAGAGAGAGAGAGAGAGAGAGAGAGAGAGAGAGAGAGAGAGAGAGAGAGAGAGAGAGAGAGAGAGAGAGTTGAGAGAGGTTGAGAGGATACTAAGGTAGGGCTGAAAATAACGAGCAATAATTTAGGGTCAGGTTTTAACACCCCACCCATCAATGAGTTCAATTCGCTCCAAAGTCTGGAACCATAGAACTGGTGGTGAATTTTAGTCCTAAACAATAGTTTACGTTTGATAATATTTGTTTTCACTGATTATGCTGCGGTAATAAGTTTGCAACCAGATCCATATAAGATGTTTTGTTTTTCCTGCTGAAAAATCAAGTACCACTTATCGAGGCATTTTGAGCGTCTATTTTGGGGTTCTTTAAATACTAAGCCTGCAGCGCAGATTTTGACCTGTCATCACCAGGGGCCGTCAATGGGGGGTTCCGTGTTTTGCATTTTCATTGAAAATCCCTTTTTTGGTATTTTCATTGAATAGTTGAAAAGATGACAAAATTCCCCCTCCCATAGATTTAGAAAAAAAATTTTTGCCTCCCCCAATATTTACGTAAATTGACGTCAGTGGTCATGCGCACTAGCAGTGCATAGTTTCAAACGTACAGAATATAATTTTAGCCAAAAGACTAAGAATCGTGTGAACAATCTTAAAAATAGTCATCTTCTTCACCGAGTTTCCGCAAAACCGCTCTGTTAAAACTTAGGATTCGCATGCAACCTTACCGGATATTGTTACCTGTTTTCCCGAGTCTGCTTATCGATCATAATAGTAAAAACATTTAAGCTTGATTGCTGGGGTGGAAATACTTACTTCTTGCAGTCACCCGCAACTCGTTGAAGTACAATTAATTATCCATGGATATATGTTTTACTCTTTGACCATTCTTTAAAGAAGGGCTGTAAAATGATCGAGTTAAGCAATTGAGGAGCGGGAGGGAAGATCGAAACAGAGTCTTCACGTTTGCTGGGAGCTGTGCAAAACTTATCTTGGTATGTAAATCAATCAGTGAATCGTTGGCAAAGAATTTTTGAAAATTGCTGAATTCAAAATCAGAACGTCGAAGTCTCGAAAACCAGAGACACTTAGCTGACTCCATTTCTGCCGTTACAGAAGTGTTTTATTGGAAGTACCAGAAATGGTACTTTATTGGAGGTGGGCCAGAAATGGTGGTTTATAGTGGGATTAGGCCATACTTTTCGTACAACCTACTGTTTTAAATCAATGCAAAACTTACATTATTACCACTGCACCTCGACAGGCTTGTTTATTTGTACCATTTTTGTGACCACGAAAGCGAATTTTTCAACTTTGATTTGAAACAAAAAGGAAGCCAAACATTCACTAGTGCGAATACATTTTTTTCTCCATTCGAATAATGTTGAATTCTATTGCGGAAAAAAATATTTTTACTTTCACATCTTAGCGTTAACAAGAACATCCTGAACATTTTCGGTACCTCTTTTTCTAGCGGTTTGTGTGACGGATGTCTTTTTTTTGCTAAAAAAAAGTATTTAAAAAAATACAGTTTCACATTCAAAATCCTGATCTTTCAGTCTATTTTAATAGAACTGAATCAAATATCTGCCCAGACCTACACCTTTGTTATTCGTCAAAGAACATAAATATAAATAATGACGAAGACCATACTGCCTTTTCATAATACAGCTACAGAAGAGAGGAAGAGAGAATAATGAGGACTTTTTTTTTTCTCCCAAGACAGTGAACCAGCAAAACCTATGTGAATATTTCGGCCCTATTTCTAAGGGCAAAGAAAAGAAAAGAAAAGCAAAGAAAATAATAAACAATAAAACACTTACAATAAAAGCTTTCGGTTAAAAATCCATTCTTTATTAAAATAGCCTTAAGTTGTAGAACATAAGTATGACTACCAAAACTAAATTTGACTCCTGTCCGAGCATAAAATTTTGGGGGAATAACCCAATAGTGAGCTCAATGCCTCATTTTATTCTCAAGGGCTCTTCTGTACACTCGTTGCTTTGTTTGTTATTCCTTCAAACAGATAGAAACTGTGCGTGGGCTTACAAATTACTGTAATTATCAGTAATTGAAAAAAAAATTGTTTGTGTATACGATACGAGTTATTTTTGTCTTATTGCAAAGTAATTATATTAATCTTATTTTCATTTGAGGTGGACTGGGGACTAATGCTTAAAAAGTAACTCTTCGGAGCCCAACTACACAGTGTGGTATAGGGTGGCTCGTCTTCGTGCCAAAAAGTCTTATTTGCCCCCCCCTGACAAATAATTTTAGAAAAGACGGTTTTATATTATTTGACAAACTAAAAAATTTTCGAGACACCGGAGAATTCTTGGAAAATCGCTGACCCAATAAAAGGTACTTGTGTGTTATGGCGACCATACTGTTGTGCTTGTTCTGTTGTAAAACCTGTTTCTCTTTGTGCAGTCGGAAATAATTAGCTTAGCCTGAAGCCCTGAAGGAGATAAACTACTATACAGGTATATTTAAGTAAATATTTAATATATAGAGTTGGTTAGGAACTTGATGTAATGCGTTCTGGACGGCCTGCTTTCCATTACTCTCTGTAGTAGTTTCCATAATTCTTTTACTAAAATATTATATTTTCATTATGTTTAGGTATATTTCATTATGATTAACCTAACTTCACTTCTTGAGTGTGGTCACTATAATACATAAGTACCTAATAAAAGTCTTAGTCTTTGAGCCCTGATGAATGATTTTCTGTTAATCTTTAAGATACTTCCCCTTTCCTACTATCGTTGCAATTTTCAAATGACTCGTACAAAATTATGGGTGGTATAACAAAAACATATAAAAACAAATTAAAGAAAATGTTTTAAAAATATTTAAACATATTTTAATAAAATAATTTCAATAAAGATTACTAAATTTTAATTTTATTAATAATTATTTTAATACAAAACAAAAAATAACAAAAATATATGGCTGGGTACAAGTATATACCCACGCAAGATGGCCTGCTTTCCATTACTCTCTGTAGTAGTTTCCAAAATTTTGTTACTGAAATATTATATTTTCATCCTCTTTTAGTGTATTTCATTATGATTAACCTAACTTCACTTCTTGAGAGTGGTCCTCTTTCCTCCTATCTTAGCAATTTCAAATGACTCATAAAAAAATTATCCAAAAAAGGTTCTACTAAATATTTGCCCCATCCCCCTTTCGTCTTTTCATCCTCAACTCCTAAATTGTATTCGTGTCTTTAAGCAGAGATATGCCAAGCTTTTATTCCACCCACATAAGCGTTTATTTATACCCGTTACATATCATTGATTACGCACAACTTCCTGAGCTCTCTGAACAGGTAGCAGTTGAAGATAAGCACGTGTTTTTCGGGTCAAAGATCAGCAGTTGAATGGTAATTTAAGAAAATTAACTTTACCCGGTTGCAAGTGCAGCAGAGCTTCTCCTGTCTTCCTGACTATGTGCGTAACCAGCGGAAGTCTGAAGTCCAGGCTTAGTTCTCAAAACCACTAATTGAGAAGATAACTAATTAACTTTCGAGATCGCTCTTATAAGCTTCCTCTCTTTGTTTCTGAGTCACTTGTTAATAAAACGACATCCGTTCGGCCATAAAAAAAAAAAATACGTTTCCGATAGTTTTGGCAATAGTTACCTAAGTCTAACCAGGGCGCTCGGAATTGTGGAAGTGGAAAACTTTGTCCCCCTTAGAGGAGAGCAGAAAAAAGGAAAAATCGGCTTCAGTTTTTTTTACCTCATTAAGGGCCAAGTTGGCTGCGATACAAAGCTTTTTCAAGCATCTAAGATAAATAAATGAATTTCCAAGTAAATTTACTACTCAAATTTGTTTATGAGAGCGAGGATCTGTATCAAACAGTTCGTGGTACCGAACTTTAAGTAAGGAAAGACCCGGCTCAATAGTAATGGAAACTTTAAGAAACGGAATTTAATGATACGTCAAAAGAATCAAAATTTTGTCCTGATTTCAACTATATAAATTTATTTCGAAAACACTCCCTAAAAGTCAAGTGATCTTAATGAAAATCACACCGTCAGATTCAGCGTATCAGAGAAGCCTACTATATAGGTTTCAAGCTCGTATCGGCAAAAATGGGGAACTTTGTATTTTTTGCCAGAAGACAGATTATGGATGCGTTTTTATATTTGTTTGTTTGTTTTGTTTTTTGCTTTCCTCAAGGATAATCGTATCGATCCACTGGTCCTAGGATACCGGGAGAGATTTCATTCGAAAGAAATTAAAAGTTTTACTGCCCTTTTTAAGTGACCAAAAAAATCGTAAGACAACTAGACCCCTTCCATTGCCCCTTTTTCCCAAAATCATCCAACCAAAATTTTGAAATAGCTATTTTGTTCATCATAGTTAAAAGGCATAATAACCATGCCTCTCGATATAACATGATCCCCCCACAGTCCTATGAGGAGGTCTTTAAGTTATTAAATTTGCCCGTTAATAACGTTGTTAAAGTTTTTTAGTACTTTTAAAGAACCGTCTTATTGTTCCAATTAAATGGCCCTTGTGTTTCAGGAGTCATTCTTAAAGAATTGAAAAACAATTCAAACTTTAACATAAACAGCAAGGTTTTGAAGAGGGGGCAAACCCCTTAATATACGGAATAATTTCTGTTCGTTCTAAGTTTTAATATTGCTCCTACTTTCAGTTGAAAAAACTTTTTATTTTTGTTTTTTTTATTTAATGTCTGATCATTTTTTTTTAATGCCAGGAAATATGGCCCTACCACCACGGAGAAACCCCCTCCCCACGAAAATATCCTCTAGACAATTTCATCCCGGTGAAAATTCACCCTGGACAATTACTCTTAACCCCTCCGCGCGTAAAATTGAGACGGAAAAAAGAAAGCAAGACATATAAAAAGAATTCTGGCAAAATCCCGCAGTGCATAATTTCCCCTGACAAGTTCACTCCCTGGAAACTTCTCTCCCCGTGGAAAATTCCCCCGTGGAAAGTCCACCAGCAGAAAATTTGCCCCCCCCCCTCCACCTGAAAATGTATGCATGTATCCCAATAACAAATACTATGCGTAAACAATGGGCAAACTTTACAACTTAAAGAGCTTTTCCCTAAGGCAGTGGAGCGGGGGGTCATATTACACCCAAAGGCATAGTTATTGGGCCTTCAACTATGACGAACAAAATGGCAATCTAAAAATTTTGATCGGACGATTTTGGGAAAAAGAGGTGGGAGAGGGGGTCTAGTTGCCCACCCCCATTTTTTGGTAACTTAAAAGGGCACTAGAACTTTTAATTTCCGTTCGAACGAACCCTATTTCGATATTCTAGGACCAAAAAAAAAACAAATAAACATACATCCTTGATCTTTCTTCTGGTAAAAATAAAAACAAAATTAGACCATTTTTGTAGATAAGAGCTTGAAACCGTTATTGTGGTATTCACTGATACGCTGAATTTGATGATGGAATTTTCATTAAGGTGATTTGAATTTTAGGGGACGTTGCCCCCTTATTTCGAAATCAGACAAATTTTCTCAGGCTCGTAACCTTTGATGGGTATAAAATTGAAAATTTTTATATTTGAACTCAGCATAAAAAGCCGATTTGTTTGATTATTGATATCAAGATTTCGGTTTTTAGAGTTTCGGTTACTTTTGAGCGGGGTCGCTCCTTACTTATAGTTCGTTACCACGAACTGTTTGATAGAAACAAATAAAGTAAATGGTAGTTTCACGAATGTCTAAAGGTATCAAGTTGAAACTTTTAGGATGTATTAAGGAGAATTTTGAGCTGAACCAAGAGAGACTGTGCATCCAGACACCATAGTCAAAAGATTGTATCTGTAATATCTCAGGATCGAAAATTTTATCTCAATAAACTGTTCCCATAAGAAGTATGATCTGTCTACTTTAAAAAAATTTATGTGCATTCAACAGGGCCGTATCCTGGATTTTTTTGAGTTGGACAAACATTTCAAGGGGGGGATCAAACCTCTAATTATCCTTCTGGATAATGCCTTGTATACGGCTTTGTTATGTTTTTACGAGCCGAACAGAAATTTTGAGGGGGGGGTCAAACCCCCTAATGATCCCTCTGGATGTGGCCTTGGATGCAGCTTTGCTTTTTTTTCTCAGGGGTGATCGTATCGACCCATTAGTCGTAGAAAATCGGGAGAAGGTTCATAATACCAGGAATCGGACAAACATTTATAGGGGGTAAACTCCCTAATCTTCCCCCTGAATACGGCCTTGGCACTCAATAAGTTTTAATTCTCATGTGAACTTTACGCCGCTTTCCTGTGACAAGTTTAACAAACACCGTTTTATCCCTATTTCAATCCCTTTTATTCTTATGTCTGAACTGTTCGCCGAAAAGTAAGGTTGTGTTTCTGTTCCATTCTTCCTCGAGTGAGTTATACCCCGAAGTGGCAAATAATTTAATAATCTCTGATATTTTTTTATTTTACCTGCTAGATAATTACAGTAATGTCTTTGTTCCCAGAAAAACGGAAGAAACGGATCAGCAAAGCTAAAATCTTCGGCAGATTCCCATGCGTGTTTTTTGATTCGTCTATTAAAAACGAAATATCGTGTTCGTCATTACGATTTTTAACTGTTTTTGTTGTGGACTGACATCCTAAAAAATACCGTTTTGTACTTCAGAATAGCATACTCAAAACTCACGAAATGTGTTGAAATAGTGTTCTTTCTTCTGATATTGGTCACTAATAACCATCACCGGAGATTACCAGTTTTATACCAATTTGTGGCCTTTCTCAGTCTTTGTCAATTCTGCATCATTATGTTTTTAAATTTTTTGCGGCCTTCTTCTGTGGTAAATTTTTTAAGCTGATTCTCCTTACATTATATAAGAAAAAGGATTTTTTTAAAAAAGCTACAGAGATCGTTTGGATCAGTCCCATGAAAGAGGGTAATCTCTAGTAGATTTCCTTGCGTATTTTTCGATTCGTGTTGTGTTTGCCATTATAATTTTTAAGTTTTTGCTGTGGACTGGACATCCTAAAAAAAATACCGTCTTCCGCTTTAGAATAACTATAAAAAAAAAGTTGCTGAAAAAATGCTGATATACTTGGCTTTGTTTTTTACATGGGTCATCAATAACTTTATTACCAGATGTCAAGGCCGTATTCGGGGGAGGGGTTGTGCTTTAAACCCCATCCCTAAATGTTTGTTCGACTAGTAAAATAAAAAAATGGATGAAAAAAAAACGTTGACGCCTTTAAAAAATGTACCCCTGCCAACAAAAATACTCCCCCCCAGAAAAATATAATAAAAACAACAAACCCTGTGTATGGCCTTTCTGGTGGTTGAGAATTGTGAATCACAATCTAAAAATGCTTCTCTGAAAATATCAAATAATTGACAAGATGTTTCTGCCCTAAATTTGAGTAGTTGCTGTTCGTTCTAATAAAGAGAATATTTTGAAAAAGAGCAGGATTTCTATTAAATTTCTATCCTTATATGGTTTCGTACGTTCCATTCCTAAGGCTTCTTATTCATTCAGATAAGAATTCCCCCGAAGCTTAAGACTTCTTTTAAGACAACAAAACTTCCTGGTTCGATCTACAAGAGAAGACCTAAACACAATATATTCCGGTCTTTCTATAATTTTATAGTCGTCTTTCTTACAGTTCTAAAAGCAATAATTCTTGTATAATTATACACTATAATAACAATTCTTGTTGTAATGATAAGGTTAGTTCTTTATATAGTTCAAGCCTTTCAATAATTTTACATAGTATATATTTAATTCTTGTTTTTCTATAATTTTCCAGTTATTTTGCCTGATGTAAGCTTCTTCAACTTCTGCAGGGAATAGTTTTTATTTTGGTTATTGGTCTATTTTGATGTTTATGGTATAGTTCTAATGAAGTTGCATCGGCGTGTTTTCTGAATTGCACAAGTAGGTCTCTCAAAAACCAATCCAAAAAAGTCAACTTTTACATCTTAAGGTCTTAGCTTTGTTGTGCGTATGCGTAAAAAGTGACTATCCACATGGCCAGACTGGCCAAATTTGTATTTTTTAGTCAAATATACAGAAGGTTAAAATGAACAAGCCACTAACAAATACAATGCAAAATCAAGAAATTAAAACAAAAAAAATTGTATAAAATATAAATATGAAAGAACAACATTAAAAATAGGAAAAAAGGATGAAAAATGAGCAATTATGTTAACAAAAAAAGAATAAAATAAAATGAACTAAACAAGGAATCTGATGGGTAAACACAGGGGAAAACTATGACAGTGGCGGTTCTAAAACCATTATTGTAATAATTTAAATTTGGTAATAAAAAGCCCTAGTCAGGAGAACTTTCCGCTAGCAGCCTTGATTCACTTTCCAGGTCTAGCCAAATCTTCTAGTGAACATCGAACCGACAGCTTTCTGCTAATCGGAATGGCAAGCTAGGTCAGCTTCACTAGCCAGCTTGTGAACGACGTGCTTTAAATCTTAGGGGTTGTCTGCCAAGATAAAACCTACTTATCACGGTTTCGAAACCACTGGGCGTCGTTTTATCAACATTGAAGAAAGAGAAATAACCAATTAATTCGTCCAAGGACCACTAACCAAACCGCAGATGGTTAAAAAATTTCTCAGACGGACAGGAAGTTGCTGATCTTTAAGCAAAATTTTCCCCTGGCGGATTGACGGGAAGTGAATCATTTAAGACGAATTGATGATAATCTTGAGAAAAATTATCTGGTATGATTATGTATTTCAACTTGAAAATAGGTGCACTTATCGAAAAGAACATAGACTTGGAAGTAGTTGTGTTTTTTCCTCACTTTTACTCCTACTGACATTGTTTCGAACTAGATCCCACCCTTTGACAGTATTTTACATTGGCTCGTTCTTCATTCTAACACATCTATAAACAAACGTGATTTTTTTTTAACCTCCAAAAAAACTTGGAAAGCGATTTTTTTTTTTTTATCAGTTTAGATTGAAAGCGACCAGTTACTAATACCTGTCCCAAGTTGCAAGTTATCCCCTTTTACCTCGAAAACCCACTTCCATATTTACCATAGGATTCGGGTAAACAAAAATGGTTGAAGTATAGTCGTCCTCCCAAATCTAAAAGTCAATACCAGCCTCCTTTCTCCCCATCGAAATTAAGTACTAATTAAGTCGGGAGGGGTTAATTGGAACTTAAGTTTTACTGTCAGAGGTTCCAGATGAGACTTTGATTTAGTCTGACGCTCGAGGTCTTAACTAACTACCTAAGTTGTCTACATTTTCCTCACAAGGTTATTTTTCATATATATCTTAGGATTGGGATAAATACTGCTCGCTTAAATTTCGAAACTTTTCTCTCTAGGTCTAAGCTTTTCTTTATCCAACATCTACTCAAAGCTATGTCACGCTGTAAATAAAATCATAGGCCCTCAAAAGCAAAAAGTAACTAGACCTCCGTTGCCTGTGCAACGGGAAGTGTTGCAGCAACTGTGCCCTGTTCCTTAGGGCACAGTTGCGGAGCAACACGTTCAACTGTGCCCTACGGGACACAGTTGCGGAGCAACAGTCTCCATTATGTCCTTCAGAGGACATTTTTCTAATGCGGATTCGATTGTTATCTTGAAGCATCTTTGATATGGTTTTATTTCGAGCTCCTACTAAACTGAGTTTGGTAAAATTTTATCTCTAAAACGTTTACTTCCGAAACTAGGGCCGTCTTAACTTGACGCCAAACATCGAACGCAGAGTTTCTAAGAAAAAAACGGATTTATTTTTTTTTTATGGAAAACTGTTAGTAATTTTAGGAACTTCTCTGGAACTTTTTTACTCTGTTTCACGTTTCCCTTCCCTCTGAAAAATCTCAAATTTTTAACTCTTACCACTTCGGAGCTACAGGTCGCTGATCACGGTGAAAAAAAAAAAAAAAAAAAAAAAAAAAAAACTACGAAAGCAGTAGTGTTGCTCCGTAACACAATAAAAATGTAATAAAAAATGACACTTGCTGCCCCTCCTCAGAAAGCTGAAATTTCCACTTATTATGGGGTTGGGGTGGAAATACCAATAGGGAGGTCCAAGTTTTGTTGACAACTTCCAAGCATTTATTTTTTATCCCTATATAATGTGTTCTGTTTTGGTCCTTAAGGAGACGGGGAGCCTACCTTTCTTTGCGGAGGCCCATTTTTAAGTTTATAAGTCTATCGCTAGAACTGTGCAAAAGTATTGTTTTTCCTTGAAAAAATTAAAGTATTTTAAGTATTATTGAAAGTTGCTACTCGTTCATAATTCCACTTTTTAGATAATAAACAGGAAGATCTTGGGATTTTGCATTTTACTTTATGACAAGGACACACATGTGATATAAAGAGTTGTTGATAGTACTTATTTGTAACATTTGTTTCATAGGTGCACGGAAACATAAATTTTTAAACGTAAGAAACTCCCAAAAATTTGTGGAAACCTAGTATACTATTTGCTGTGAAATAAAAAAAATAATTGAACCCTCAAAGGTAACAAATATCTAAAACAGTATTTCAAACTTCAAAACATGCATAAAATAAAAATACAAAGTTTTATAAGAAAAACAGTTGTCCACAACTATTTCCCCATTGGGAAAGTTTACATATTTTGTATTTAAGCCTCAAATATTTTAATTATGTGCTCAAAATTCATAAACATTTTCAACATCATTTCTTATCTGTTGAAAAAATTCATCAAATATACTCATTTCAATTTTCCATATATTTCACGCAATTCCATCAATTTTCCACAAATAAACGTGTTTGTTGGTAGTAATTTCTACTAACAATTTTTCTTAGGACGTCAGAAGCAATCCCATAACACTAATATGTTCTTGTTCAGCTAATGGAAAATTATGAGGGGAAAGTTGACAATTTTTAATTATTATCATATATTAAATAATAATAATAACAATTATTATTATTATTATTATTATTATTATATTTGTTGCCTAATTATAATTAGGAAAATAACAATTTTCCACAAATAAACGTATTTGTTGGTAACAATTTCTGCTAGCAATTTTTCTTAGGATGTCAGAAGCAATCCCATAACACTAATACATGTTCTTTTGTCTTGAATGGAAAATTAAAAGGGGAAAGTTGACAATTCTTAATTATTATTATACATTAAATAACAATAATAATAATTATTATTATTATTATATTTGTTGCCTAATTATAATTAGGAAAATAACAATTTTCCACAAATAAACGTATTTGTTGGTAACAATTTCTGCTAGCAATTTTTCTTAGGATGGCAGAAGCAATCCCATAACACTAATATATGTTCTTTCGTCTTGAATGGAAAATTAAAAGGGGAAAGTTGACAATTCTTAATTATTATTATGCATTAAATAACAATAATAATAATAATCATTATTATTATATTTGTTGCCTAATTATAATTTTGGTACTTCCTTTTTAGGCCCCATTAAACTTGATGATTGCTTGTTCGAAAAATCAGACTTTGAACGAGTCTTTAACATCAGAGACACGACAAAGAGGTAAGTAGTTTCTGATTTTTTTTAACTATTTTTTTTTAATTAATACATTTTTTACTTTTTTTTAATATAGTTCTGAAGCTAGAGTCATTCTGTTCTTTGCTGGTTCTAAGGAACTTACTTTCCTCAGGAAAGTAATGCCTAAGACGTATTTCTTTCCAATAATTCGATGACAAAAAGTAAGCTTTATTTTCATTTGTTTTCATCCGCAACGGATATTTGTAAGCCAATCACGCAGTTCTTGTCTTGGGAAAGAGAGATAACCCCGCCTTTTTAGCACATCCTGTGTGAAAATTGAAGCCAATAAAAAGAACGAAGATTTTTTGTTAAAATATCCTTACAAGTAGACAAGAGTTATCTGTTTCACTTTTTCTAAGGATGAGATCCTTTTAAGATTTAAGTGAATTAAACTGGGCTGCAAAAAGCAATCGTCGGTCCCTTTTCGAAGCCCTCGGTTATTACATTTTTGTAAGAACAATCTTCTTCAATATTTTAAATGTTACACAAAATCTATGTTTAAGCTTGATAGGAAAAAATGGAATAGAAAAAAAATAAATAAATAAAAATAGAAAGGAAAGAAAAGGAAGAACAAAAAACAGAAAAATTGGAAAAGTAAAACACACTAAACATAAAAAAAAACTAAAGAGCGCATTCGGAGCACATACACGAGGAAGCAAAAAGAAGAGTAAGCAAAGACGAGGGAGCAAAAAGGAAGCAAGAACGATCTATTTTAATATTTTAAATATTACACAAAATAGTGAATTTACGTATAAGCTTGATAGGAAAAAAGGGAATCGAAATAAAACTAAGGAAATAAAAATAGAAAGGAAAGAAAAGGAAGAACAAAAAAAAGAAAGGTTAGAAAAGTGAAACACACTATTTCGGTTGTGCACATTCGGAGCACAAAGACGAGGAAGCAAAAAGAAGAAGAGTGTTTAATTTATATGAATTATCAATTGCAAAACCAAACATTTTTCATCCCAGAAAAATAAACCTTACTTTTAGTACCTCAATATTGATTGTTATTAAAACTGCCCACCCAAGAGATGAAGTTCCCTTCCCGTTTAAGAAGCTCTTTACAAAAAAGAATATTGTTGAAACTATCATACTCTGGCAAGATTAAATAAATTATTTTTATGATATTTGCAATTTTCATATAACAAACATTCATATAAATATAATTTTTGATGCGTTTTTTAAAGTTGTTTTTCGTTACCCTCCTCCCCCCCCCAAAAAAAAAAATACTGTACATGGTCTTGTCCCTCCATGACGTTTACTGCAAATGAAGGTCCACCAAGATCCTTTTTCAGGTATAAGAAGGGTCTAAGAAAATATATTTTCTGTAGAAGATTAAATCTACTATATAACCTACTTTCATTGCAACGCTAATACGACTACTTATTAGCTCATTAATGGCTTCATATGATAAGATGAATCTGGACGAAAGATGGAAATATCGACATGCAAACTTATTTGGACATTTGTTTTTAAAGTCGTCGAAAAGTTTTAAAAAGAACAAATAATAATTTTTGGGTAAAATTAAATCATTGAACAAATTGATATCAAAGCATGTGGATAAAGGGCATTGTAGTGTATTATACCTATAAGGATTACCTTTGTATATCTTACTCTATATAATTGGTAAGTTTTCGTAACCCCTAGCTAATCATGTCTGATTTCACAACGGGTAACTGAAGCCAATTATTCTAAAGTTATTTCCACAATCAGAGTCCAGCTGGTTTTTGATCTTCAACTAAGAGAATATCCTATTGTGACTCACGGCAAGAAGATTGAGTTTGAGCGTCTTAGGAGTTTTTTTCGAGGGGGACGGGGACTGCGCTGCTTTGCGCTTCGGAGAGGGTATTAGCATGTTCTTTCTTATAAACTAGTATATGCAACAGAGCATTTGCCCCTACCCCTCACCCCTAGATTTTTGCTCCCCCGAGATCTTGGAAAGTACCTTTTTTGGGTATTTTTATGGAAAATGCTGTTTTTTGTATCTTCGATGAAAGTGCCTTTTTTTAGTATTTTCATTGAAACATTAAAAAGAAACATAAAAAAAGCAGCCAAGATCATCCTGCCATCGTTGATTAAAAAAAAAAAAAAACTGTTTTATTTCCCCCTATACTTTTATATATCCCCCTATATTTTTATGGGCTGATATATTGGGTTTATTTAGCAGCTTTCTATTATTTAAAATTCCTATTGTGTAGAACAAACAAGTCTGACCAGAGAAGTCGGTTAGTTTTATCTCTACTTGCTTCACCACGTTAAGAGCATGACAAATCTTTAAATTTAAACTTTGGAATCATAACAGCCTCTGTCGCATTTTTTCTTGCTATTAACTAAATGAGATATGTTTAGGATTAGAGTTCACTTTTTTTTAACCGCTGATGACATCATTTTTATCAGCAGTTGATTAAATTTTAGCAACTCAAATACTATGACGAATCAGTTTGAAGTCAATCATGTTAAAATGAAGTTGAAATTGTTTATGAGAAATAATCTTGATCTTGGTACGTAAATAACAATTAGGCTGTTCACTTCGTCTTTAGATATTTAATTAGACAGTTCATGTTTCCAGGCACGTAAGTAGAAATTTAACTTAAAGGAGTAGAGCACAAAATAAAAAAAAACACAAAAATAGGCAAATTATGTGATCCATTAACAAAAAACTAAAAAAATATTAAATCTCAAACTTTTAAAAGAATATCGACAGGAATTAAACACCCCCTCCGTCCCTGTCTGTTTCAATAAATTGATGTCATTAAAAAGAGCCTTGGCACTAGGTTACTATTTAAATTAGGGGAATGGACAGTTACTGGATACACAGTTGGAAGTGTACAAGCACTTATTCTAAGGTCTTCCAGAAAAAAAATATTATTTTATGAAATAATTTGACGTTATGAAATAAAAGTATGGATTTAATTTTGTTGGTGATTTTGAAGATCTATCGCTGTTAAAAAATTTTCATTGAACTTTTCATCAATTGTAAAAATACGCAATATTCACGTAAAATCAAAAATTTTCAAATTTTTTTTACTTTTCCACTTCTTCAAGCTTGGGTCTTATTTATAAATTTTTCCTGTGAAAAGATCAAACCAAATCATCACATTTCACAACCAAAAGTTACTGGATCATCTATTTACAATATTGACTGGTTTCGTGGGAAAAGTTACTCATCCGGGACTAGTTTTCGCATTATGTATAAATCTAAATTGTCTTAAGGGAGGGAAGCCAAAATCTTGTATCTTAGTTAGTAAAGAATTTTAGGAAAATCCAACTATGATTACCCAATAACAGTGGATTTAAGCAGGCCTGATCTTAAAAATATTCTCTCTTTGTTATTGATACATTCATTGGTAACTATGCCGATACTCCTGTACACTGTGATTTTATGATTTTTCCTGCACAGGTGTTATTTTGGGACCAACCCTATGCACTCGCTGAGTATTCTGAAAATGTCCACATAAGAGCCAAATTTAGGGGGTCAGGCGCCCCTCGCTCACTTTTGAATGTTAGCTTCTGCTGGTGTGTCAATATTCTTAAATTAATGATTTTCCTGATACCCTAATTGTTTCCTACCATTATAATTGTTTTATATTAATTTTGATTAAATTTCGATTTTAGGTTATGGAAGTGATTTCTCCACAACAGAGAGGATTTTATCGAACAGTGGTAGAGATGAGAAAAAGTGCTTGGTTGGAGCACGAAAAAGAAAAGCACAGAAAGTTCTAAAGCACATGGTATATTAATTAATTAACATTTATTTTATCAAATAATTAATTAATACTAATCTGCATAGTAAGTAATAAATGCCCAATATGCCGTAAAAACAAATCCCCGTCTTAAATTTTTGATTTTCAAAACATAAACATAACATTTAGTTATTTTTTAATACAAAATTTAGTGTTAAAGTTATTTAATATTACAAATATTTACCATAATAAATATACAGTTTAGAGTTAGTATTTCAAAACGTTAGTCGAAACTTAGTTCCGATTTTCAAAAGCCTTTGACATAAAGTTGCCGGTCTATGATATAAAGATAGTTGATTATGTTAGAATTTAAAACACATGCAGTGTAATTTGTGATTTCTGAAGATTTACAGGTGTTCAGGGCCTTCCTTTCGCAAAAATATATGGGGAAGGGGCAAAAATTTTAATTTTTCAAGATCTGTGAGGATTCGTTTCTTTTTTTGTATTTTTCAACCTAAATACCAAAAAAGGTATATTTTTTTCAAATCCTGGATGGTTGGCAAAAAGATCAAGGAGAAATACCCCCCTCCTCTCTGATTAACGCTCGTGTAAGCATTAGAGAACACAAGATTTTTCATTTGCTCATTTGACTCTGGCCCACTCTCATCTCCCTATTCTTTCTTCTTCTATTTTTCTTTCTTTCTTTCTTCTTCTTGTATTCTCTCTTCTCTATAATTGTTACTTTAGGATTGTATAGAAACGTAAATATTATATAGTTTAAAGTAGTGTTTTTATTTATGGAAGATATGTAACATTTTATATTAACATGCTATATTTATAATCACATAGACTGAATACAACACAAAACGTAAGTCTGCATCACTCAGTATGAGGGGGAGGTTAAACTTGCAAAAACGTGAAAAGGTAATTCATATGTAAATACCTAAGAAATTACAGGGGAAACTCAATAAAACTGCGAGTTTGTAAGAGGGAGTTCTTCAACTCAAAAGACACCCCTCCTCCCACATACATTCTTGCAATAGAGTAATTAGCATGGCCTGGATAGTGGCTAAAACTACGACAAATTAAAATATGAAGCAAGTCGGAGATTGTCGAAGTCACCCTTAATTTGGATTAAAATTAACTAAAATTAATTATTAAAATTAATAGAAAACGATCTAAAAAAAACTAAAAAAAGGAGAAAATTCTGTATACTTTTACCAAAATATTTAATACTATCTAAAGTTTAATAATCTCGTGAATATAGATTATGTTTAAATTATTATTTCTTTTCCTCCTTTTTTGAGGTTTTAATTCTCTTTACGGAAGAACTTCTTTCTTCTTCGAACTTTACTTTTTCATGTGAAAGCTCCTTCCATTCTCAATTAAGTCTATTGATTGCAATTTTATCTGATTTATGCTATAATTATTCCATTTCAATAGGTACCGTCAGACCTGGAAAGAAGTATTTCACCTGAACCGGATACATTGAATATCTTTCCACCGATCCAAGGTCATTTAGACATGCGCTTGACAGTCTGTCATTATGATCAGCAAAGGAAAGGATCGGACAATTTACGAGTCTCAGACTCAGAAGTCTCCAGTTTCGATGGAGACGAAGCACGTAGACGAAGTGAATCTGACGAACTACGACGATATAATGAATATGATGAAAATCGCTATTTTTGCCATTCTCATAACTCAAGTTTCCCTAACGAGGACCAGCTTGCTTTACATCGGTATCTGTATCACCAGTTTGAGAACATTGAAGCAAATTTTGAAAATGGTGCCGGAGCATTCCGAACATTGCAGAAAATGCAAGAGTACAGCAGACTAATCGCGTCGACAACACTGCGCAGAGAAGAACATAAAGACCTTGCTGATATTCCATCTATTATCAGTGTCACATCTGCTGTTACAAAACAAAACAGTTCACCTCAAAGCTTTGATTCAGCAATTGCTTCTCCAGAAAGTTTTGCAGAAGATTCACAAAATCTTTCTAAGGCTGATGATGGTGATGGAAAAGAAGAAGAAGGAGATTGTGACCCTTATGCTGGACTTCTACGTGATATGAAATTGCGAGGAGAGTTTCCTTGTCGGTTATGCGAAATGGTATTTCCTAATTTAAGAGCCTTGAAAGGGCATAACAGAGTTCACCTACAAGCTCCACCTTATAAGTGTAACATGTGTCCTACATCAAGTACTGACAAATCAGCATTGATTCGTCATATGCGTACGCACAATGGAGACCGACCATTTGAATGTCGCATTTGTCAATTTGCTTTCACTACAAAAGCCAACTGCGAACGTCATTTACGAAACCTTCATGGCAAGAAAAATCGAGAAGAGCTGCGGGCAGCGATCATATTTCATACTAATGAAGAGGTTCCAGGTCCCCCACCTATTCCTCCTACTATCCCTGAGAAAAAAGAAGAAATGAAAGATTACAAACTTACAGACAGGTACAACTATAGATGTAACATTTGTAGCTCTGTTATCAGTGAAATGAAGTTGCGTGAACACTTATCAGTATATCACTTTAATTTCTCGCCTGATATATATTCTTGCTATCAAAAAATTTTACCTGATGTGGAAATGCCACCAACTAATGATTTTCAAGAAAAGCTTAGAAGGGTGCCAAAATTAGAACCAGCAGAAACTGCCGCCGTTAAAGTACTAGTAGGCTTTGGGAAAGAATTAAAACCTACCTTACCCGTACCCCCAAAGCCCCAACATTTTACTGTTTATGAAGATCCTCAAACGATTCCACTTGATCTTAGTATCAAATCTGAGCCACCTTCCCCAGTGATTGAGAAACAAGCTCCGACCCCTGTATTTCCATTCCCCTTCTTTGTTAACCCATATGCCAAAAACTGGAATAATCTGAGTCCAGCCCAATGGTCAGGTCCATTGGATATGTCAGGGTTCAAGAAACAGTCAATTCCCGACCAAACTGTTCCTTCTCCAATAAAAAGTCCCGAGACCACTGCTGACGAAAGTCAAGATATTCGTCTTGTTATGAAAAATGGTATCCTTGTTAAAAAACAAAAACAAAGACGCTATAGAACAGAGCGTCCTTTTGAGTGTGAGTTTTGCAGTGGGAGATTTACTCTACGTTCCAATATGGAGAGACATGCCAAACAGCAGCATCCTGAAGCATGGAATGCACGCATGAAGGGCAAAATTTACGAGTCTTTTAAAACCCCTGTCTTAGATGATGATGATCATGACTCATCTGCTGAAGAGTCTGACGATAATTTAGTTGTAGATGAAAACTGTAGAAACTATGAGGCAGTCCACGGTATACCCTCTTTAGATAAATTAGAGGCGCTGGCCAAAGGTCCCACATTACACAATGAGAAAGAGCAAGATAAAGCCATTAGTGACAAAAAGAAAAGTGCTTACTCTAATGCCCCTCACCGAGTTACCTGCCCTTACTGCCCCCGTCGGTTCCCATGGACGAGCTCTTTAAGACGCCATATTCTAACACACACTGGCCAAAAACCCTTTAAATGTACCTTTTGTCCCTTGTGGTTTACAACTAAATCAAATTGTGATCGTCATCTTGCCAGAAAACATAGCACAAGTAGCAGTAAAAAAATAAATAGCACTGGCTCTGACCACAGTGATGAAACCGAGAGCCACTGCTCCTCACCTAGCTCTGGAGAATTGGGTGTTATTGAATCTATTTACTTGTGTCATATATGTAGCAAGACATTCAATGAACAGCCAGTTCTCATTCAGCATGTGCAACTCTATCATCCTGAAGCATTTCAAACCATTGTTTCAAAGAATGACATTGAATTGGATCTTGAATCACCGACTGGTTGCCAAGATGAAGATAGCGAGTCGGCCCAAGAAGAGGAGCCTCTACGAAGGGTAATTTCCAAAGAATTTTCTTTTTGACAAAATAAAATAACTAGTATGACGGAGACCCAACCTACAAATATATATTTGCTTCTTTCTGTTAACTAAACTGTCTTTTTATGGGGCTAGTAATTTGGTTAAAAATTAGATTATAATTACGAAAAATATAAACAATATCCTGCAGGGGGGCTGGGCTAAATTTCAAACATTAATGTGAGGCTCAGAAATGTAGAGTTAGTTTAGCTCAGGGGTTTCCAGCATATGGTGCAAATGCTTCTAGGGGAAAGATACAAAAAAAGGGGTGGCAATCTGATTTCTTTTTCCTATCAGAAGGTTGGACTAAAAAAATAATACAAAATAAAAAAAGATGTGGATGGGATTTTAGAAAAAAACTGCATTTTTCTGATTGGGTATGTATGCAAGATTTGAACACCGGGGTTAACTGCTTATTTGTTTAGCTGCTATCAACGTTTTATGTTTTTATGAGCTAGTTAAAAGACTAATATTGGCCAAAGCATTTAGTGGTGCAAATTGGAAGTTAAAAAAAAAACATAAACGAAATGCCAGAATAGATCAAATAGAGTAGAAGGTTGATGCTACAGCAAAGAAAAAATACCATTTTTGACTTGTTTTTCTGACGAGTTTTTAAAATAATTTAGAAGAAATTAGAAAAGGAAGCCTACACGAGTAGTTTTTGGCAATTTATATATGATTTGTTTCTAAATATTTTGAGTTTGTTTTTCGGACGTGCATTTAAAATAGTTTGGGAGAGATTAGAAAACAAAGACTTCAAAAGCATTTTCAGACTACACATATATTATAAATGACTACAAATACTATTGGCTACATACAATAGACTACAAATATATATTCCTTAACATTTTCGACTTACTTTTCTGAAGAGTATTTAAGATAATTAAAAAAAAGTTAGAATTTTTACTCTGTTAATGCAATATAAATTTTTGAGTGCAGAAATTTATTAGAAAGATTATTGATTCTTATTGGCGGTATTTGAACATGCTTACTATTTTTTCTCTGTCCGATATGGGTCATATTATATCTTATCATAGCTTTCGTTTTATCTTTTATTATTGAAATTGTATTATAAGACAGCAATTTTCCTTCTCTCCTTGAGATAAAAATTTGGAGTGGTTTATAAAACAAACTCTTGAAATGACATCAGCTTTTAAAGATAATCTGGAATGTGAGAGTCACCGTCACTTATCTAATTTAAATAAGGTTTTTATAATAATGTATAATATAATATGTATATGTATAATATGTATAATATAATATAATACAATATGTATAATATGTATAATAATGTATAAGGTTTTATAATAATGTTATGTTTTTGCATTCGTCTAAAACTCTAAGAAAATACTGTAAAAAATTGGCTTAATCTATATCAGCTCTTCTGATTGAATAAAGAGTTGAGTCTACAATTGTTTGAGCACTGTTCTTTGCAATCTATTACTAACTGTTCAAGGTTTTGGTATGTGTGAACTTGAAAACGAGGCTTTTGATAAGTAAATTCATTCTAAAGGCCATCATCTTCCTCTTCATTGTAAAAATTATCTGGTATTTTTAACAAGAGTTAGCAGTAGTGGGGGTGCGAATTGTACAAGTTATTTCTCAAAATCAACAGGATTTTAATGCATTTACTGTCTTTTTGTGACTTTCCTAGAGATTATTAGATTTTCAAAATTAATGCTGCAAAAATACAAAAAATTTACAATACGCTGAAATGTGATGGTTTTCTAATTTAGCAAATTTTTCTTAAAATATGAATCATTTCGAACGAGAAATTCGGTATAATCTAACCAATTCCACAAGATTTTACTAAAAAATGGAGTAAATTCGCTGAATATTTAATGTAAATCTACCGATACTAAACAATTCTATTACATTTACAAGTTATTTTATTGTAGATTCACCAGTTTACAAAATATGATTTTTTTTTTTTTTCTAGATCGATATGAGCATTATAAGGAAACCTCTGTTCTTTTCCCTTTGTAACTGTATCCTTGCACCACGAAGTTGAAGGTGGTTATGTTGTAGAAAATCTTTATTAACTATAGAAAGTGCATGTTTTTTTATTATCAGCAAAGTTTTTCCCTGGCTGCTATTCCCTGGCTGGCTGTTCTTTTCCCTTTGTAACTGTATCCTTGCACCACGAAGTTGAAGGTGGTTATGTTGTAGAAAATCTTTATTAACTATAGAAAGTGCATGTTTTTTTATTATCAGCAAAGTTTTTCCCTGGCTGCTATTCCCTGGCTGGCTGTTCTTTGTAACTGTATCCTTGCACCACGAAGTTGAAGGTGGTTATGTTGTAGAAAATCTTTATTAACTATAGAAAGTGCACGTTTTTTTTATTATCAGCAAAGTTTTTCCCTGGCTGCTATTCCCTGGCTGGCTGTTCTTTTCCCTTTGTAACTGTATCCTTGCACCACGAAGTTGAAGGTGGTTATGTTGTAGAAAATCTTTATTAACTATAGAAAGTGCACATTTTTTTATTATCAGTAAAGTTTTTCCCTGGCTGCTATTCCCTGGCTAGCTGTTCTTTTCCCTTTGTAACTGTATCCTTGCACCACGAAGTTGAAGGTGGTTATGTTGTAGAAAATCTTTATTAACTATAGAAAGTGCATGTTTTTTATTATCAGCAGTTTTTCCCTGGCTGCTATCCTTTTGATGGGGGTTGGAGATATTTTGCTTACATAGAATAGGGGACGTTATCTAACCTCAGTTAGGGAAGGAATTTCCGATGTTTTGGCCTTAGTTACCGGAATTGCTACCTTCCTGGCCCTTTGCTTAGCTTCTCCTGCTTTGTGTGTAAAATATGATTAAACAATGTAGTGGATTCTAGATTTATCGTACTAGGAGCTACATACCCTCCTCCTCCATCCCAGGCTATTCGAAGCCTTTCTCTGTATACACCACCCTCAAGAAATTTCAGTTTCCTTCAAATCTTTTCTTACAACCTCCTCCCACCCAATATGGGGATTTTTTCGCTTTTCGTTTGGTCATAGATGGTTGGCCGATAAGGACGAACTTGGGCAATCTGTTATCCTTATCTCAGAACCTGTCCTAGCCATCCCAATCTCTCGCAACAGCCCAAGAAAGCGATATTGAACCGCGTTTTTGTACAGCTTGCAGTTTGAAATACATTTATTTTATTTTAGTTACCCATCGGTCAGTCCGATGGGTTACTAAAATAATACTTAGAGAGTTTCTTTGGAAAATATATAGCAAATTCTCCTTTGTCTTTCGAAGCACCCACGCCTGACCAATGCCATCATTGTAGCTTCCAATATTCTAATCTTGGTTTGCAGACGTATCTTTCTAATCTTTCAAAAAAATTTCAACTATGAAAAAACTACCATGGACCTTTACTATTCTACTTGTAACGTTTTCACTGTACCCACAGTCTTTACTAATAATAATACCTGGGACAGTGAAGCTACCCACGTGATCGATCTTCTCGTTACTCAATATCACCGTTCTTCACCTTCACTAGTTCCTGGAGTTAGCGACTTGTCTTCTTAGCATTAGTTTTCAAACCTATTCCTATTTCCCGATCTGAAAGCTCAAAGGAATTCAGTCGTTTTGCCAACATTTTCATCTAGGAAGCCTTTTTGAAATTTCTCAGAAAAGTGTGTGAAAAGTGAAAAAGCAAGCAGAATCCCTCTTCCTCTACTTGTCCTTCTAGGCATAGCTTTAGTTCCACAAAGAACTTTTAAAGGCTAAGTAATCTATCAGATGAGAGAAAGGTTGAAATGGCTAGGAAGTGAACGGATGAAGGATAACAGATTACCCGAGATGGTCCTTTTCAAACGAAAAGCAGGTCATCCCTGAATGAGATAGGAGGAGGTCACTAGGAAGGATTTAAGGGAAATTTGAACTTTCTGAGACAGTTTGAAGAGGAATATTTTGAATAGATTGGGATGGAGGAGGGAGAGTGCGTAGCTGTTCTGGCTTTAGGCGGCTTAGCGCTGAAGCGAGTTGTTATTAGTAATAGTAGACATCAAATCCAGCAATCCATCACTTCTTTTATGACCAAGTTCAGAAGCTTTAGTATAAAGAGTGGCAGGGATTGGATGTCGGGACGGCAGCCACTTTTTATAAAGGATAATTTATATTCGTTTTAGCTTTTAGCGTCACTTTGATTTAGCGTACTGGTAATAAACTGTTCTCAAGCATTGTCTAATAGTAATATGTTTTTGTTTCCTTTGTCAAATTCATCATACATCAGACTGATCAATCACATTGCAAAACTACTATTCTAAGCCTGCAATTAAAAACAAAACTGTCTTCAATTTTCGCCCTGATTTGAAGTCATAAAAATCAAATTGGTCAGTAACTTAAAAGCAATTTTTCTCCTGCTACTGAAAAAATATATTTTTACAAAATAAAAATGAAAGTGTAGGGTGATCCCGATATAAAAATCAGCCTCGATTAATTGTAAAATGAGTCATGACGGCCCCTTGGTTTTCTGAATCTTGAATTTTTTTTGAATAGCGGAGCATAAGAATTTAACTCTTAGTTCTTAGTGCATTTGGACATAAAAACATTAAAAAAAGATGTTTTTTGATGAAACATCATATCATCCTTCCTAATTTAGATGTCTTTTTTTAGTTAACCTGCGCTTTCTGTCCACGGTCCTATTGGTCAGTATCGGAATTTCGTCTACACATGGAGCAGCACAGCAGGAGTGAACAGCTTGCATCAGATGGTAGTAGAAATTTTGCTTCAAGAGCAGAATATCAGTATAGTGAAAAAGATCACGAAGAAATGTCAGATTTTACCTCTTAACCTTGAAACTTGCTTAAAGACGAGCTCCTTCTAACATAACCTTCGTGGGACTCTTTTCTGAATAGTTACCAAACAAGACTGAAAGACTCTTTGATCTCCAGGAATGCCTCGCGTTACTATGCATTGATGTCCTAAATTATTTTCTTTTTTAATGACATACCTGGTTACCTTATACAAGAGAATTTACCTTCAAAAGTTGAGATTGTAGCTTGATATTTTACCTTCAAAGGTAATGGTTGGCAAAAAGGAAATCTTGCAACCCATCCCTTTTCTGTCAAGACCTAGTAAAAGACGAACTGAGCACCCGTGCTGTGATTGTGGCTAAAACGAAGTTAACGAATTTTTAAATTGTACCTGTGGGAGAAGTTGTACATGCCGAAGAATTGCTCCATCGAAGCTTAAAGGCTTTATGTCCATTTGTGTTAACTATTTACATTGTGGTGCACTGTTGTCATTCCAAATTGCTGTTGACACTTGTCACTTTCCTAAAAGATCTCGATTTGTAAATATCAAAGAGTTGATCTCTTACCTATTTTTTATTTAATGACGGGTCTTTTATGTTTAATCTAAAAAAAAATTGTGTTAGTTACTTCTTGCTTTTATAAATGTTATCTTTCATGTGTACTTTGGAAACATGTACAAATTCAAAATTTTGGTAACTTGCAAGAAAAAAAAAGAAAAAAAATACATAGCAAGTTTTAAACAGGATTTGATATTGTCCCGAGCTTGCTCGACTCTGATACATATACGATTTATATTCATAATCGTACTCCACTTATTCGACTGAACATCCATTTGTCTTTCTTTATTTTCTTTTTCGAAGAAAGCAACGTTTTAAAGGAACCGTTCCATGTTACTCTTTCTATTTTTTGCTGATTTATTCATTTTATAAGGGCTAGATTATAGGCTCATGGGTAGTTACCATTTATGAGCAGCTGTGTGAGAGATTTCTTATAACTTAAGTAGATTAACTTTCACTTGTACTTCCCCTAAAGCTCATGAGTGGAGTTCATAGGACACACCTTTAATATTGATGGATTTTTAAATAAACATATCATAGCATTAAAAACGTACATTTAATGATCACAACCCCAACCATGTTACGAAATAATCAATTCAAGGAAGGGATATTAACTGATGGCGACGGTCTGTTGAAGCATTCACATAATGAAAAAATCTTGCTTAGCAATTAAATAATTGAAAAATGTAAATTTCACTTATTTTGGCTAGTATTTTGGAAAAGGGAAGCTCAAGATTTATAGCCTCTTCTCATTGGGTATGTTTCGTAGTAAACGCCAATTTAAAAGATTTATCTAGATATTGCTGTAAATGAAAAGAATTTTAGTTCAGAACAATTTTCTTGACCATGCAAATGGACATTTACTACCTGTATATTATACTCTGTAATTGATTTAGGTTCCTCCTCCTCCCAAACATTACTGAGTAACTACCCTCTTTATATTTAGCACGATCTCAATGTGTATAGGCAGAGTTGTATTTTTTCGATGTTTCTTAGTGTTGCCTTTTAGTTCCTATTCCTTTTTGACCATGTGCAATCATTTTTAGATGTATATACGAAGTTCCGTTTTGAAGGGAAAGTGAAAATAAATTCCTTGTTAATTGAGTTTCTAAGCTATTATATTTTGTGTTTAAGAAACTAGGTCCTTACCTTTTACTTTTACATACTGGCTTGAAGGTAGCATTGGTTTTATTTCTGTTCTCTGCCATAGCCAAAATTCGCTACAGTTATAGATATAGTGCGGTCGGGAGGGGACAAAACAGGGGGTTTAAAATTTATAGGGACGTAAAATCAAGGGGGAGAAACAGTTTGTTTTTTAACGTAAGAATTTACATTAGAAGTCTAATGCTTTCTTTTATTTAAGCTATAATCTAATTTTTTATTTAAAAGTTCTTTTTTTGGTAGTTTTAACAGAAAGCCCAGTATCAAAAGTAATACTCTGTCAAAACATTGGAGACAAATAAAAGTTCAAATGAGGATAAACCTTTTTAATACACAGTGATAAATTTTCACAAAAAATAGTAGATATTTCGGTTACATATGTAGTGACCGTCATCAGTAGGAATACTAAACTGATGACGATCGCTGCATATGTGACCAGAATATTTAGTATTTTTTTTGTGAAAATTTATGACTGTCTATTAAAAGGATTTATCATCATTTGAACTTTTTAGTTATCATCATGGAAAGGCAGTGTGGTCTAAGAAATTATCTACTTGTGAACAGATCTTCGTTTCATATACCCAGAGTCACCGCTATGGCCTGTCGCATTCGTTTACATTACTTCTGAATTATTGTACAAAAAGAAAAGAAGGGCACATGACATGAATGAATTTTTTAAATAATCCTCGGTGGCTCTTTATTCACCCTAACTCCTCGCCCTCGTTCTTTATGCTAAAGTTTGATTCTTTGTCACAGCTCTACTTTTTAAAACAATACAAAATATTAGCGTAAAGAGCGAGTTGTTGAGGAGGGGACAACCTCTTTCATATACGGAATAATTTCTGCTGGTTTTAAGTTTTGATGTCGCTCCTTACTTACAGTTAAGAAACTTGTTTTTTTTATTGAATTTCTGAACGTTTTTAAATTAATGCATGTTTTGATTTTGGCTCACCACATATGAATAATTAAAACGAAATTTGCATATTAATTTTTCTTCCCCTTATATTTTTATTATTATTAATTTTTTAACCCCCTTATATACGAAATATATTCTGTTTGTTTTAAGTATTAATGCTGCTCCTTACTTCCAGTTGAAAAAAAACTTTTTTTATTTATTTTCTCAACAAACAACAAAGAGAGATAAAACTCAACAACAAAAAACTCTCAAACGAGACTGCGGCCAGTAGAGAGAAAAGACTAAAATAACGATGAAAGACTAAAATAACGCGGATGTTTCGCCTGTATTTAAACTAGGTGTCCTCAGCACAAGATAAAAAGAGAGAAAAAATACTAAACTAAAAACAAATAAAACCATCACCAATATCTATAAATACAATTGTCGCTACTGATCCACGTAGGGAAAAGAAGCTATTAGAGTTACTACAAGGAAAACATCAAAGCAACGGAGGAAAAATCGTGAAAACAGAAAATAAGTTCTGTTGTGAAATAATCCTTTTGTTAGCTAATATTGAAGCAACTCTTTTTGGTCGAGCAGGTAATCTTTTCTCCTGGTGATTGTGTAAAATTTTAATTCCCTCATTGACTATTGGTTCATTTTTCAAAAGACAATCATAAATTGGGTCAATATTTAAATTCCCTGTGTCTCTATTTATTGAAAGATTAGCAAATATATGTTTTTTAATTTCTATAGCCTCCCTCACCCACTGAGAAAAACCCTTATCGTTAGAAATAGCTATAAAATCATCAAATTGTATAAAATGTTCAGGATGAAAGAATGTATATTCAGACAGAGCCGAAACAAAAGTTTCAGGAGGCTTTCTTAACTGTAGAGTTTTTTTCTATTGAGTTGCGATGCTCAATAAATCTTTCAGTAAATTGTTGGTGAGTTCTACCAATACAAAACTTTCCACATGAACAAGGGATTTTATACACCCGTACTAACTAAATCTCACCGGGTTAAATCCTTCCCAGAATTAAGAAAACTATCGAATGGTCTCACTGATTGGAAACAACTATCAATGTTATGTTTACACAAAATTTGTTTTAGCATCTCCCCCCAAAAAAGGTACATAAGGCATCGAAATGAAACTTTTCAGCATATTTAAATCTGTACACTGTGAAACTCTAATAACCCTATTGTTATGTTTAATGCGTCTATTTTTTTTTTTATTATTTTATCAATGAATTTAATCGGGTAACTATTACAAAATAAAATATCCCTCAAATACAACAATTCAGAATCTAAAAACTCCTGGGAACAAGTTCAGAGAGCTCTATCCACCAGTGCAATCACAACCCCTCGTTTCATTGAAATAGGGCGGCACGAATGAAAGTTCAAATACCTATCACTGTGTGTAGGCTTTCTATATACTGAGAACAGTAAATGGAAATCACTTTTAATCAAAAGGATATCACGAAAAGATAGTTTGTCATTTTCTTCAAACTCCACTGTAAATTTTACATTTTTATCAAAACTATTTAAATGTTCATGGAAAAGAGCTAAGAACTCTAAACCGTGTTTCCAAATGCAAACCACGTCGGCCATGAATCTGGAAATTCACTCCTGGAGATTTTTCACGGACCCCCCCCCCACGGAAAAATCCTCCAAACAATTCCAACGCAGCTGAAAATTTCACCTAGACATTTCTATAGAACATTTCCACATGCAAATTTGAGCTGGTGAATTTTGTAGAGGAATTCTGTGAAATTTCCCAGTGTAGAATGTTCCCTGGAGAATTTGCCCCAGAAAACTTTCCTCCCCACAGAAAATGTTTCCCATGTACCCCCCTCAAGCAGAAAATGTCCTCCCTCCCCCAAAAATGTCTGTATACTTCTAAATAAAAATTAAATTTCATAGCTTGTAGCCGTTTCCCCAGGGGTTGTGAGGGTTAAGTTATCCCCAAAGGTATAGTTATTGGACCTTTTAACTATTCTGAACAAAATGGCTATCTCAAAATTTGAGTCATCGGCTTTTGGGGAAAAGGGGCATGGGAGGGGGCTTGTGGTCCTCAAGTCTTTTGGTGACTTAAGAAGGACACTAAAACTTTCAATTTTTGTTTAAATGAGCCCTCTGTCGATCTTCTAGGACCATTGGTTCAATACAATCAACCCTAGGGGAAAAAAAACAAGAAAAAATAAATGAACACACATCCATGACCTTTCTTCTGGCAAAAACAAAATTCCACATTTCACTGATAGAAGCTCGAAACCTCTTTAGTAGGGTGACGCTGAATCTCATGATGCAATTTTCATCAAGATTTCAGAAAATATTCTGAGGCTCGTAGCTTTTAATGGGTAACACTAAACTTAAAGAAAATTATGTGTTTGGAATCGGCATAGAAAACCAGCTCTTTTGATACATCTATTTATATCAAACTTTTGTTTTTTTAGAATTTCGGTTACTATTGAGTCGAGTCGTTCCTTACTTACAGTTAGGTAAACGAACTTTTTGATGAACTAATACTTAGGAGGGAAAATATTTTGCACTCATTCCTATCCATAAGCATAATATTCTAAGTCCCCTTGCCCTCCCAACATACTTCCCGAAAGCCTAAAAAAACTCGATGCCTACAGTTTTTTCCGATATTCTATTTTCTATTTAGAATATTTCTATTTAATACAGACTTTCTATCTCCACAGCCTTGTCAAATATGCAGGTATTCTATTTTTATCACTACTTCACCATGAACACATTTGAAGTTCAACTAGCGCAAGTAACAAAATTTTTCAACCGGGTTGAAGACACAAATTTTTTTGGCTCCGAGATCTTCTTCCTATAAACACAACCTCCTCCTCCTGGAACTTCAAAAGTTCCATATTGACTCTCACGGGTCTGTTCTTAAAAATTGTTGATGTCATTTTAATTTGATCCTCCCCAAAAGTCAAATTTTGAGGTCTAATTGGCCTTTAGCACTTTTAGAAAATTTAAAATTGATCACCCAAGCTATTTCTGAGATAATGTAAATGCGCTATTTTGATAACCTGGGTATACGATATCTTTGTGATATATAACTCTTTAATTAGGTATCATTAGATCACACTTCTGACACTGACTGTTGCTCTCACAGAAATAATGTTGACCAATTAGAGTGGGCCTTAGAGTTGCATCTTGTTTCTTTAAATGAGCATCAAGTATATGTTCATCTCTTAGCGAGTGGACTTCGTGAAAACCAAAAATTAACTGTTAACTGTGTTCTTGACCTGACCTGATCCCTGAAAGAGTAACCGTTGTTTGAAAATCACGAGTGTCAACTAGGCAAGGCAGGGGGAACCACAGCTTTTGAAAGATAATTTTGGTATTTTCATTAAAAACTAATCCCCTCTCCCACCTAGATTTTGGGAAACATTTCTTTTTATATTGTAATTAAAAAATTTAAAAACTTCGTATTGCTCCTTACATTTTCATGAAGTAGTGCAATTGGTAAATTGTGCAACAGGTTCCTTATCGTTATACTATTTTTACCCATAGATCAATGACCCGAAGGAAAAGAGAATTAGTTAGGGAAAACAAAGCTTCTTACATGCGATGTTGCTAGACGTAGCAGGTCATGCGGAATATAGCATGATTGGGAAACAAAATTAATTCAAGCATAATCCTCCTTAAGACAGTATAATCTTAGCACAATGTAAAAAAATTCGAACTACGTATAAACATCACATCTAAAAATAATGCAAAGAAGATTTTTCGATTGTACTAAAGTAAAATATGTGGCACAATAACAGTTTACGCACTATCTGAATTTTCGCGCGAAAGATTTTTGAATTCAGCGGCACATGATAAAGATGGAATATTTTTTAGATTTAGAGGGATTTCATGGTGTTGCCTGTTATGGTGAATAGAACGATATTTCTGCTGTGTTGCTTTTTTTTAAGAGCCGGGAATACTCTAGCCTAGAGTCTTTGATTCTAGAGGGGGGGGGACTATAATCAATTTCCCCCGGGCGCCACCGATCCTAGGAACAGCTGTGAGTAAGACATTACGTTTTCAAAAGCTGTCAACCCATCAGAAAATAAGACAACTTGCAGCACAACTGTTTTTACTCTTTTGAGGCATTTTTCCCGCCGTCCAAACAAAAAACTGTTAGCTAACAATTTGCCAACAATAGTGTTTTCGCCGTACAACTAAAAACTTTTAGGTAACAACATGGGCGCCCATAAGGAGGGCAGGGGGCTCTAGCCTCACCCCTTGCTGAAAGGCACTTTCTTAAATTTTTAGATTTTTGAGATTTCTATTATAAAACTAAACCCCGATGCTGCGCCGATAAGGGAAGGTCAGCGGCACCGGGGACAAAAAATAGCAGCAGCGGCACGCCACTGGCGCGATCATTGTTGACCGCAAACATTCGTATTTTGATCAGTCTTTCTCAAATTCCAGCTTTAATTTATATCAAATTTGGGCCTATTCACGGTTATGAAACTTCGCGAGTCGCTGGCTGGACGCTGGCCTTCTTCGTTATTCAGCAAGAGAACTAGAAATCTGGTAGAAACAAAATGGCTGTGGCTTTTCAGAAACCTTGCATAATAGTTTAAATATCTAACAGCTATATATTCCTAACAGAATTAATTATCAAAATTAGTATTTTTTTTTCATCGAGCAACTGTCACCATCGAGAAGAACTGTCACCATTTACATCGCAGCTGGGCTGGTAGAAAAATCTTTCCCCTTAGCTTTCATACTATCAAACATCCAGAAGGGATTTGGAAGATATATCCCCTTTTAATCCAGATTATTTTGATAACAAAGATCTGTAATCTTAAATACAGACCAACCAAATGTTTTTTAGCCAATGAAGCTGGTGGCAAATTACCAAGCTCATCAAAGGTTCTAACTCCAGTCCTAACCCTACCTGCATTACCATCCTCTCACCCAAAGGTTTCAGTAAACCATGTGATTCTGCAACCACTTTGAAATAGGAGAGTCACACCTGAACAAGTACATTCACATCCCAGCACCAACAAGAAAACAACGTGCTTCAAGGAAGAAAGGATGGTGCAACAAAAGTGCTCACTGATGCATCAGCGAAAGCCAAGATCGAAGCTGCCTTTGCTACAAAGAAGGCAAAGAAGAGGTGGAAAAGAAAAAAATTGAAGTAACAAAAGCAAGAAAAACAAAGAAGCAGGCTGTGAAGACAGTGAAAAGAAATGTGAACAAAGTTGCAGTTGGCAACTTTGTAAAAGTCATCTATGAGGGTCAATAGGGAGAAAGTAAAGCCTAATACAGATGTCAGTGTGACGATTATGAGTGGTGGGAGAAGGCTAACAGCTAGATCATATTCACTACATGAAAGAGGATTTAGGGTTAAAACTCCCGGTACTTGGACAATGTTCGGTCTTGGACAAATTTTTTGAAAAAAATATATTGTTGAGGCTTTTACCCCCCTCAATTTTTTTCTTTTTTTCATATAAATGACCTGTTTTCCTTTTCGTTAGTAGATTTTCTTAGATCTGCCTATAATGCAATTATTTAAAAAAAACTAAGTTTTTCCGAGGGAGGTAAAGAGCGAAGTTGAAACTTAAAACGGACAAAAATTATTACTTCACAGCCTATCTAATATATATTATATAAAAAATATATATATTATAAAATATATAAATTATGAATATAAACTTCAGAATTTAGAAACGCCAGCCTATGGCAAAGACTCATGAAGTATTGATTCTTTACTATACCAAAGTGTCTTGAAAAAGAGAGGTCCCTAAATCATAAGTTCCTACCTGGAATTACATCTGGTGTCTGTTCGAAAGACAATTATCTCTTCAATGGGTGTTTTACAAGCAGTGGTGCAGAATAAAAACTCACCCTGGAAGCAAAAAGAATTCTTGCAAACTATCTATGTCATCTATGAGGGTCAATAGAGAGAAAGTAAAGCCTAATACAGATGTCAGTGTGACGATTATGAGTGGTAACATGGGAGAGGTAACATTGGTAACAATGGTGGGAGAAGGCTAACAGCTAGATCATATTCACTACATGAAAGAGGATTTAGGGTTAAAACTCCCAGTACTTGGACAATGTTCGGTCTTGGACAAATTTTTAGAAAAAAATATATTGTTGAGGCTTTTACCCCCTCAAATTTTTTCTTTTTTTCATATAAATGACCTGTTTTCCTTTTCGTTAGTAGATTTCAGCCTATCTAATATATATTATATAAAAAATATATATATTATAAAATATATAAATTATGAATATAAACTTCAGAATTTAGAAACGCCAGCCTATGGCAAAGACTCATGAAGTATTAATTCTTTACTATACCAAAGTGTCTTGAAAAAGAGAGGTCCCTAAATCATAAGTTCCTACCTGGAATTACATCTGGTGTCTGTTCGAAAGACAATTATCTCTTCAATGGGTGTTTTACAAGCAGTGGTGCAGAATAAAAACTCACCCTGGAAGCAAAAAGAATTCTTGCAAACTATTTGTGTGTGCACTTCTTTGTTTAATTTAAAAACCGCACTTGATTTTTAAGCAGAAAAATCGAAATCCATAGCTACACGAGAAAAGAAAAGCTCCAGCATTCGACTGCCCCAGTAAATAATTGGCTCAAATTAATACAAAGTCAAGGGACACTACCCCCTCGTCTGTCGGTGGTGCACCAGTGGCTTTACGACACTTCGGTGGCGTTAGACCGGGCTTCTCGTCGGTAGCGTTTGAAGCATGCGCCGGCACGGCAATGGAGTCTATATACAACATTGGAAGTTCCGAATAGAACAGGTAAGCCCTACCTAAAATTCAGCTTATGTGTGACCATGGGTAACATTATCAGAGAATATCTTAAACAAATCGAATATTTATTGGAAACAATTGTTGGAGAATTTATTTCTGTTCCCTAATAATTGTGAATCCGACGTCCAAACAAAAACCTGTTAGCTAACATTGTTAGCAAACAGTTGGACGGACAAAAAACCCCTTAAGTAAGTGTGTTTTTAGTTTTCTTTCA
Source organism: Artemia franciscana (assembly GCF_032884065.1). Lineage (NCBI taxonomy): Eukaryota > Metazoa > Arthropoda > Branchiopoda > Anostraca > Artemiidae > Artemia > Artemia franciscana. The sequence goes on along the minus strand of NC_088875.1, from coordinate 7,354,963 downwards.
TTTGATTATATGGTGCTTTTGCCCCTTTAATGAGCTAGAAATTTATTATTACCATTTTCATATTATATTCCGATTGGAAGCTTTATTAAGATAAGACGGCCTTCAACTTGTTTTTCAACAGCATGAATGACAATACACAACTTGTTTCTAAAATCTGGGAAAAATAACAAAAAGAATAGCATAATTCAAATCAAAAAAGCAAAATTTTGGGCTCAAGAAAGCATTAATCCTTTTTTCGGATCTAGAAATAGTGCTTATATATGAGTTGTCGCGTATATCGGCAAACATATTTAAAATTTCATCTCATGCTCTAACTCTAGAAAACCACAATTCTAGGGTAACCTTAATATAGATTAAAGGTAGATTAATTGTTTACTTTTGAAATCATAGTAAACTAGCTGAAAGCCCTTTTGACACTTAAGAGGAGCAAATCAACCATTTAAGGTCGTATTTCCATTCATTTCCAACTCTTAAGCGATGCACTAGGCTAGAACTTTCAATTAGGCTATCCTGGCAGTATAATAACCCCCAACGAAGTTTTCATGGCCATTTCTTCCATACAAGTGGTGCAGGGAAAACAATAATACACTGCTGGCATATGTCTTTATTTAGGCCTAGGCCACAGGGCTGGAAAAAGTGTGATTGGAATGATTAGGCCCAATCAGGTCCTTTATTTGAAAGGGTCCCAAATCACCATCAAGATGAACAATTGGTTTCACAACTGTGTAATGTTCTTAACAATTCTAGTTAGTGTTGCTTCTGTAGAGAAATCATTTTCCTGAATAAAACCAATAATAAAAACAAAACTATGTAATATCAACAATAAATCAGGAAAGATTAAATAGTTCAGCAATTATGTTGATTGAAAGTACAAGGAAAATGAGATACAAGGAAAATAGATTTTAAATTTTTGGATTGGAAGAAGGCAATAGTCATCCCAATTCATAAGAAGGGCAGCAAAACTTCAACAGCAAACTATAGACCTATCAGCCTTACCTGTGTGGCATGCAAGGTCATGGAGAGAATTGTCAACAAATGCATCATTAACCATCTTGGGGCTCACTCATCAGCTGCAGCCAGCATGGTTTTTGTTCTAAGAGATTGGTGGATACAAACCTTCTTGAGTCTTACAGTCTTGTAACTGACCTACTAGAGAAAGGAATACCAGTGGATATAATCCTACTGGATCTAGCCAAAGCTTCTGACAAAGTTTGTCACTGCTACCTTATTCACAGGTTATGCACCCTGTCTCTTAGTCCAAAAGTGATCAGTTGGATTGAGGATTTTCTGAGGGACAGAACACAGCAAGTGAAAGTGACCACAGGACCAAACAGTCATGCACTCTCTAGTTCAAGTTCAAGCACTCTCTAATGAAGTCAAAGTCACCAGCAGGGTCCCCCAGGGCAGTGTCCTGGGCCCTACCCTGTTGAATATATATGTAAATGAGCTAGCCCTTATCACCAGTAACAAAACCACTCTTTATGCAGACAGTTCAAAACTCATAGGTCCTGCCAACACCCCTTCTGCCTACCTATCCCTCCAAACTGATCTCAACCACATATGCTCCTGGGTCTAAAGATGGTTGCTGGAATTCAATGCTGAAAAATGCAAGGTCATACACTTCAGACACAACAACCCCAAGCAACAGTACCTAATGAGTCACCACATACTAGAGCATGTTCAGGAGGAGAGAGACCTTGGAGTTGTTGTAGACTCCCAGTTGAAATTCAGCTCCCACTCACAGAAGATCTCAGCCAATGCTAGTAGAGCCCTAGGCATCATTAAACACAGCATTACCAGCAGAAGTAGACATGTAATCATGAAGCTCTACAAAGGACTAGTAAGACTGTGTTTGGAGTTGGGGACCATCCTGGCCACCCTTCAATTCAAAAAGGACAAGGTAGTGCTTGAGCAAATCAACAAAGGGCCACTAAGCTGATTGCTGGTATGGAAAACAAGCCCTACAGTGAATGGCCAAAGGAACTCAACCTCCCCTCTTTAGTCTATAGGGGGAAACATGGGGATATGATTCAGGTGCACAAACTCCTCTCTACCAATCAAGAAAATGAGCTCCTGGAGATCAACCCCTCCCACATAACACAAGGACACCCAAAACGAATCTGCAAACTTCATGCAAGGACTGGAGCAAGATGCAGCTTCTTCTCAAACCAGATTGTGAACCTCTAGAACAACCTCAAGGAGAACACTGTTTCTGCTGAATCAACAGATGTATTCAAATGCCATCTGGATGCTGAGTGGAGTGACAAACCACAGAGATTTGACTGGGATGCACCAGAATTTTCCACCAGAATCTAATCAACCATGTATGCAACTGTCATCACAAGGAGTGATTCAACAGGATCAAAAGTCCTTATTTCACTCCAATCTGTGATTTAAGCATTTCTACAACAAAATTTAGAAATAAGTCAATTCATGTGCTGGTATTTGGCAATGAAAATATTAAGAGGCATTTTCAGCAGTTTCATAATATGTAGAGGGCACAGTAAATTTTTTGTTGTTCATGTTATTGACTGTGTTTTCAATGAAATATTGAAAATTAATTTTCATATCAATCTTATTTATCTAATCTTAAAAGGGGTGATATATTACCACCCACATAAATATTACCCCTCACTTTCAAAAAGGAAAATAGGCCAACATTCATTTTACAGCAGGGTGTGGAAGCCATGGAATGACCTTCCACCTAAAACATTTCTAACAGATGACATAAATAGATTCAAAACAAGACTACCAGAAACAAATTTTCAAAGTAAATCATTTTTAAATAATTTATAGTATTATTTGTCAGTGTTTGTTGTAGTTGTTATTTTCATTGATTTATATGTGTGTATTATGTTGTCAGTTGTATTATGTATTATGTTGTCATAACTTCTATTTATTATATTTATTGCGACAAGCTTGAAAGCTTACCGTATTTGGTATTAATAAATAGATAAATAAATTTGATGGCAGGAAATCAGTTTTTTTTTCATCTTCAAACACTGTGTGTTTTGTTGTTTTAGCTTTTTTTAAATAATTTCCTTTAATGCTAATTATTTTAACTGTAGAGTTAAAATTTGATAAAATAAATTATAGATTTTTAAAGCTTTCTTTATGAGGTAACTAAAATTAATTTTATTATCAAGTAGATATGAATTAAGTAAAATTTTATATCCAAATCATATGAATAACTTGATGTCTTATTTATGTAATCTTAACAGGGGTGATATAAATTTAATGGCAGGAAATCAATTTTCTTTCCTCTTCACACACAGTGTGTTTTGTTGTTGTAGCTTTTTTTTTTAGTATTATTTTAACACTAAATATTTTGACTATAGAGTTAAATTCGATCAAATAAATTATAGATTTTAAAAGCTTTCTTTATGAGGCAACTAAAATTAATTTTCATATCAAATGCATATGAATGAAGTAAAAAAAAATTATATGCAAATCATAGGACTGATTTGAAGTCTTATTTATCTGATCTTAAAAGGGGTGATATAAATTTGATGGCAGGAAATCAGTTTTTTTCATCTTCACACACAGTGTGTTTTGTTGTTGTAGCTTTCTTTTAATAATTTCCCTTAATGCTAATTATTTTAACTGTAGAGTTAAAATTTGATCAAATAAATTATAGATTTTTAAAGCTTTCTTTATGAGGTAACTAAAATTAATTTTCATATCAAGTAGATATGAATTAAGTAAAATTTTATATCCAAATCATTGACTAATTTGATGTCTTATTCATCTAATTTTAACAGGGGTGATATAAATTTAATAGCAGGAAATCAATTTTCTTTCCTCTTCATACACAGTCTGTTTGTTGTTGTAGCTTTTTTTAAATTTTTTTTTAACACTAATTATTTTAACTGTGGAGTTAAAATCTGATCAAATAAATTATAGATTTTTAAAGCTTGCTTTATGAGGGAACTAAAATTAATTTTCATATCAAGTGGATATGAAAGAAGTTAAAATTTTATATGGAAAGCATAGGACTGATTTAAAGTCTTATTTATCTAATCTTAACAGGGGTGATATAAATTTAATGGCAGGAAATCAGTTTTTTCCTCTTTACATATAATACGTTTTGTTGTTGTTTTTGGAATTAATACTAAATATTTCAACTATGCAGTAATACTAGTTTTTTTTTATCCAAAAAATCATATATTCTTAAACCTGTCTTTGCGAGCTTACTAAAATTAATTTTTATTTCAGGTGGATATGAATGAAGTAAAAATTTAATATGAACATCATGGGACTGATTTGAAGTCTTATTTATCTAATCTTAACACTGGTAATATATATTTGTTTGCAGGAAATCTTTTTTTTTTCATTTGTGCCTATACTACATTTCTTTGTTGTTTTTGGAATAATTTATTTTAATACCATTATTTCAACTATTTTGCAATATATTTTTTTTTATCAGATTTCTTAAAGCTTCCTTTATGGGCAAACTAAAATTCTTTTCATTTCAGGTTGATATGAATGAAATAAAAATTTTATATGCCGATCATGGGACTGATTTGAAGTCTTATTTATCTAATCTTAACAGTGGTGACATTAATTTGATGGCAGGAAGTCATTTATTTCAATTTCACAGACAGTACTTAGCAGCTGTTAGTCCTCTAGTTCGTCATCTATTGCAAAGTCAGCCTTTTTCTGATACAATCACTTTGGACGGTGTTAGGTTAGTAGGCTATTCTTAAAATTATTTGGCCTTTTTTTTTTCTTCTGTTTTGTTTTTATAGAGTGCAAAGAAAGCTCTTTTTTTAAATGCATATGAAATTTTCTTTGAAAATATTCCTGAACAAGTCCGAATGATATCTGGGCTGGCAGTCAGGAGGCTGAGCACAATGGGTCATTTAAGGTAAATTTTAAGAAACATTTATTGGGAGAGGGTAGTTAATTTTTTCTTTTTTTCTTTTGTTAGGTTTGGTATTATCTGTTAGTTAAGTGAGTGTTTTTGTCCCTTTTTTTTTCGTTTTTTGCAATTTTTTTTTTGTTATTGGCTGAGAATTAGAGGATTGCAGCTGTCCATCATTGGCTTTTCAAATAATAGAATACTAATTGCTCATTTTATGACTAAAAAGTTCAGGGTATCAGTTATAGTAGTATATGCCCCCATTGAACCAACTGATGGAGATACTAGGCCTAGTGACTCAGATGAATTTTACTTACAGTTACAGGAGCAAATAGACAGGGTACCAGGTAGAAATATGGTGTTTTTGCTAGGAGATTTTAATGCCCAGGTTGGTAGAAATAGGGATAGATGGTATCCTAGCTTAGGTAAATTTGGTGTAGGAAAAGAAAACAGTAATGGCTATAGGCTTCTGTAATTTTGTAGGTATAACAACCTAGTTATAACCAATACAGTGTTTGGTCACAAAATGGCCCATAAGTTGACATGGTATTCACGTGATGGTAAAACAGCAAACCTTATTGATTATGCTACTATAAACAGAAAACTAGCAGGATCAATACAAGATACTAGGGTGTATAGGAGTGCTGTTATTGATGTTAAAAGTAAAGATCACCATCTAGTAGTGTCTAAGGTTAATTTAAAGCTGAAATTTCGGAAGGGTAACTCCCTCCCGGAAAGTTATGATGTTGGTAGACTTCAGGATGAAAATTTGAGAAAAAAATTCCAGGAACAGTTGAGTACTAAACTTGAGAGTTTAAAATTCGACAATGTGGAAGATGGATGGAATAATTTCAGAAAAAACAATTTGTGAAGGTGCTGATGGTGTCCTATGGAAGAGTGCTAAGACTGCAACTAGGAATATTAGTGAAAAAGCTTTAGGTTTAATAGAGAGTAGAAGGGGTTTGTATAAGAATTATCTGAGTGATAGGTCGTATGAAAACAAAAGGAATGTAAAGAAAGTGGAGAAAGCATTAAAATATGAACTAAGGAGATGTGAAGTAGAGGCCATGGATAAAATTGCTGAGGATCTGGAAGATGCGGCTAGACGGCATAATAGTAAAATATTATACTGGCATGTTAATAAATTGAAAGGGAGTAGCCAATCCAGACTAGTCCCAGTTAAAGATAGAAATGGGGCCACAAATAGTGATAAGGAAAAAGTTAAAGAAAGATGGGTGGAACATTTTGAGAATGTGCTAAACCGAGATACAGTTGCAGGAAAAGATATAGATGAAAATGAAAAAGGTTGTGATACCTTGGATGTGAAGGAAGATTTGTTTAGTGAGGAAGAATTAGCAACAGTACTAAAAGGATTAAAAAATAATAAAGCCCCAGGTGCTGATAGTATAATTAATGAGCTTCTTAAATATGGTGGCTCTGAGGTTAGGGATGAGGTTAGGGACCCAATTATTTTAGGAAAACCTTAATTAAACCACTGTATAAGAAAGGTGACAAGAGTGAGTGTCGTAATTATCGAGGCATTAGTCTGGTCTCTGTAGGTAGCAAATTACTGAATAATATGATACTTTTTAGACTGAGAGATGCTGTAGACAAAGTTTTAAGGGAATTCTAAGGGCATAAGTTCTAAGGGCATATTAGATGAAAGTGTGAGCAAAATGAATGAATTTTTAGAGGTTTTACGAGTTCAGGGTGCTAAAATAGGCTTGAAAATTAATGTTAAGAAGACTAAGTCACTAAGGATTGGAATAAGTGAAGATGAAGTGAAGATTAGGTAACGAAAAGATTGATCAGGTTGGGAGCTTCAGTTACCTTGGTAGTATTATTAGTAAAGATGGTGGGAGCAGTGAAGATGTTAAAAATAGAATAGCTAAGGCTCAGGGTGTTTTTTCACAGTTAAAAAAAGTTTGGAAGAATAGAAAGATAAGTCTACAAACCAAGATTAGAATATTGGAAGCTACAGTGATGACAGTGGTCAAATATGGCTCTGAAGCATGGGCACTCCGAAATCAGATGAAAATTTACTAGGTGTTTTCTAGAGAAATTGCCTACGGATTGTTCCGGGTACCCGGCTGACTGACTGTATTTCAAACAGTAGGTTGTACGAAAAGTGTGGTTCAATCCCGCTTTCTGGGGCTATAATGAAAGAAAGGTTGAGATGGCTAGGCCACGTTCTACGGATGAAGGATGACAGATTACCGAAGATTGTCCTTTTTGGCCAACCGTCTGGGGCTACACGGAAAGCAGGTCGTCCTTGTCTGGGTTGGGAGGATGTCATAAATAATGATTTAAAGGAAATGGGAACTTCTTGGGAGGGTGTAAAGAGGGAGGCTTTAAATAGATTAGGCTGGAGGAGGAGCGTGCGTAGCTGTGTTGGCCTCAGGCGGTTTGATGCTGCAGTGAGTTATTATAGTATATATATATATATATATATATATATATATATATATATATATATATATATATATATATATATATATATATATATATATATATATATATATATATATTCCGGAATCAAACTTAAAATTTAATAAAAAATAAATATATAAAATGACAAGGTTAGTTGAAAGAGAGCCGAAGCATCAAAAGACACAAGTGGGGGAGGAGGATATTCTCTCATTTAGCAAATCAATTACTTAGGGAAAAAAGTTCTTCTACATCTTTCTGTGGCAAATATTATTAGTGTAAAAATTGGATTTTGTTGATGCAGAACAACGGAGGCAAGGTCCAATAGGGAGATGGCTAGGGAAACATGAATTTGTCTGAGGTTTTGGGGGCTAGTGTTGGCAAAATGCAAGGTGCATAAGATTCTGGAATGTGCACACAAATGGCTGTCCCTGTCCTATGCATGCAAGCTTTAGAAAGAAGGAACAGTCCCCAAGAGGCGTTAAGATTTTGGATAAAAATCACACCAACAAGTTATACCTGTATAAAAAGCCTAGTTGGTTTTTACATTACATTTCAGACTCAACTTCTGAGTCATGCTTGCTTTTCAGCCTTAATATTATCATGTTATATCTGTGAATGGCGCTGGTTGTAGAAATAATGTTTCTGCTTAATAAATATGCTATTTTGATTTGTCAATGCTTAAGAGATGTATGTACACGAAAACGTGGCATCGAATACTATCATAATGAGATAAGACTTGAAGTACGTTCTATGACTATTTAAGATCAGCTGCTTATACAAGGGAAGTTTCACTTTGATATTCAAGATACAGAAAAAACAGTTTAATGTTAAATTGTAATTTTTTCAACCATGTATTAGACTGATAAACTAAGATAAAATGTTTTTCGGAAAAAGATGAGACTTCAAAATACCTTGAGACTCAAATAATATGGGTCAACATGGATTGAAGAGTCGATAAAGCCAGCTTTGTTTAAGAGATTGGGCTCCAAATAGTTTTTTTTCCTAAAACAATGACCCAAATCATCTTACCCAAATACTGCATTGCGGGTATCGGTTCAGTTGATTCCGATGGCACTTACGTTGACTTACGGAAATGCTGCCTTTACACCGACACTCTTATCGACATGGTGCCGGAAACTAAAAAGCAAAACCCTTTGTGGGAAAAGCTAGTTTTTTGGGGGCAGTAGAGGGCTCACTGATGACATCCTCTTTAAAAGCTAGATGGCGATATGTTTTGTATGGTTTTTCATATTTTTAGAAATTTTTTGTGTGTGCACTTTGTAATTGTATATAAACCTTGAATTCTAGTAGACGATAAGTCAAATTATCTTAATTTTTTTAGAAGGGATGGAGGGGGGGGTTAAAAAACTCAAAAAAATGCATAAAAGATTCGTTTGTATGCATTCTTGTTATGTTTCATTTTATAAAAATTTTAGGATGGGGTTCAAACCCAAATCACATTGAAAAAAAAACTCCGGGATACTTTATTGTCGTTTTGAATTTGGACGTTTATCTTTTCTGTGTATTAGAGCGAGAAAAGATGTAGCATGTTTTTGGTATAATGGAGACTCCTACGTATCCGGGTTCCAAATTAGAAAGGAAAAAAACCAATTGAATAAATCGATAGACTTTGCTTCTATTAAGAGGAATATTTTTTTTTATACAAAAAACATTTTATAGTGGGTTTGGACTTCAATCAAATGTTAAATTATGGGTTTCGGCTCACTTGATTGATGGCAAATACCTTGTAAGGTGGTCATCTTTCAGTAAGTTATCCTTTGACTGACACTCTGATGAACGTGCTACCAGCCACCATAATGCAGAGTAAGAGCTCTTATCGACCTTTTTAGGAAAAGGTTAGTTTTAGGGAATACTGGTAGAGGGCTCACTCGTGACACCTGTTCGATAGATTAAAATTAGATGGCAGTATTTTTTTATGTCGGTGTTGTAAATTTTCTAAATTTTAAAACTGAATTCTAGAGAACTGTTAGTCAAGCTATCTTTTTATGAAGTCAAAATCGTGTTTTGCCCGCTGGTGGCTGGTTTTTTCACCTTATTACTAGACTTCAAATGTCGACAAAACTACATTGAAAACCAAAGACGATTTAAATAACTTCGAAGACCACACTGCCTTTCCGTAACGAAAGTAAAACAGTTCAAAATAGGGATGAAACCTTTTTATTGACAGTGAACAGATAAAAAATTTAACTGGATATTTCGAACACATATACAGTGTTCATCATCAGCAGCAAAACTCTTTACTGCTTGTTTTACTGCTGATGATGAACACTGTATATGTGTTCGAAATATCCAGTTAAATTTTGTATCTGTTCACTGTCAATAAAAAGGTTTCATCCCTATTTTGAACTGTTTTAAAGACGATTTAAATATCGTCGAAACTTAATAATGCAACTGCCACTATTAGTACTATCCTAGTTTTGTCAATGGAATCGGGAGGGTAAAAAGACGCAAGCCAAAGCTCACAAGGAAAATATGCTTGAAGATTGCCTATTTATATTTCTTTGATGTCTATAGTCATATAAGGTCTGTCATAAAAATTGAATTGTATTACAATAACCATTACTTCCTAAACTTTTAAAACTACTTTTAAATCAATTTCAGTCCAGACATTCTCCAGTGTCTTGTGCACATTTTATATTATGGAGAAACTCAAGTCAATCCTGGTCAACTGAATCATCTAACATCGTTGATAAATGACCTCGAAATGACATTTGATTTCATATCTGACAAACCAGATGAAATAATACCTAATGAAGTCTCGTGTGATGTAGAAGAATTAGTTTATGTTGAAGATTTTGAAGAGGAAACCAACAAAGTAGAGTGGATTGAAGATGGCGTTCAGATCGAAGATTTAAATTTGGTTCCAATATCAGATGAAGCATTATTAGTTGAATCCTCCAGTTCTCCTCGTAATAATCCGCATTTGGAATATTTGCCAAAATTTGCTGAAAATGTGCCCCATAATAAAAAAAAACAAAAGCGGTTTAAAAGTTTGCCAAGTAAGTTTTAAGTCTTTTACTCATTTTTTTTATGATTAGTTTGGGTTTTGGTGTATCTACACTCGAGCTCTTAAAGGGATTATAAATAATTCCCTTGTTTTCTCTTTGAGTGAAACCTAATTAAAATATTTTGCATGAAAAATCATTATGCGCAGTGTTGTCATCCCTGGTTTTCTTGGTGCTTCTTGTAAACAAAATTCCTCATTTGTTAAACTTTTCTAGATATCTTTCAATTTTGTACAGTGTATTTCAGGAGTTAAAGAGCTACATTTGCAACCGCTCCAATCAACAAAAATTTGCTAATTTTGCAAATAATAACAGACGAAGATACAAATATAATGGTATCTATTTTATATAATATTTTATACTCAATTGACCAGATATGACAAAGAATAATATGCAAAGAAAATAACGGGATCAGATCAATATAAAAAACTAAGAAATGATATTCCTGCAATGATATCCGTTTTCTCTCTTTAGTATCTATTTGAAAAATACAAGAAACTACGTAATACAATCAAACATTTACATATTATAAAAAATACCATTTGCAGCCTACAAGTAGGTACTGCATCCTAACGAGACAAAAGACTGCTAATTAAAAATATTTAAAGCAAGTGCTTGAAGGAAAGCAAAATATTTTGATCATATAGATACAATATATACATATAGATACATATAGATATACATAGATATACATATAGATACAAAATAGATGCTGCATCAGCTGCAAGTTAAATGCTCCTAAGTGCTTGAACCCCATCCCCGACATGAGTCATTGTGATCCAAGTGAATGCCGTTTATATCACCAACACTGGTAAGGATCGGGCGAACTGATTGGCTTAATCGAGCTAGAAGTTTGGAAGCCCCATATCCCTTCTTGGTGTCCATCACCCCTGCCAGAGCTTATTCCCCTTAGGGTGGTACATGAATTCAATCTAGCCCTGAAGGGTTAGAGAAGACCGAGGGAACATCCCCGTACTAGATATGATGAATATGGTAGAAAGTCGATGCAGAGTCATGGTATTCATCTTGATATTTTTTAGTCATAAATTTTGATTCTAATATAAAACTAAAAGCTGAAACAAATTCTGCAGTTATTAATGGCAAAATGTCACACACCAATCATTAAATATTTGAGGCTACAAAATAGTACGAAATAAGTTAATGTAAAGCTATTGCTAAGGTTTAATATAAAAATTACCCATATAAATAGTGTGATGGTAACTAACAGTAAACGCCATGGTATTATTGTTAATATTTACAACTACAAAAAAAGGAGCAAAAGCTGAGACAAATTCTGCAGTAAATATTGGCAAAATTTCAGACACCAAACATTAAATATTTGGAGCTACAAAATAGTTTGAAATAAGTTAATGTAAAGTTATTGCTAAAGTTTAATATAAAAATTACATGTATAAATGTTATGATAGATACTAACAGTAAACGGTGTGATATTATTGTTAGTATTTACCACTACAAAAAATGAAGCAAAAACTGAGACAAATTTTGCAGTAATTATTGGCAAAATTTCAGACACCAATCATTAAATATTTGGGGCTACAAAACAGTACGAAATAAGTTAAGGTAAAGGTTTTGCTAAGGTTTAATATAAAAATTACCCATATAAATTATGATAGCACTAACGGTAAACGGCATGATATTATTGTTAATATTTACCACTAAAAAAAAAGAAGCAAAAGCTGAGACAAAATTTGCAGTAATTATTGGCAAAATGTCAGGCACCAACCATTAAATATTTGGGGATACAAAATTGTACGAAATAAGTTAATGTAAAGGTATTGCCAAGGTTTAATATAAAAATTACCCATATAAATATTATGATGGTTACTTACAGTAGACGCCATAATATTATTGTTAATATACCACTACAAAAAAAGAACCAAAAGCTGCGACAAATTCTGTAGTAATTATTTGCAAAATGTCAGACATCAATCATTAAGTATTTGGGGCTACAAAATAGTACGAATGAGTCTACTACTCCTTAGGGGCCTTCCCCAGGCCACTCAGTGTGTCCCTAAGTGGTGATAGGGGAACGTCTTGCATATATTTAGGGTACCTCCACAGGAGGCACGGACCAAGGGGGGACCTTGTCCCTGGGGGTCCATAATAGAAACTGGGGCACCCTCGCCCAGGGCCTTAAATGCAGGTGGAGGAGGAAGAAGGTCCCTCAGAGGTACACTCAACAGGGTCCACCGGCGTGTCCACGCGTCCCATGAGTTACAAACCTTCTCCCGTAATGGATTAGATTACATGGTGACGCAGAACACCATCGCGGGAGGATCCACTATAGGAGGACAGCTGCGACAGGGCGTAAGATCCAGATCTATGGACAATGGCCTCTGCAAAGTGCTGCCTCGGCCCTTTCGGGGCACCTGCAAGACTGGGGACCTTGCGGTCAACTCTACCCCACTTGAGGAGTGGCGCCCCTCGAGGAAATTATAGCCTAGTAAACAACAGAACATTTGCACGGGATTTTGATTAATTGATAATTCTTCTGGGATTGGTCTGTTTCAACGGGCGTTTTCAGGCTGAAAACTAGGAATTGGAGGTAATAGGCTTGGGACTGCCTGTGCAGGATTTTGACTCTTGTTGATAGAAGAGCATCGTCAAGTGCTGAAAACCATGTTGAAACCAAGATGGGTCCAGGATTGCACAAAGTCTCCATTCACACTGGAGGTCCCAGGGACTTTTTGCTGTCCGGTTCTAAACCGGCTTAAGCGCGTCGGTGTAGACTTGAGAAGCTGTGTTGATCCCCGTCCTGCACTGATATCCGGGATCATTGCCTTTCCTGAGGCCAAAATAATTTCAATGATTTGAAGAACATGAAAATTGGAACTTGGAATGTTATGACGTTAAAAAATGACTTTTGCATTGACATTTTGACTGACGAATTCAGACGATTCGAACTGGATATATTAGGTGTTTCAGAAACTCATATCCCAAGGGTAGGAAGCAGGGAATTGGATGATATAGAATTTGTTTGCTCAGGCAGGAAGGATTGAGTACATAGACAAGGAATAGAGATCATGATTAATGAAGGATCTGCTAAGTCTTGTTTAGGCTAGGAATGCATTAATAATAGAATATCAATTTCTCATTTTATGACTAAAAAGTTCAGGGCATCGTTTATAGTAGTATATGCCCCTGTTGAACCGACTGACGGAGATAATAGTGACTCAGATAAATTTTACTTACAGTTACAGGAGCAAATAGACAGGGTCCCAGGTAGAAATATGGGGTTTTACTAGGATATTTTAACGCCCAGGTCGGTATAAATAGGGGTAGATGGTATCCTAGCCTAGGTAAATATGGTCTAGGAAACAAAAACTGGAATGGCTACAGGCTTTTGCAGTTATGTACGTTTGACAAACTTGTTATAACCAATGCGGTGTTTGGTTATATAATGGCCCATGCGTTGACATGGTATTCACGTGATGGTAAGACAGCAAACCTTATTGATTATGTTATAGCAAAAGAAGACTGGTAGGATCAATACAAGATACTAGGGTAAAAAGGAGTGCTGTTATTGAGGTGAAATATAAAAATCACCATCTAGTAGTGCCTAGGGTTGATTTAAAGCTGAAATTTCGTAAGGATAACTACCTCCCTGGAAGTTATGATGTTGATAGACTCCAGGGTGAGAATTTGAGAGAAACTTTCCAGGAACAGATGTATACTAAGCTTGAGAATTTAAAATTTGACAATGTGGAAGATGGTTGGAATAATTCTAGAAAAACAATTTGTGAAGTTGCTGATGGTGTCTTAGGGAAGAGAGTAAAGACTGCAGCTAGGAATATTAGTGAAAAGGCTTTATGTTTAATAGAGAGGGGAAGGGGTTTGTACAAGAATTATCTGAGTAATAGATCATATGAAAACAAAAGGAATGTAAAGAAAGTTGAAAAAGCAGTAAATATGAAAAAGGAGGTGTAAAGGAGAAGCCATGGATAAAATTGCCGAGAATCTGGAAGATACAGCTAGACGGCATAATAGTAAAATATTGTAGTGGTATGTTAATAAATTGAGAGGGAGTAATCAATCCAGATTAGTTCCAGTTAAAGATAGGAATGGGGCCACTATTAGTGATAAGGAAAGAGTTAAAGAGAGATGGGCGGAATATTTTGGGAATGTGCCAAACCATGATACAGTTGCAGAAAAAGATTTAGAGGAAAATGAAAAAGTTTGTTATGTCCTAGATGTGAAGGAAGATTTGTTTTGTGAGGAAGAATTAGCGACAGTACTAAAAGGATTAAAAAATAATAGCACCAGATGCTAAGTGGTAAGGCGCTAAGTTTGGCATATAAGTGCGTTAGTTGTAAAACACCTTTGGTCCTCAGTTTTGTAGATTATGAGCAAGCGTTCGATTCTGTTGTTAGAAGAGCTTTAGCAAAGGTCTTATCCTTATATGGTATACCAGACAAATACATTAAAGTGATTAGTGCCATGTACGAGAAGAATACTGGTGCGGTTAAGGTAGGAAATGAGGTTTGCAGCTGGTTTTGTATTAAACTAGGAGTTAAGCAGGGTTGTGTTCTATACGTTTAGCCTATATGGATCATTTTGATGGACTTTGTCTTAAGGAGCACAGGAAAGGCAATGGGAGACCAAGAATCAAACGGGGATAAAAAAAAACTCTCCCGGAATTATTACGCTGGAACTCTCCTGGAGATTATGCTGATGATTTAAGCTTCATAGATGAAAATGTGAGGAAAATGAATGAACTTTTAGAGGTTTTGTGAGTTCAGGGTGCTAGAATAGGTTTGAAAACTAATGTTAAGAAGACAAAGTCACTAAGGCTAGGAATAAATGTAGATGAAAAGGTGACGTTGGGTAACGAAAAGATTGGTAAGGTGGTTAGCTTCACTTACCTTGGTAGTATTATTAGTAAAGACGGTCGGATCAGTGAAGATGTTAGAAGTAGAATAGCTAAGGCTCAGGTGTTTTTTCACAATTAAAAAAGTTTGGAAGATAGGAAGATAACTCTACAAACCAGGATTAGAATATCGCTAGTTACAGCAATGACAGTGGCCAAATATGGCTCTGAAGTATGGGCGCTCTAAAAAGCGGATGAAGATATCTATATATATAAAAATAAGTTGTCTGTCTGTGTGTCTGTCTGTGGATCAGGTGACGTCATGTTTCTGTGTTGACTGACGTCATGAAATTAGTTGTCGTCATTTTTGCTATGACGGTGACGTCATTAAAGATATTTAAGACATATATGTTCACGTAGAAATCTATTAATGTTTAAGTTTAAAATGACTGATGAACTTACAATGGCAAAAGCCGATGAAGATGCTCAAAGAGTCTATGCCAAAAAACTTGCTGCTGATAGAGAAAGTCAGAAAAGAAAGCGTGCCGAGGAATTAAAAGAACAGCAAGGAAACAGGCTTGAGGCTAAAGAACGCAAAACCGCGCAGTTAGATGAAGATCCACCTGGACAGCGAGAGTCAAAACATATCAAACTGAAAATGATAGCGATGATGATTGGGTTTGGGATTTTGACTTGGATAAGGTCATCAATGCCTACCAGATTTTAGTTAAAAAAACAAAGGTTTGGCGATATGTATTTCAAACACTCAAAGAGAAATTACAGACCAGGACACAAATGACGACCGGGACAGAGGGAATATAAATAACGACTGGGACACTCAAAGAGAAATTACAGACTGGGATACCGGGACACAAATGACGACCGGGACACAGGGAATATAAATGACGACCAGGACACAGGTATTTAAGAATATCGTTCAAAGACAAATTTTTAATTGTAAGAAGACCGTTGAAAGAGAAATTTCTAATTGTAAAATGACTGAAGAACCTACAATGGCAACGGTACCACCATCGAAGTAGATAACCAGTGGGTTGTTCCATATTCCCCATTAGTGCGAAACGTCAACCCCAAGTCAAATTCGTGCATTGTTTGGCACCATTTTAACAACTTGCTCTCCATCAGCTCCTACAGAGTTATGGGAAAAATATAAGTCAAAAATGTCCGAAGATATACTCCATCGAAAACAGTTAGAGACGTCAGATATGACTTTTGATTTTACATCAGAAATTTATAAATACACTTTAGTTATTATAGAAGATTTGTGCGTACTTATGGCAAACAAACCTCTTCAGGATTTGGGAATGCCTTCACCTAACCGTATCGCTGCTGTTTCGACATGTGTAGAATTGGATCGTGAAAAAAGTTACAGTACGAATGATCTATTGTCGTATGTACAAAATAACATTTCCAAGTTAACGTCGGAACAAAAAGACATTTATGATACGATAGACTCAATTTCAGGACGTATACAACTACCTGCTGATTTCTGTAATTTAGTGACGTCCAAAAATGAATTGATTGAAAAAGTATTTCCGAATATTCTAAAAAATTATAAAAATAATAAATGGCTAAGTGAAAGAGCGATTCTCGCTGAAAGAGCGATAGACGTCCACGAAATCAACAATATTGTTTTGACCAAGATTCGAGACCAGGCAGTCCTTTACAAGTCAGTCGACACAGTTTTGGAACCAAATGAAGCGGTTAATTATCCATCTGAATTTTTAAATTCCATAGATCTTTCAGGGTTTCCACCACATATGCTACAACTAAAAATAGGCGTACCAATAATACTTTTAAGAAATATCAACCCACCAAAGCTTTGCAATGGCACGCGACTTGCCGTAAAAAAAACAATGGAAAACCTAATAGAGGCCACAATCTTGACAGGGCCTTTTGAGGGTGAGGCTGTTCTTATTCCTCGCATTCCCATGATTCCAACGGATCTGCCTTTTCAATTTAAAAGATTGCAATTCCCAATTCTATTAGCATTTGCAATCACCATTAACAAAGCTCAAGGTCAATCATTAGAAAAATGTGGTATAGATCTTAATACTGATTATTTTTCCCATGGACAATTGTGCGTTGCATGTTCGAGGGTCGGTAAACCTGACAATCTATTTATATGCAGCGACAATTGGACAGCGAAAAATGTTGTATATTCGCAAGTTTTACGCAGTTAATTTGTATTGTATCTATCTATCTATCTATCTATATAAAAACGAGTTGTGTGTATGCATGTTTGTTTGTTTGTAAAAAGAGCATTTGCATATGACGTCATTATTAGTACATACGGCTTTGTATATGCACAGACAATGGGAAAGCCAAGAATGTTGTATATTCGCAATTTTTACGTAGTTTAACTCTTGCAGGCGAAATGAATGGTTGCCTGAAAAATTCTAATTTATGGGTACACGTAAAAATATTAAAATTAACTACAAATATGCGTGTCCGATTGCAAAACGATGACTCTGGTCAAACATTTTCAGATCAATTGCTGGCAATTGGAAACGGAAAGCTCCCAGTAGTGGGAAAGCCAAAAATGTTGTATATTCGCAATTTTTACGTAGTTTGAAACACATATGTAAATCTATCTATATTCACAAGTGGGACACAGGGACACAACTACAATGGCGCGTAACTAATATGGCGCGTAACTACTTACGCGCGCGGGGGGGCTTGGGGGGGCGCGAAGCGCCCCACCAACTAGGTGTTGGGGAGGCGCGAAGCGCCACCCCAACAGCTAGTACTTGATATTTTCCAGAGACATTGCCTACGGATTGCTCCGGGTACCCGGCTGACTGACCGTATTTCAAACAGTAGACTGTACGAAAAATGTGGTTCAATCCTGCTTTCCAGTGCTATAATGAAGGAAAGGTTGATATGGTTAGTGCACGTTCTGCGGATGAAGGATGACAGATTGCGGAAGATTGTCCTTTTCGGCCAACCATCTAGGGCTAAACGGAAAGCAGGTCGTCATCGTTTGGGGTGGGAAGCTGTCATTGAAAAAAGATTAAATGGAAATGGGAACTTCTTGGGAGGGTATAAAGAGGGGGGCTTTGAATAGATTGGGATGGAGGAAGAGCGTGCGTAGCTGTGTTGGCCTCAAGCGGCTTGGTACTGCGGTGAGTTTTTAGTACTAGTAGTAGTAATAGTTGAGAGCAATACTCGTAATAACATAGACGTATGGGATTACAGGTACTAACGATTTTGGGATAATTTGTATATAACAGGGGGGGCTGGATAGTTATTTCATAACTATCCAACCACTCATTGCTCAGATTTTTCATGTGAATTTCGTCCTACGTCAAGAGCGGGTTTCAGCATCCGTCATACTGGGCTGGAACTCAATTCCAATATCAGTACGAGAATGAAGCAATAAGCGAGAGTTTTTAAAATTATTAAAAAAAAACTTAACAACGCAGTCATGAAAATAATTTTTTCAGAAATAATTGACTTACTATTTACTAAAATGCTGCAAAATATAATCGCAAAGTTGAAATTTGTCAGAATTATTGGGTGCGAGGATTAAAGGTATGACGGATTTATATATAAGTTATGACGGGTTTTTAAATATTTAGTTAAATAACAAATGATTAGGTGATTTGTGTTTAATATGTTGCGGGGAATTATTTTTTTTTTTTGTATATTTATGCTGATGCCCTAGGCTTGTATTTACTTTGACTTGATTTATTTTTATTTTGTAAGTGCTAATGTATGTAACATTGTCAGTGTAGTTTTTATTTCCGTAGTGTAGGTAACATTGTAACATTGTCAGTGCTAAAGTATGCCACCACCGCATGTGCACTGGTTTGTCATTTTTATTTATTTAATTGTTGCAAATAAAAATTATCTATCTACAATATACAAAAATACATAGAATAAAATTTCTCCGATGGTAATTTTTATAAATGCTTCACTGGCATGACTCCTATTTTGGATTAAAGATTGGGGCATCCGCCAAACATATCTCTTTTCATCGTCTGTAATTGCTGTATTTAGGTAAGGTATCTTCGACCTTTTATTATCTGCATAGGCGCAAAGTAAACTTCAAAAATGTAAACTAAAGACTAATAGACTAGGAAGAATAAAAATGAAGAGCGCGGATAGAGTAAAAACTGTGAATTATTCAATAATTTTCGTTGTTATTCGGGAGTGTCCATTGGCAAACTTTAGTTTTTTGTATCTTTTTGACCTTTGCTGATTAAGCTGCCAAAGTAAGGTCAGAATAGCTTGCCAATCAACAAGAACTTCATTGAATAGATTAACTGTCTTCCTTTAGAAGTATTTTGGAGCATTAGTTAAATTAACTGTCATAGCTCTAGTTTCTGCATCAGTGCTTAATAAAAACAAATAGCTCTGATTATTTTCTTGACCAAATGATTGGCACATTAAAATTGAAATCCGAAATGAGTTTATCCTGAATTTTACCCGCTGTTTGTTTAGAATTATCGTTAGATTGTTTTGATCTCGATTTTGTTATTTATTTTGTTATTTTTTTTTGTATATTATTTTATTATCTATTTATTTAGGTTGTAGAAATAGAATATACAGATATACTTCTCAGGAGAACCTGCAGACTTTCTGGTTATTTGCACCAACTGCTTTTATTTCTTCAATAATGTGCATTATTCCCTTGATCTTGAGGGTCTTAGAACCTTGAGAAGAAACACTTCCTTTTTTATCATAAAAAGCATTTGTCAGTCTATTCATCCTACTAATAAAGTTACTTGGAGTATTGTTGTATTTCAAACCCTTGCTGATTTGCCAAACCCTAAACAATAAACCTTAAACGATTTCTTATTTCCTATTTGGCCTGACAATAACCCTAACAATAAACCTAACAATAATCCTAAACAACAAATCTATAACGATTTCTTATTTGCTGTTTGGCTTAACAATAACCATAACCCGAACAATAAACCTAGCAATAACCCTAAACAATAAACCTTTAACGATTTCTTATTTGCTGTTTAGCCTAACAATAACCCTAAACAATAAACCTTTAACGATTTCTTATTTGCTGTTTGGCCCAACAATATCAATAACCCTAACAATAAAACTAACAAGAACCCTAAACAATAAACCTTTAACGATTTCTTATTTGCTGTTAGCCTAACAATAACCCTAAACAGTAAACCTTTAACGATTTCTTATTTGCTGTTTGGCCTAACAATAACAATAACCCTAAACAATAAACCCTTACCGATTTCTTATTTGCTATTTGGCCTAGCAATAACCCTAAACAATAAACCTTAAACAATTTCTTATTTGCTATTGGCTTGCATTTAATTTATATTTTTTTCAGCACCTTCAAATCCTGTATCCTGTGAGCAATGTGACCAGATTTTTACGAGTTATACAGGCCTTACTTCACATATGCTGAGTCACAAGAATGAAAAACCATTTGAATGTGAAGAATGTGGGGCGCGTTTTCGTCAGGTCAGTCAATTGAAAGTCCATAAGCGTATTCATAGTAATGAAAAAGCATTTACTTGTGAAGTGTGTGGTAAAAGTTTTAGACATCACGACTCGTTGAAAGAGCACCACAATTTGCACACAGGTGAAACCCCATTTGCGTGTACCGTTTGTGGAAAAGCTTTTCGTCAGAAGAAAATGTTGCGGATTCATAATTGTAATTATATATGGCCTCAAAATTGTGTTAAGTGTGGCGAGGAGTTACAATCAGCCAGGGATTTGACTGCTCATAAGATACATTGCCGCGAAGTTTTTGCGTGCAAATATTGTGTCTTAACGTGTTCTTCTGAGACAGAATTGAAAGAACACATCGCCATTCATAAAGCAGAAACCAGACAGTGCAACTATTGTGATGCATATTTTGATGATCTTGCTGATCTAAATGATCACTTAACCATGCACACTAACTCTGTTTTCTGATATTTAAATAAAAGAAATCATACGTTTTATTCCACTTGTTCCTTATGTCTCGGATCATGTTAGAAATTTCACTGCTTAACTGCAGCTTTGCAGGGTTCAGAATAGAAAGAGGGGATGGATGGGGGCCAAGAAAATAGGAAGTGAGTAAATGGATATTTCGCTCGTCAGCAATGGTGCGATAACTATTAGGGCAGGCTGGACAATCAATGAGCTCCTAGTAAAAAATAGGGGTATTACTAAACATTTCTGTTAATAAACTGTCATTGGTATTCCTCTGTGAGTCAACGCTCATTAGCAATTTATATGAGGAAAGAAAATTTACTACAAGTTGGACATTGCAGCGAAATTTCCTGTGTATGCCAGCATGATAAAAAACAATTTCAGAGAGGCAATGGAGAGAAAAGAGTTACTGGAACAAGTAACTCTTCTAATACAAAAACTAGTTCTTCAGATGTCAAATTTTTAAAACGTATGCCTATTGTCTCCTGTGACGGGGCAGTCTAGCGACATCACAAAGTCAAACTAATAAAAAGATAAACCAGTTTCAGGGTATAACTATTTTATCTAACGGTATGTTCAAGAACTACTTTCAAGAGGGTATACCACCGCTCTGGACCCGAACAGTTGGGGAGCCATCGCGCCCGGCCGTCAAGAGGGGGAGGGGACTGCGCAAAGTGTCTTTTCACCACAGAACATACTGAAAACTCAATAAAAATCGAAAAATAGATCGAATTATTGGACAGTTCTATAATTACTATATCTGACGGTCTGCTGTGACGGTGCTGACCGAGTTCTGCGATGGCTTTCCTATTCCGAGTGGAATCCCCGAAATGATAAAGATTTTGCAACAGTTACTTTCATTAGTAATTTTGCTCAGAAATTTAAATATGAGGCAAACCTGGCCGAAACTTCCATAGTAGGTGTATCATTCTGCCCAATAGTTCTCTACACAAAATGATTAAAAAAAAAAAAAAAAAAAAAAACAAAAAACACTGATGTACTTATTTCCTACAAGGTCAATACAAATAGCTGACAAACTTATTCTGAATCAAAGTAATGATTACTAAATGCAACTTCAATAATAGTAATTTTTAAGATTAACTCAACCGGTAATAAAGTGCATGGGGAAGACCAATTGAGGAAATAAATTTGACAGCCCTTATAAGGCTTGGTTATAAAGTTTTCATTTGTTTTTTATATACGGTTATACTGCTAAATTTGATTAAATGATGTAGTCAGATTGAAATAATAAATAAAATTTTACTTAATTAACTAATAATTAATTTTTATTTTCAGAAGGATCAAGTGAGTAAAATATAAATTAACAAAAAAAAATCGGACAATTTATTTATTAAGAGTTGGATTTTTCTGGTTTTATAAAAAAAAGAAATGATGAAAACTATGAGCTAGTGAAATATGTGTTTATAAAAATATTTTAGTTGAAGTTTAGTTTTTGTGAATTAAATAGTTTTTGTAAGTGTATTTCTTGTTTTTCGTTGTCATTGTATTAGGATCCTTTGTCCGAGAGGACGAGGATTCGAATCCTAGTGTACCCAATAATTTGGTTTCGGACAGAGGTCAGTGGCGTGACTCAGTAAGCTCAGCCAGAGTCGACCCAGCTCTAAATTGATACTCGGAGAAATCTGGGGAAGGTAAGCAGGAAGGGTGTGCAAAAGCACAGGATGACTGGCCCTCATCCCCCCATCGCACTTCCTGGCTGAAGGGCCTTGAGACGGAGATCAGCACCGCCGGTTTGGAGCTTAAGGGTCTAGTGCCGCATTCTTTACCTTTTTTTATTGAATTTATACGGAATATGTAGGAAACACTTATAAGAGATTACTCGTGGGATTTAGAGCGATCGTTTGCTTCCAAAAGAATCAGTCGCTGGAGTCTTTCGTTGGAATCTGACATCAGAATTAGTCCTCAGAGGTCGTCTCTGTGGTCTTTTTCATAGTGGTCGTCGTATTTCGTATAAGAGATATTTTATAGTAGGTATGTTACTGTGAACGTTCGATATTCGTGAATGTCGACATTCACCGGTGAATTTCCAAAATACTTTTTTTTCTCCTTGGATTTAATCAGCATTGCCAGTCAAGTTTTTAATTTAATGCAAGGTTTCATGATGACAGGTCAGGTTAGATTAGGTTTGGTTAGTTTGGGTAAGCGTAAGTTTTTAACTCATTTCTGATATTTATAGCCAAATTCAATCTGACCTAAACTAACCTAACCTTAACTTTTACCATCATAGCTTGCATAAGACTGAAAAAGCTGACTCGCAACGCTAATTGAATTCAAGCAAAGAAAAAGGAGTTCATACATTCACCGGTGAACGCCGATATTAACCAGACTTTGGGCATTCTTTGTAACATGTATTCCTACAGGAGTTCAGGTATAACAAGCATTTACTATAGGAGTTGTCTGAATCAAACGTATCTTGTGCTGCTTATATGAATCCTTTTTGTGAAAACGGGATCTCTTCAATATCTCAAGAACAGTTAAGGGCTATTAAGTTGAAACATCCAGAGTATTACCTGCAGTATATCAGGAAAGGTTAAACTTATTAAGTTGAAACTTTCAGGAAATGTGGATTAGGATGTTGAACTAAATCAAAGCTTACCTTGTGCATCCAGCGTGTCAAAATGGCATATCTACAATATCTCAAGACCAGTTAAGGGTATTAGCTTTCAGAGAATGCTGAGGGGGAACCCTCCCCACCGAAATTTTTATCTGACAAAAATGGATATAAACAAATTTTTTATGCGTTTTTGTGTGTGTTAACCCCTCCCCAAAAAAAATCCTTGAGTAAAACACCCCCTGAAAAAAAAATTCTGGGTACGACCCTGATCAAAAATGTGTTTAACTAAAATGTTAATTTTGAACAGCACAAGAGTGACTCCTTTCTCCACTCCTTTCTCAAGAGCAGCTACAAATCTTGATTTTAAACTAACTGTAATTTATGCAATAATTTTACTGAATTCAACCAGTGACAATGTAACGTTCAACAAGGTAAGAGTTATGATCAAAAAGGTAAAACTATGACGATCAAAAAGGTTAGAGTTATGACGATTCAAAAGGTAAGAGTTATGATGATTAAAAAGATTAGAGTTATGATGATTAAAAAGGTAAGAGTTATGATGATCAAAAGGTAAGAGCTATCAAAAGGTAAATTTTCTATTTCCTAGTGACTATTGAATTGTTGAATCCGTGCGACACGTGGGATTGAACCTGTCAACCTTCGCTCAATAGGTCCAGCTTTGTCCAATACGATACTTTTTAGTCTGAGAGATGCTTTAGATAAAGTTTTAAGAGAAGAACATTGCAGTTTTAAAAAAGGTAGGGTATGTTCGACCAAATTTTCACTCTTAGGCTAATAATTGAGGAGTGCCTTCGTTGTCAAACACCTTTAGTCTTCAGTTTTATAGATTATGAGCAATTGTTCGATTTTGTTGATCGAAGAGCTTTAGCAAAGGACTTTTCCTTATATGGTATACCTGACATATATATTAGAGTGATTTGTGCTATATACGAGAATAATACTGCTGCGGTTAAGGTAGGAAATGAGGTCAGCAACTGGTTTTTTATTAAATCAGGAGTTAAGCAGAGTTGCTTTCTATCCCCCTTTATATGGATCATTTTGATGGACTTTGTCTTAAGGAGCATAGGAAAGGTAATTGGAGACCATGGAATCAAATGGGGAGGAAAAACGCTCCTGGACTTAGATTATGCTGATGATTTAAGCATATTAGATGAAAGTGTGAACAAAATAAATGAATTTTTAGAGGTTTTGTGAGTTCAGGGTGCTAGAATAGATTTGAAAATTAAATTAATGTTAAGACGACTAAGTTACTAAGGCTAGGAATAACTGAAGACGAAAAGGTGACGCTGGGTAACGAAAAGACTGATCAGGTGGGGAGCTTCATTTACCTTGGTAGTATTATAAGTAAAGACGGTGTGAGCAGTGAAGATGTTAAAAGTAGAATAGGCATGGCTCAGGTGTTTTTTTCACAGTTACAAATAGTTTGGAAGAATGGGAAGATAAGTGTGCAAACCAAGATTAGAATAGAAGCTAAGGTGATGACAGTGGTCAAATATGGCTCTGAAGCATAGGTGCTCCGTAAAGTGGATGAAAATTTACTGGATATTTTCCAGAGAAATTGTCTACAGATTGTTTTGGGTACCCGGGGGACTGACCGTATTTCAAACAGTAGGCTGTACAAAAAATGTGGTTCAATCCCGCTTTCTAGCGCTTTAATGAAAAAAAAGGCTAAGATGGCTAGGGCACGTTCTGCGGATGAAGGATGACAGATTGCCAAAAATTGTCCTTTTTGGCCATCCGTTTGGGGCTAAACGGAAAGCAGGTCGTCCTCGTCTGGGATGGGAGGATGTCATAAATAAAGATTTAAAGGAAATGGGAACTTCCTGGGAGGGTGTAAAGAGGGAGGCCTTGAATATTTTGAGTTGGAGGAGGAGTGTGCGTAGCTGTGTTGGCCTCAGGTGGCTTGGTGCTGTGGTTAGTTATTAGTAGTTGGTAGTACAAGTTATATCTTTATCCTCATTACGTACTCTTCACTACTATCATAGTTACTAATCAATGCCATAACGTTAAGCGACATGCTAAATTGTTTGACCTATACAAATTGTCATGAAGAGTGTATGGCCCCAAAAGATGGTTCTACCAATCTTTTTTTGGCAATAAAAAGTTTAGTTCACTCGCTATAGCGGTCAGAAGTGCAAAGGCAAAATATTATGCAGAAAATAGCTTTAGACAGCTATTAAGAATAGAGGGTAAACAGCTTTTTATTTTCATTTATGGTGGGGCAGTTTTTATAACTTACTTTTTTGTATCAATATTTTTATACCATTTTATTTCCTTCAGATTTATTAGAGCTTTAACCCTCATCAGATTTTAGATTAAGTTTACGATCATTTCAACTGACTAGCTACGACACATAATTGACGAGGTTCCCTTTAAATTGCAGGTATTTCTTTGTTCGCAAGTTTATAGAAGAAGTAAACTTTCATGCCCCCCCCCCCAAAAAAAAATCCTAGATCCGCCTCTAATTGGCCCCCTAGTTCGCTGGAAACTTCCAGAATTACTAACTATAACCAAGAATCAACTAGTTGATGAACTTTGTTACGTATAAATTTAGTGCTTACAATTATATCGGTTCTTGCCAAAGAGACAGAAGTATAAGCAATAAACAACTCAGAAACTTGGATACTTAGGTCTATTTGCCCTCACCAGATTTTAGATTAAGTTTACGATCATTTCAACTGCCTAGCTACGACACATAATTGACGAGGTTCCCTTTAAATTGGAGGTATTTCTTTGTTCGCAAGTTTATAGAAGAAGTAAACTTTCATGCCCCCCCCCCCCCCCAAAAAAAAATCCTAGATCCGCCTCTAATTGGCCCCCTAGTTCGCTGGAAACTTCCAGAATTACTAACTATAATCAAGAATCAACTAGTTGATGAACTTCGTTACGTATAAATTTAGTGCTTACAATTATATCGGTTCTTGCCAAAGAGACAGAAGTATAAGCAATAAACAACTCAGAAACTTGAATACTTAGGTCTATTTGATCTGTAATTTCAGCAGTTGAAAAGTCTGGAAATTATATCTTTGAGGATGACACCCCCCACAGCGCAGGGGTCGTAAGTTACGCCTCAATGATCTATAAGGTATTTATAGAAATAATGATGGTAAAAATTCTGGAATGTGCTCATTTGATTGGAAGTCAGGTGTTCTAGCGCTCTTTTTCATCAGTCAAAGTGATCGGAGAGCACATACTCCTACCTATGTCATATTTTCCGATAATGCATCCAATAAAAACTTCGAGATAGCTATTTGAGCATCGCCAAGTGCTGAGAACCATGCTGTGACCAAGATGGGCCCATGATTGCACAAAGCCTCCATTCATACTGAAGGTCTCAGGGACTTCTTGCTATCTGGTTCTAGGCTGGTTTAAGCGCTTTGGTGTATATTTGAAATCCCCGTCCTGAACTGGTATTCGGGATCACTGCTTTTCCTGGAGTCAAAATAATTTTCACTGATTTTAAGAAAATAGAACTTGAAATGATGACTATCGTATCGACATTTTTACTAACGAATTCAGATGATTCTAACCGGACTTAATAGGAATTACAGAAACTCATTTCCAGGGGTAGGAAGCATGAAATTAGGTGCTATAGAATCTGTTTACTCAGGCAGGAAGGATGGAGTATATACACAGGGGGTAAAGCTCATGATAAATAAGGAAGCTCCTAAGTCTTATTTAGGCTGGGAAGGAATTAATAATAGAATACTAATTGCTCATTTTATGACTAAAAAGTTCAGGATATCAGTTATAGTAGTTTATGCCCGTGTGGAACCAATTGACAGAGAATCTAGAGACACAGATGAGTTTAACTTACAGTTTAAGGAACAAATAGACTGGGTCCCAGATAGAAATGTGATGTTTATACTTGGAGATTTTAACGCTCAGTTTGATAGAAATTAGTTTTAAAGCAAAACTTAGTTTCAAAGTATCATCGGCCAATTAGATGGGGATTGATGTACCAAATACCCCTAGAGAGATAGTTACTGGAACCTTTTACTGTGCAGAACAAACAAACGTTCAAATAGATTTATCTAGACAACGAAAACAGGTACAAAAGTCAAGATATTTCGATCACATTTACAGCGATTGTCATCAGTAGAAATGCTAAAGTAACTAAAATTATAACTAACATATATTATTATTATTGTTATTAATTTATTACCCGTCAAAAACGGAAAAGACGGAGTATATAAAAGAAAAAGAAAAAAAAAGAAAAATTTTGTATTTTCTTTGAAGGTTCAATAAACATGGTTCATTCATAATCTTGAGATGTAAATTTTCTTCTTTAATCTTGCCTAAATGCTGAATGAGCCTCCAATGAAGGTGGTAAAGCTTTCTCTGTCTTCTAATTCCAAAATGTTGAATTTACAGATGTATTCTTGATTGGTCTCATCTCCCCATAAATATGGCGCATTTTTGACGTATTAACTTAAACTAGAAATCCTTTTTGCAGACCACATTGCCTTTCTGTGACAAACAAATAAATGTTCGAATGGGAATATGTCCATTTATTTAAAGAGTGAAAACAGGTACCAAAATCTAGACATTTCGATCACATATACAGCGATCGTCATCGGTAGAAATATTAAAGTATTAAAATTGACATATTTATACAAAACGCATAATTAACTTCCTGTTCATTAGCTAGATTTTATTTCTTTTATGAGAGAGTTCATTAAACAGGCTTCACTCAAAATTTGGAGATGTAAAGTTTTATTCTTCGGAGACGAACCAAGTATACAGCTATAAATTCAACATTTCTTTTGCAATTAGAAAACAGAGAATACTTTGCCACCTTCAATAAACATTAATTTTGCATTTAGGTAAGATTAAAGAAGAAAAGTTACATCTCAAGACTGAATGAACCCTGTTTATTGAACTCTCTCAGAAAAGGAAAAAAAGAAGAAAAATACTGAAACGAGTAGCTCCTTACTTACAATTCATGTTACTATTTGATTATTGAGCAGACTTTTTGGATAAAATTAGATATTTTTGACAAATTTAAACCACTATCTTATAGATTAGGAAAAAAAGAAAAGTAATGAAGCAATACGCAGCTAGTACAACCTGCTGTCTTCCCGGATTTCACGAGACATGAGGATGGATGCAAGAGGTATAAAACTTTATTTAATGATACAAGAAAAATAGATACAATTAAGTTAAAAAGAATACAAAAACTGAAAGTGATTTTTTTCGAAACAATAAACATCGAACTTTCATAAAACTTTATTTTTGCTCGTTTTAGGTTTTATAATGACTTTTTCTCTTTCTTTGGATTATTTTTGAACTTCAGGATTACTTTTGGATTATTATTTTTGGATATTTAAACTTCAGATGGGGCCTGTTGGATTTGAAATTAGAAGTTATTGTGCCCTTTTTAAGAGTCAGAAGTGATTTGAGAGCAACCACTCCGCGTGAGCAACTCACGCCCATCATTTCTCCTGAAACATCCAAATTTTGTTATGAAATAGCAATTTTGTTCAGAGTAGTTGAAGGATTAGGAAGCTATGTCTTTGAGGGTGACAACCTCCCCCACATCTCACAGGGCAAAGGTTTGTAAGTTATTCTCTGGGGAATATAAGGCTCGTACAGAAAGGATGGTCGTATATACTTCTGAGGGGGCTCATTGGATTGGTAATCAGAAGCTCTAGTACCCTTTTTAAGAGTCAAAGTGATCAGTGTGTACCCAACCCCCTCACGCGTCGTGTCTTCCCAAAATGATTCCAATAGAAATTTTGAGACATCCATTTTATTCAAAATAGTACAAAGATCATCCATCAAGGATTTTTGGGTTGATACAAGCCACCAGAGTCTATGGGCAAGGGTTCTAGGTTATGGCTGGGGCATTTAAGACTTTTATGGAAGGGATGGTTATATAAGCTTTAGAGGTGGCTCGTTTGGTTTAAAATTAGAAAATGTTAGTTCTCTTTTAAGATTCAAAAATGATGGAGGCCATCTAACCCCTCCAACTACCTCTTCTCACCAAATTAGTCTTTTCACCAAACAAATCTGATCGAAATTGTAAGATAGTCATTTTGTTCAAAATAGTTCAAAGAACATATAGCGATGCCTCCTAAGTTGACATAACCCCCCAGAACCCTGGACCAAGGACTGTAAGCTATGCCCTGGGGGCATATAAAGTTATATGGAATAGGTGGTTGTATAAACTTCAGATGGGGCTCATCTGATTTGAAATTAGAAGGTATAGTACCCTTTTAAGAATAAAAGTGATTTGAAAGCCCTCCCATCATTTCCCAAAACACAACATCCAAGCAAAGTTTTAAGACAAAGTTTTTTCAGCATTGTTGGAAGACTGAAAGTTAGGCAATTCGTTTACTGTTTATATATAGTATATGCTACTGAAAAAAAGGTAAGAATGATTTATTTCAACTTTCCCAAAATATGAAGAGCATTAGGGTGAGTCTTTCAGGGAATGCTGAGGGGAGTGTTGAGCTCAATCAAAACATGTTATGCGTAAAAGGGTTGTCAAAAGGGCGTAGCTCATGGATGACTGAGTATATTAACTTTTAACTTTCAGGAAATTATAATATAGATGAACAAGCGACCAAAAACGCACTATTTGTAACGTTACTACAACTACCACTGCTTCTACTGCTACCACAATTACTATTACTGCTACCACAGCTATCACTAAAACTATTATTTCTGTAGAGAGTACTTACTAAGGCTGAAGATATTGAAATAAACATCTGAGGAGATGTTGAGGGGAAAGTTGAACTAAATCAAATCATACTATGTGCATACGGATTGCTGATACGGGCGTATCAGCAATAATATAGGAACCGCATACAGTATCAAGGGAAATTTTCGGGGCCATCGTGAGTGGGATGTTCAGTTGACCAAAAGGCAAAATGTACCTGACACTACTACTGCTACTACTGTTTCTACTACTACCACTACTACTATGATACTGGTACAATTAAGGCTACGCGTATGAAGGTGAAAATTTTAAAGAATCTTTAAGGGAAATTTGAACTAAATCAAAACACACTATGTGAATGCAGATGGTCAAAAGGGCTTGACAAAATCTTGATCAAAAGGGCTTGGTCAAAAATCTTGAGATGCTATCTCAAGAATGGATTTGAGTATTAAGTTGGAACTTTCGGAGAATACTTAAAAAGGAAAATCAATTGACAAAAAAGGAAACATATGTATGTTGCGACAAACACTATTACAACTGCCACTTTTACTAATGCTACTACTGCTACTAAACCACTCCAACTGCTACTTCAATTGCAGCAACTTGTTAGGCTTAGATTATTTGGGTGAAAATGGGGGCTAAAAGCGAACAACAGCAATATTTTTTGGAACGGCTTGTCGTGTTAAGTTTCAAATTTTTTTTTCAGCATAGCAGAACAGTCTAGCAACTATATCTTTAGGGCTATTGGGTAGTTGAATCCCCCACATTTATACAATTTTCCCATTAGGCTTAAAAACTAAATTTTGCTTTGAAATTAAAGAAAACCACACTGTGTGTATGCTGGTTGCCAGTAAGGTATCTCAGCAAAATCCCAAGGATAACTGAGGGTATTCAGTTCAAACTTTTGTTCTTCCTTTTGTACTTTTATTACTACTTCTACTCTTAAAATTTAACAAAATCGAGAGGGTAGTGTATCCAAGTTATCTACATAAACACTAAATTAAACACTACTACTTGTGTCAAAATTTTCAAAAGAGTATATGTTGTTAAAGATTGCGGAAAAATTTTCTCCAGCACACAAATAGCAGGCCAAACTATAAATTTTTAAAGAAAAATCAAGAAGATTTAAACTGTTATTTTCTTTTTCTTTGAAAAAGACCATTTCAATATAAAACAAATCAAAATTAATTTAAAAAAAACTTTTTCCACCAATTAAGTTATTAAAAAAAAATAAGAACTTCATTAAACCAAAAATTAGCAAAAATACAATCAAATAATCTACCAAGCGTAAAATTACGACAAATCAGTATCAATAAATATATGAAACTCAAAACGAACAGAAATTACAAGAGAACCCGGAAATTCTGGGTTTTGAAAAAGAGGAAGTAACTAGTGATTTTAGGAAAACCCTACCAATGCACAAGAAAGCTAATAGGAATGAGTATGGTAATTATTGAGACATTAGCCTGGTCTCTGTAGGTAGCAAATTGCTTAGCAATATAATACTTTCAGACTGAGAGATGCTATAGCAAAGTTACAATTCAACTGAGGAATTCTATTGCACCAGGGCCGGGGGGGGGGGGTTGTCAATCCCATAAGCATAGTTATTAGACCGTTGGACAATTTTGACAAACATGGATATCCCAAAAATTAAATCAAATGCATTTGGGGAAAAGGGCATAGGGAAGGGAGGATAGCTGCCCTCCAGTCACTTTTGACTCCTAAGAAAACCGTAGAACTTTAAATACCCCATCAAATGAGACTCCAGAAAAGTTTATATGACCCTCCCTTCCATAGAAACGATATATATTAACAATAGGCAACACCACGACAGCCCCCTCCCCAGAAGCTGGGGTGGTTTTAACCCTGAAAGCTAAGTAACATTGCCCATGGTCTAATTTGAAAAAATGGCTTTTTTAAAATTTTGACGAGGTCTAAACTTGCAGAACATACAAACTCTACCACCGGTCTCTGGGAGGGTCTTTTCAACCCCAAGCTTGTTGCCCTCCGATCACTTCTGATTCTTGAAAAGGGAGCTAATCAAATTTCCAATCAAATGGGGCCTCCTCCAAAGTTCATACGATCACCTTTTCCATAAAAACGACACACGGGTTTATGGTCAGTCTAAAGAAAAAGAAAAGAAACAAGCAAACGAATATTTCTCCCAATATTTCACAACAAGGCTATGTACACCGTAAAAACAAAAAAACAGAGAAAAAAAAAATGAAAGACAACTAGAATCTAAAAGTAAAAGAATTTCCCCTAACGAACCAAGATGTTAATAAATGGCAACCTACATGAAATGCAAACCTGGCTTCCAGGCTTTGGGAGGCTTTGTCAACCCCAAAGGCATCGTTATTTGAGTTTTGGATTATTTTGAATAAAATGGCTGTCTCAAAATTTTGATCAGGTTCATTTGTTGAGAGGAGAGCGACGGGGGTCTACTTAACCTTCATTATCTTATTACTCTTAAAACGGGCACTAGAACTTCAAATTTCCCATTGAACGAATTTCCTCCGAAGAGTATATGACCGCTCCTTTTAAATGGAGTGCCTCTTGGAAAAATAATTAAATAGTCAAATCAAAGAAAATGCTATAGTATTGCATTTAGTAAAGACAACTTCAATGTTGTCAATGTTCTATGTCAATGCTGTCAATGTTGTCAATGTTTAATGTCAATTGGCCTCAATGTTTTATTAATTTTCCCCCCCAAAGGTACAGCAAAGGCATTGAGAAAACACAGAATCATGTAGGGGGGTAACTCTCTCCTAGACTTAGATTATGCTGATGATTTAAGCATCCCAAATGAAAATTTCAGCAAAATTAGTGATTATTTGATGTTTTAGAGTTTAGGGTGCAAGATTAGGTTTGAAAATTAATGCTAAGAAGACCAAGCCAAAGCTAGGAATTAAGTGAAGATGAAAAGGTGCCATTGGGTAACGGAAATATCTATCAAATAGGCAGCTTTAATTGCCTTGGTAGTATTATTAGTGAAGACATTGGGTGCAGTGTAAAAATTATAAGTAAAATAGCCAAGGCCCAGAGTGTACATTCATAGTTTAAAAAAGTTCAGACGCATAGGAAGATATGTCTGCGCAGTGAACTAAGATTAGAATTTGGGTAACTACAGTGGTGACAGTGGTCAAATGTTGTTCTGAAACATGGGCGCTCCGAAAGACGGGGGGGGGGGTTGCTATATGTTTTCCAAAAAACTGTCTACGGATTGTTTTGAATACGCGACTAATTGGTCCTATTTCAAACAGTAAGCTGCAGGAAAATTGTGATTCAATTCAGATTCCCAGGCCAATAATGATAGTAAGGTTAAGATTTTTCTGACTCGTTCTGCGAATAAGGGATGAAAGATTGCCAAAGATATTTATGTCGGCAGACTATGTAAGGAAATATTTAAAGGAAATAAAAACTATTTGTAAGGGTGTAAACTGGGAGACTTTGAACGTATTGAGACGGAGGAGAAGTGTACGTACCTGTATTGGTCTCAGGCACCTTGATGCTACAGTGAGTTGCAAGTAGTACCAGTAGTTTGATTAATGATAGTTATTTTTGACTCCTAATGCGTCCAATTGACAAATTTTTTGTGAGAAAAGTTTAACAGAGCTTGGAAGCAAAATAAAATTTAATGACATATTTGACAAACTTTTGCTCACTTCTTTAATGTCATCATTGAAATTAGACAAAAGTATTTTTGTACGGCTTAATGTTAATGTTTGATAAACCTAGAAACACGCAAAATTATTTTTGGATAAGAACATTTTTCTAAAGGAAATAAACCACGAAGCTGAAAGCTAAAATTATCAAAATCATTTAAAGATGGTTTTTGCAACATATATTTGCAAAACTAGTTCAAATCAACTTCTAAGCGAAATTTTTGCACATTTGAAGAATTCAAAACCAGTGTTTTACAGAAAATGAAAATTGACACAACAAAATAGACCAGGGACAGAAAATTCCTTAAGTTGCCTTCAGGTGGGCTGTATATATATGCTGTATAAGCTGCCAAGCAGTAGCTTTTGCTCGTTTTTAAGTTTCAAAGTGGCTCTTTACTTCTACAAGAACAAATTTGTGTTTTAGAATTAATTATTAATAATTGGCTTTGGGTGGAATCCCGTTGGTAATCAAGGTTGGATTCCTGCTACTCTTAAATAAACACATTTCTTAGCCTTAGTAAAACATTGCTAAACTGCTTTTGGAACATGGGATGGTGGTGCGTCCGGCACTGGGATTCGCTCGCTTAACTTTTAGGGTTTTCAGCAAGCTAAATTTGGGATTAAACGTATTGCATAAAGCCGGCAACTTTCGTATTCACATTCATCATTTTTGAGGAAGGACTTGTAACCAACGGATATTTTCAAAAATATCCTAGCCTAGTTGACGTTACCATTAGTTATAATTTAAGATGTCTTCAGACACGATTAATCAGCTAATTCAGGTTTTATCGAAAACTGTTTCACCTGGTAAGATTCTCATGAAATTGGCCCTTAACCTTTCTACACTGGCTTTTAGGCTAAGCTATCTCAATGAAGGCCTAAAAAATAATGGGCTTACCAATCCTTGTCAGCTTGTCATATTTTTTATTATTGAAGGTATATAGATGACTGCGCGATTTCTTTTCTGAATCACAGCAGTTTTAATAATATGGTAAGATAGCCATTAGTTGGACAGCTAGGCCTAATCATTGTCATAAAACTTCTATAATAGTCCTACCAACAAGAAAGTGAATTGTTTTACTATAAAATTGTCAAAATCTTTTCAATAAGTAGGCTTCATGAATGGCTTGAAAATTCAACAATAGGCTATGGGCCTATAGCACTGTCAATTTCATACTGATTGGCAACAGTTCAGCCTGATCTTGAATGCACATTTAAAGGTTAAGTCTGATCTTAGAAAATGCAGTCCAGTCTTAAACAGGGGATCCAAAAGTTAGAACTAAGTCAAAATCTTATAGCCTACATATCTAATCTTAAGACAAGCATTATATTGCAGAATAATTGTATTTAGATAGGCTAAGCTGTAGTGGTAACATTGGTAAAATTCTAGTTTATTAACTTTTGGCTATCTTGGAAAGGGGTTAGGTTAGGAAAATGAAACTTTCAGGGATGGGTCTAAAGGCTAAACTATGTCCTGGAGAGGTATCAGGACCCTCTCTCTCAAGAGGGTCCTGACCTTTGATGATCTTTAAAAATATGTGTGTTATAAGAGTGAAACCTTGCAAAATAGATCTTTAAATGAAGTACAACAAAATTGTTCTCAGCTTCACAACTTTGATCAATCCCAATTTATAAGGTCTTAAAGATATACAAATTCATTTCCTAAATTTTGAATAAAAACAACATTGATATGGCTCAGAATTCTACTCAAATAACAAGAATTGCATTTTGAGAACTAAAGGCAGATAAAAAGCACCTGGTAACTGAAAATTAAGGTAAAATATTGTTTCATCAAAATTTCAATAGGTATAGACCTGTCATGTAGGCAAATCTCAGGGCCCTCTAGAGGGGGAAGGAGTATAGGTGGGTACTTTAAAATGCCTTCCTGAGATATACTTTAGCCTTTAGACCCATCCCTGAAAGTTTCATTTTCCTAACCTAATCCCTTTCCAAGATAGCCAAAAGTCACTTAATTAGAATTTTACAGTTACATTTGACTAAATTTGGATATTGAAAACCTATAGTTTTTTCAATATTGTAGTCAACCTAGCCTGTACCAATCATTTAAGTGCTAATATCAGCCAATCTCAACTGTATGGTCCTATATGCATCATGTTGAAGATTAAGAGCCTGCTGTCTATGTCCAGGAAAGACATATTAGTTCAGCTATTTCTAGCCAAAGGTGACAAGGTTTTCTCTAAACCATGGGGCATTATAAACTGAGTCCTACAGGGCACTATTTTGGGTTCTATCATATTCCACATATATTATAAATCAACGATATAGTGTATAGGGTACATTTTTTGCAGTTCATATAATTGAATTACCAATAAAGTGAACATACCACTCTATGCCTTTTTATGTTCTTTATGAATATTATAATCACTTCTACTGCAAATTTCAATTTAAGCACTTTTTCACCCAACCTAACCTTATTATATATAATTTTTCCACCACTGAGAAAATGTAGTATTATTTTGTTGAAAATGACTAAGAAAACAACACTGAGAAAATGTAGTATTATTTTGTCAAAAATGACTGATAACTCATACTTTAATTGAAAATTTGTCATTTTTAAGAGCTCTAAAAGTGCAAGCTCAAAAATTTGCAGTAAAAGCAGTTATAATATTTGAAAATAACATAAAAAAGGCATCAAGTGTATTTTCACTTTATCAGTAAGTCAATTACATGAACTACAAAAAATTTACTGTGTATAAAATATAAAATAACATCATTTTCTATGCTGACAACTCCAGACTGTTTAGACCAACAAATTCTGTAGTGTGATCTCAAAATCCAAATATAGATTGGCTACTTGAGTTCAAAACATCAAATTACAATGTCTTTCTTTTTGTTAGCAACCACCCTTATCACCAGAACACTGTGTTCAATCCTAGTTCTTGGTTAAACTCAGCACTAAAGACCAGTCCCAAAGAAAGAGGTTTAGAAGTGGCCTCTTCAAATGCACCATAACTAGGTGCTCCCATTAAGTCTTTCTAAGGCTATAACCAAGCATGTTTTGGACTTTGGTGCATGTCTGTGTCTTACCTCCCATTCTTATAAGAACAATACTAGCCTAATTGAGGAAGGAGGTATGCCATGAGGTACTTAGCTAACCTACAAGATCTCCATTACAACAAGAGACTAAAGCCAACACTTGTTTTCAAATGCTGCAATGGTGACATGATGCTGACCTACAAGGATGATGCATAACCAAATAACCCTCCCTATACCAAACAGTCAAGCTTGCACTATATAAGATGCCACTAACATAATCTGTCAAAACATCCTGTTATTGTACAATTGTATTCACAATTGCATCTTTCAAGTCCAGACTTAACAAGCAATAGAATAATAAGTGATGGTTATGAGTGGACTGTATTCTATTCAACTACTGTTTGATTTGAATTCCATCATAGAAGTGTCTTGTTGTGAGGCTGATGTTGCTTGTCATACCCAACCATTTCAGATACTCTATCTGAAGTTGCTGTTGTGTGGTGTTGGCTTCAAGCCTCTAGAGAATAGTCATCATGGGCCATAACTACCATTTGGTCACTGTTGCTGAATGGGCTTAAATTGTAGCTATCCAGGAGACCTCTCTTACAGCAGGTTACTAGGCCCTAATGCAGTGGTAAAATTTCACCATTTTTGATATAGAGCAGAACACATCCAGTATGTACCCTAATTTTGTTATAAAATACATACTAATCTAATCAAGACATCTGTTCAAGATTAGGCACTCTGAATAGTAGGAGTCTTAATCTAGGAAAGAAATTCAAAATATTGTAGTAACTACTAACAACTCACTGAAGCATCCTGTGGTGGCAAAGTTGGTTTGACCTTAGCTTGGTAATACGGGACCCAGAGATCAAATCATGCTGCAGGAATGCACTGCAGGGCCAACGCAGAGACCATAGTAGTCAAGAAGTGTTGTTAATAAGCACATTAACTCACTGAAGCACGAAGCTGCCTAAGGCCAACACAGTTATGCATGTTCCTCTTCTATCTTGATCTATTAAACACCCCCTCTATGCACCCTCTCAGAAAGTTCCCATTTCCCTTAAATCTTTCCTTATGATATCCTCCCACCCTAACCAGGGACAATCTGCTTTTTGTTTGGTCCTAGACAGTTGGCAATAGGCAATATGTCATCCTTGGGGAGGTATAAAACTAAATTAAACATCACTTTTTGTGTTAGGATTAAAAATTGTTGAAAAAGTTTCTCAAACATACAAATAGCAAGCCAAACTATGGAGTCTTTTAGAAAAAAAAAGATATAAAAACTTTTGCTTTTTTTTTATGAAAAACAGTATGTCAATAAAAACAAACAGATATTAATTTAAAAAGCTTTTTCTAAACAACTAGTTTTTTCAAAGAAAAGTAAAGATCTCCATTAAACCAAAAAAGAGCAGAAATAAAGTCAAATAATCTCCCAATAATCTAAGTGAAATCCATAATCAAAGAAAATTACAATAAATAAACAAGTTAAACTCAAAACAAGAAAAAATTAACATGAATATGGTTGACAACTCCCATGCCTTCTCAAGACAGGAACATAATTTGCACTTTATCAAAAAACAAATCAACATGGATTGTCAGTTTGATATGCATGTACTGATATTTATTTTTGATAGTCTTGATGCTTTTTTATTTAGTAAACTCAAAAACTAAAATAATTTTTATGCATTTTGATTTTAGTAAAGTGCAAATTATGTTTTGGTCTTGAGAAGGTATGAGGGTTGTCAGTCCTACTCATATTAATTGTGTTGCAAGAGCAACACTTTGGTTTTGTTGTGTTTTTTTTCCTAGCCCCCTGATTTCAGCTTATTCCTAGAAAATGGTAAGAGTCTAACCTCTGCAGTTTTTATGGAAAGTGTGGACCTTAGTCTGGTTTGATGAATGTGACTTTGCATTTTGGAAAGCTTCATAGAACTCTTGCCTGGGGCCGAAAATCTATTGTTTCTACTCATTTCTGTTTGTGATTTCAGCTGAGTTCATTATTTGGTTTTTGCCCTTGGAATTGTGGAAGAGAAATGGTATCAGATGTGCCTGTTCAACTTTAAAAGTTCTCTCATTGCTAAAAAAAATTAGAGTGTATCTTTTGCTCCTTTCTAAGTGATGACATAAGAAACTTGGCCTACAGCAAAAAAGTGAACTTTTGAACTAACACAGATATATTTTTTTTTGATGGCTGTCAATAGCTCTTGATGAGCTAGTCAAAGTATATGTCATCCATTTTTTGGTAGAAAAATTTCTTCATGAGATATATTAGTTTGAAAGTTTAAAGGGGTTGACAACTTCAGTAGTAAGGTACACACTGAAACCAGACATAGGCCAATACAGAAATGGTATCAGATGTGCTTCTTAAGTTTTAGAAGTCCTCTCATTGCTAAATAAATTAGAGTTTATCCTTTGCTCCTTTCTAGGTGATGAGATTAGAAACTTGGCCTACAGCAAAAAAGTCAACTTTTGAACTAAGACTGATTGAATTTTTTTTTCAATGGCAGTCAATAGCTCTTGAGGAGCTGTTAAAAAGCAGGCCAATACCAATTGTGAGATATATAGAGGA
Source organism: Artemia franciscana (assembly GCF_032884065.1). Taxonomy (NCBI): domain Eukaryota; kingdom Metazoa; phylum Arthropoda; class Branchiopoda; order Anostraca; family Artemiidae; genus Artemia; species Artemia franciscana. The sequence continues at coordinate 7,315,408 of NC_088875.1, read as the reverse complement.
GTTTTAAGCAACAGTCCACTGTTAGCTCATAATCATCTTTGGCAATGTGGGGTTTGCAGCTTTTGCTAGTTGGTGTAGGCTGCCTATTATTTGTTTCTGGTGTATTTGATGGTAAGACCAATTTGGTTCCAGTGGTAAGACATGTACGGGACTTGTAGGGAATAATCAGCTGTTAGGCTACAATCATCTCCAGTGATGAGGGTTTTGCAACTTTCCAGAGTTGGAGTACCTAGTATTTATTTTAAGATCCTTACAGATTAGCAACTTCAGCATTTAATTGAGGGGAGGAAACAAAACCAAAGTGTTGCTCTTGCAACACTTTACTCAGCAAAACAAACAAAGGTTGCTGCAATATCTCATGTTACCCATGCAATGTAGATCTAGTTTTTGCTTGTTTTAAATTTGACTTGGCTATTTACCTTACCTTAATTTTACCTTAATCCACCTGAGAGCTTTAAGGTCTTCCAGACCTGTAGTGCTCTTGAGTTGATGACTGCCAGTTGAACCTCCACTGTTCCTTCTCCCACTCTTTGTCAAGTTGGTTTTTGAAGGACTGGATGGAGGGAGCACTGACAGTTGAATCTTTCAGTTTATTCCAATGATTTATGACTCTTCTCGAAAAGAATACTTGGCGAGTTTTAGATCAGGAGCTTGACTTTGGAAGCTTCTTGGGGTGTCCTCTTGGGTTGTGCTGGCTGGTACTGAGATTGCCGCCAAAGATTGCTGACTTTTCATTCTGTAGCTTGTAAATAAGCATCATGTCACTGCAAAAGCATTGGTAAACCAGAGTGGGTAGTTTGAGGTACTTGAGGCAGTCCTCATATGAGGTTGATGCTAGACTTTTTATGCATTTTGTTGCTCGTCTCTGTACGTTTTCAATGAGCCTCACATCTTGTTGATAAGAAGGACCAGCAAGACACATGCCAAAATCAAGATGAGGTCTGAGGAAAGCCTTGTATAATTTTATAAATATAGATGCCTGTCTGCTGTTGATGGTTCATTTTAGTAGTCCAAGACTGGAGCTTGCACGGGAAACAACATGCTGGACATGGCTGTGAAATTTAAGTTTGTCATCAATAATGATGCCTAAATCCCTTTCTTCTGTTCTGTTCTTTAGTTGCTCTCTTACTTTGGTGGTGGGGCTGTAGATTGTGTAGTTTGCCATTGGGTTATTGGATCCAAGTTGTAATACACAGCACTTTCCTGCATTAAAGTGGAGAAGCCAGTCATGGGTCCAAACTTGTAACTTATCTATGTCGTGCTGGATACTTTGAGGGCATGCAATACCAAAGAGCTTGTCATTATCAGCAAACAGGTGCATGCCATTGTCAATATGGTTAAATATGTCATTGATGTAAATCAGAAAAAGAGTTGGACCCAGTACTCCACTCATTACTCCAGCCTTGTCAAAGTATATTGGTTTGCCATCTGTAGCAAATAAGTGAACTTTCTGCTTGCACTTTGTAAGGAAATTCATCAGCCAGTCTACAACAGCCTGATTGATGCCAATAGTGGATATTTTTGAGTGCAGTCGGCTGTGAGGAGCCTTGTCAAAGGCCTTAGCAAAGTCCAGCAGGAGTAGGTCAACTGGATATCTGTGGTCAATTAGGTCTGTGATTTCCTTGTATGATTCCAAGAGGTTTGTTTCAATTGATTTCCCTGACTGGAAGTCATGCTGCTTGGGGGACAAGATCTTGTTGGTTGTCAAATGCTTAAGGATTGAATCATTGACTATGTGCTCAAGTATTTTGACAATAACTGAGGTCAGGCTGATTGGCTGATGACAACTGAGTTTTCAGGCTTGGAACAAGTACCTTTCTTGAAAACTGGTGTAATGTTGGCTATTTTCCAGTCTGCTGGCAGCTCTCTAGAGGTAAGTGAAGTCTGGAAAATTCTCCTAAGTGGTTCTGCTATGATAGCAGCAGTTTCTTTTAATAGCCTGGGATGTAGGTTATCTGGTCCTGGTGATTTGTTAGTATCTAATTTCTGTAAGCGTTTGAGAACCTCCATATGCAATAGAGTGATACTTTCCATTGGGGATGTTACAATGTATTCAGGTGAAGAGGGTAAAGGACCATTGGGTTCAGTGGTGAAAACAGAAACGAATTGCTGATTTAGAGAGTTTATAAGCTCGTTGATATTGGTTATTTCTTCATCTTCCTCAGTTACTAGTTTCCTGATGCCTTGTCTATTATGGTCTTGGCTAGAGACATATTGCCAAAATTTCTTTGGATTTGTCTTAGCTTTGTCTGTAATTTTAGATTCGAAGCTTGTGTATAAATTGCATGTTAAATTTTTAAGTCTGTTTCTGCTCTTTGAAAATTTTTCTTTGTTTTCCAGGGATGGATGCTTTTTGTACTTCTTCCATTGTCTATTTTTTGGTTACTTTCCTTCTTAATATCTTTTGTCATTGTCGGTAGTGTTCGCGGTTTTGGGATGAGCTTGCTTGAAGTGTACTGTTCAGCTTTGTTTAGCAGTAATTCCTTGAAGCATTGCCATTGTTGTTCTAAAGAGCTGATTAGGACATCATCCAAGGAGATGTTGCTGAGATCCATTCTAATTTTCTCATAGTCTATGAAGGTCCTTTTGATGTAGCTATTAGTTACTTTGAGGAATGTTGTTTTTATTTCTATGGCAACATGGTCACTTTTCCTGATTGGGGGCATGTACTTAGTATAAAGAAGGGCTTCTGGTCTTCTAAGAAATATTAGGTCTAGGAGGCTTGGAAGCTGCCTGCTCATGAAACAGGTTGGTTGGTCGACAATTTGGTGGAGGTAAGTATCATGGATCATATCTATGATGGGGTTCGCAGTATCAGAGGTGACATAGGGGAATTGGTCTTTCCAGGTGATGGTCGGTGGGTTGAAGTTGCCTGCAATTAATAGGTCACCCTTATGGGTGTCTGCGATATTTCAAGTGAGCTCAGCTAGCTTTGCATCTGTTTGATCAGGTGAAGGTGATGATGGGCTTCTGTACACACAGCCAATTCTAACAGTGGGATGGTTTTTACTCTGTGGAACTGAAATATCAAAGAATATTGTTCTTCGATTGTTTGTATTTTCTACAACAAACAGTTTCTTTGTTGTAGAAAATAGTTTCTACAACAAAGAAACTATTTGTTGTAGTTTCTTTTTGGTTTGTGTTTTGTTTATTTATTGATGGTGATCTGTGGTAGTTTTATGCTTGGGAAATTATTTGACTTTATTTCTGCTTGTTTTTGGTTTAATGGGGCTCTTTACTTTTCTTTGAAAAACTTTTTTTGTGAGAAAGTATTTTAAAAAGTAATTCACTAAACATAGTAAAAGTTAAACATAGTTAATAGTTAAAAGTAATTCACATGGCATAGCTCCATGTCAGCTAAGGCTAAGAAAATGTTCTGCTCATTTCTGATTCTAAAAAAACTATATATATATATATATATATATATATATATATATATATATATATATATATATATATATATATATATATATATATATATATATATATATATATATATATATATATATATATATATATATATATATATATATATATATATATATATATATATATATATATATATATATATATATATATATATATATATATATATATATATATATATATATATATATATATATATATATATATATATATATATATATATATATATATATATATATATATATATATATATATATATATATATATATATATATATATAAACATAGTTAATAGTTAAAAGTAATTCACATGGCATAGCTCCATGTCAGCTAAGGCTAAGAAAATGTTCTGCTCATTTCTGATTCTAAAAAAACTATATATATATATATATATATATATATATATATATATATATATATATATATATATATATATATATATATATATATATATATATATATATATATATATATATATATATATATATATATATATATATATATATATATATATATATATATATATATATATATATATATATATATATATATATATATATAGAATGTGTATAATAAGCTTTATTGCCTCTAAGCATTATGAAGAATTAATGGGATCTTTATCAATTGTCAATTTTTGTCAAGGTCTCAACCACAGTTTAGTTAATCACTTCTATCATTGCAATTGCTTTTGCCACCACGTACAAATCTTTCTTCAAGATACTGGCCACTATAGCACTGAAAATAGCCTTGGCAACATTCCTTGGGGTCTGAAATAAACATAAAAAATAAAAGTAAATAAATAAAAAAAAAAGAAAAAAAGGTTCCAGAGTTTAAATTTGTCTATGGTTTTGGTTTGACTCCTTTAAAAGGAATGCCAAAAAAAATCTATAATTGTGTGTGAAGTGGAAAATCAGTATATTAGGTTCCTAGACCCTAAAATCATTAATTAGAGATTCAAAGCTAATTTTTTGAAGCAGTAAACAATTTATGTAATTTAAAGCAACTTTAAACTTTAATTTTATTTGTGCATCTTTTTTGGTTCATTATTAAAAAATTGTAAAAGTATAATAATAGAAATTATATTTGAAATCTAAAATTAGGTCTAAATTTAGAACTCCATAGGAATAGTTTTCATTGAACAGCTGTAGTTATAGAAGCTGATTAACCATATTAAGCTACTAAGTTCAAAACGTGTTGAAAAATTGACATTGGAGCTAAACTGGCATTCCAATTAACTTATGAACTAATCTATTTACTATATCCAAATTAACTATAAATTAATCATAGACTAGTTATAATAAAATAACCTAATTAAACTAATTATTTATTGATTCTATTTGACTATAAACTATTCATAATCTGTTTTGCTAACACATAAATCTTGCTAATAAAATACCAAGATCGGCAACTGTACTTGAGTTCAATGAAAGAAAGCCTGAAATGCTTGGTGAATTTGTCCTAAGAATTTTGTGTTTGTACTATCAGGAGAATTTCTAAGCCCATAAGCTTTTGGAATGCCAAATAATATGTCTGATCCTAGTTATGGAAGAGGTTTTGCCACCCTGTCTTTTAAGGGAACTTCCATTAAAGTCAATTTAGGTACCCAATCTTTACTCAAGTTGTGTATGTTTTTATCTATGCCTAACAAAATTCACAAAAGCTATAATTTAAAATATCTAATGTCTTAAATGTTAAAATGTACAAAATTGGAAAAAATGACCACCTTCTTGACTGAAAAATGTACTGGTCCCCTGCTCACCATTTAGTTTTGAATTTAAACCAGTACTTGCAATATTTTATTTTCAGATCACAATGAACTCACATCAGCCCTTGCATATCTTGAGCAATTGGCACTTAGTAATCTTCCTGAATTCATGAAGGCCCTATCAGATGTTTTGGCTGGTGTAAACAACCCTCAGGTGCCAAGGATGGCAGCTGGTCTTCAGCTAAAAAATACCTTGACATCAAAAGATACTGCAATGAAGGCTGAATATCAGAAACGATGGCTTTCTCTCCCAGAAGATGTCAGGAATTATGTCAAGAAGAATGTGAGTTTTTTCCTCACACTGCCATGGCTGTTGTGTGTACCAAGTATAATCCTTAAGTAATTGGCATTTGGCCAGTAATTAATGTACTGGTCAAAGAGCCTGGTGGAGAATAGACAAAAAAACAGGGCATTTCCCTTATTGGGAGGAATGGAAAAAAATTGTCTCTCCTGCTCTAAAGACAATTTTGAGTGGCTTTGCAATTAGTAATAAATAAATGATTAAAGCTATTATAAAAGTAATTCAATTTTGTTTTAATATTAACAAATTTTTCTGGTGAATGATTACTATTCCATTTCCTTTATAAGATGTTTAAGCATAAAATGAAGTCAGATTTGAAGGGATTTGAATTTCATATGAAAAGGGAATTTTTTTTTTTATAAAGAATTCAGAGGTAAAATTGGCAATTTTTAGAAAAGAAGTGACACATGGGAATTTAGTCTTGAGATGGGCAAGCTCATAAGGAAAAGCACTAAGAATTGCCAAAGCATGGAGATTTTGGGCCTCACCTGTGTATCTGCCAAGAAAAAGAAAGGTGCAGGTAAAGCATAAGAAGTTCTAAGTTGCCTCAATCCATCCCTCTCCTCAGCCCATTCCCATGCATACTTTATTTGAAAATTCCCACTTGATATCTTAACCATAAGACAAAAATCCAAATGTGTTACTCTCCCTTCTGTTGGACAGAGTCTTCAGAAATATCCAGAGAAAAATGAAATTCAGCTTATGGCTCTGTAATATTAAAAGAAGTTTTTGTCTCTCCCAGTAGATATTATGAAATATGAATATCAGAAGATAGTTAAGATATCAGACTTGCTGCATTACCCTGTCTTGTCCATTGTGGTATATTAATTGGAATACCATATTAGACTTAATTTGGATGGGAATTTTCTTCTGTTTTTCTTTGTATTGCATTTGTGTTTTTTCCATGTTTTTCCTATCCTTTTTATGTGTTGCTTTAACCTAATTTTTTAGTTTTTTCCCCTGTCAATAAAAACTTCCAGACATAAATCTGAAATATTTGAAGTTCTATTATTAATGATAAAAAAGTTTTTTGTTTTTATTTTTTCTTTGTCCAAGACAGATAAAATATATAAAAAAAAACTTTTTCATCATTGATAATAAAGCTTCAAATATTTCAGATTTATGTTTGGAAGACTTTATCAACAGGGGAAAAAAACTAAAAACTTATTTTAAAGCAACATATAAAAAAGGATAATTATTTTATTTACTAATGGAAAGCCAGTGTTTTTTAAGAAATTATTCTTTTTTTAGAAATTATTTTGTAAGACAAAATACCTTTTTCTGGCAAGCCATCTTCTTATAAGTCTATCTTATTCGTGTGCTACCTACCACTATTCTTTAAAAAGTTCCTAATATCTATCAGGACTGGCAGGCAACCCTTCCCTAAGTACCATCTTGGTGAGCCACCTACCACTATCTTTTACACAATCCCTTATATTTATTGGGACTAGCAGGCCACCTTTTCATAAGTACTACTTATTCATGTGCTACCTACCCCTGCGTTAAATTACACTTACCAGCAATAGAATGATTTTTTATTTACACAATTCCTAATATCTATTAGGACTGGCTCCACTTTTCATTAGTGTTTTCGTATTGGTGGGCTACTTGCCCCTGTTTGCACAATTCCTGATATCTATTGGGGCTGGCAGGCCACCCTTACATAAGCCCTATCTTATTTGTGTGCTCACTACCACTATTCTATACACAATTCCAATTTCAATTAAAACAGAGTGAAAATATTGAACAAACTAAATTCAGGTAAATTTTCGCTTTCAGTTAGTAAATAAAATGAGAATATTTAGATGTTGAAGTAATGGATGGAGCTTTCATTCAAGAAATAGAAGAATAAACTAAAAACAATGCTAAAAGTACTTTGTCTTCATATCTGGGAGATTTTGTCAATCTGGCGCCTTTTTCAAATTGCAAAAAGATATATAGCAGGTAAAAAAGATGAATAACATATATTCTAGTGGATCTCAGGATGAAAGTTTAATACATTTTTTGTGTGAATGTGTCGAATTGAATGATTGGAGGCGAGAGATGTATGGTAAAGAAAAATTGAATGAGATATGGATGGTAGATAGAATGAAAGAGACAAATTTCCTGAGTATTAAAAGGATAGCAAGATTTGTAAGGATTGCAGTGGCACATCGGGAGCGTTTTGTTTAAATAGTATTAATTTAATTTAGTTAATTTGTTGTTTGTTTTTTGTTATGTAATTTTCCTATGGCCCACGGGCTTTTTCTGGAATAAATTATTATTATTATACACAAAGCAAAAAAAAAAAAAACAAAAAAAAAAAAAAAAACCAAAGAATAAAAGAATATGAAAAACTAAGATGTTATGAAGCAACTCATTACGGGGATTTAGTGAATGTAAATCCAATCAAACTTCACAAATAGATTAGATATTCAGTAAATTCATCTGGTTGGTGGTTCTTATAAAGTGAAACGATCTTTTTATATAGACGTTTTCCACAAGTCCTAGGTCAGTGCAACTGACTTAAATACAGTACGAGCAGGCTAAGTCGTTTTATTATAATTGTGTTTGAAACCAGGAACGTGCGTAGAAGATTTTTAGGGGGGGGGAAGAATAATAAAAATATATAACTTAAATTGTTGTTAAAATCGAAATTTTGAGGAGGTAGAGGCCCCTCTATGGGCATTCCTGCTTGAAACATAGTTATACTGAAAGGACTATAACCAGCTCTTGTTCTTGTTGTTTTTACCTGGTTTAAGCATAGTATCCAAAAAACAATTGTTCATCATAATGAATTTTTCCACAAATTGTTTGATAATTATCTTCAAAAAGAAGCAAAATGAACAGCGTGCTGTTAAATTGCAGATTTAGAAACAAGGTTTTGTAATTTAATATTAAAGGTGAAGCAATAGTATATAATAACATAATATAAAAGGTGGGGAATTAGACTATAGAAAGCGTTTAGATTAAAAAAACAGATAAAACAACAACAACAAATCACTACAGAGTAATAAAACAAGAGTCCATTTAGTTTCGTAATATTTTGCTGTTATAACCTTCTTCTCAAAAATGCTGGCTAAAATAAGAATTGGAGTATAGCCTGCAGAGAGGCATGAGCCTCTGATAAAATCGTGATTTGTTTTAGGTTGTCTCTGCATTAGGCACAGAAACGTCTCGACCTAGTGCAGCCGCCCAGTGTGTTGCCTACATTGCTGTTGCTGAGTTACCAGTAAATCAATGGCCAGATTTGATTAGACTTTTGGTGACCAATGTCACTTCTTCAAATAGTACCGAGATGTTACGTGAAGCAACATTAGAAGCTATTGGCTACATTTGCCAAGATATAGTAAGCATTTTTTTTATTTTATCTTTATATTTTATATTGTTTAGATACTTTTTATATTTTGAATAATATGAATTTTAAAATATAAATGTGTTCAGTATTATTGGTTGTAGTTCAAATTTTACTATGTTTCTATTTATCAAATTATCTCAATAAACTGGCATTAGCACAAGACACATCAAATAGGGGGGAGGAGAATGAAGCAGGGGTGATTTATTCCCCCCTAGGTTTTATGGTTCCCCTGCCCCAGATTTTGAAAAATGTGTTTTGTGTATTTTCATGAACAAAATGAAAAAAAAAACTGCACCCCCTTCCCCCCGCTCAAATTGTAATAAATTGACGCTCCTCATTAGAAATTGGATATCTTGAAAGTTTTTCAGAAGCTTTCCTTTTCTTGAAATTTTTGAATTAAACAACAAAGAAAACATATGAATTTGCAAAGATATCAAATTTTTATGGCTAAAAACGATTAGCCAGGAACAATTTGGTTGGATTTGTTTTCGAAGTCTAGCCAATTCCCGTGTTTTGGCAAGTATTACTTGACATATTTCTAATAGTCACGAGTATCAGATGAAAGGCTAAGCCTGCCTTACTAGCCAGCTCACGAGTAGTGCCATTTACTGTCTGTGGAAGACTCAAGAATACTATAAACACGTAGTACTGCTATTTTAAGTGACCCCATGTGTCTTTTTTTTCATTTCAATTGGCGATATTTACTGAAGAAAGAGAAGAATAGGTTGTTCTTTATATTTTTTTTTCATCGGGTGCTGGGAAATCTAGTTTCCAAAATTAAATTTGACTTATCAGAACCTAGCTTTCTCTTTTAGGTCTAACTATTTTTGTTGTCAAATGAGGACTTGTTCATTTGTTTTTTGTTTTTTTTTTGCCATTTTCCTGAATTACATTTATTATTTTATCCTTTTAGGATCCATAATACTATAAACACATACTACTATAAGAATACTATAAGTCTTATATTTACCAAGTCTTCAATTCCAAAGGGATGGGGCAGACATTATTAACACATTCCAAATAATCAAAGGCATTGATAATATAAGTACATCACAGTGTTTTACATGTAACGACAATTACAGGACCCGTTATGACCCACATAAATTGTACCCCTCACTTTCAAAAAGGAAAATAGGCCAACATTCATTTTACAGCAAGGTATGGAAGCCATGGAATGACCTTCCACCTGAAACATTTCTAACAGATAATGTAAACACTTTCAAAACAAAACTAGCAGAAACACATTTTCACAGTAAATCATTTTAAAATCATTTATAGTATTATTTGTCAGTGTTTGTTGTAGTTGTTGTTTTTCATAGATTTGTACATGTGTATTTTGTTGTCAGTATTGTCATAACTTTTTTTTATTATGTTTAGTGCAACTAGCTTGAAAACTTACCGTATTTGGTATTAAAAAATAAATAATACTGCTATTTTAAGTGACCCCATGCATCTTTTCATTTCAAGTGGCGATATTTACGGAAGAAATAGAAGAATGGGCTATTTTTCTGATATTTTTTTTCGTCGGGTGGTGGGAAATCTAGTTCCCAAAAGGAAATTTGACTTACCAGAACCCAGCTTTCTCTTGTAGGTCCAACTATTTTTGTTGTCAAATGAGGGCTTGTTCATTTGATTTTTTGCCATTTTCCTGAATTACATTTATTATTTCACCCTTTTAGGATCCAGATATTCTTGCTGCGCAGTCAAACGAGATCCTAACAGCAATCGTTCATGGAATGAAGAAACACGAGAAGAACGAGCATGTAAAATTGGCTGCCACAACAGCACTACTCAACAGCCTCGAGTTTACCAGAGCCAATTTTGAAAAAGAGAATGAGCGCAACTACATTATGCAAGTGGTTTGTGAAGCAACACAATCTCCTAACACAAAAATTAAGGTGTCCGCTTTGCAGTGTTTAGTCAAAATCATGTCACTTTACTACCGATATATGGAGGCTTATATGGGACCTGCTTTATTTGCGGTAAGTGTTGGTGGATGTTTATTAGTACAAGAGAAGTTTTTGTTAAATAGGATGATTAGTAGTTTAGCAGTGACCCTAAGAAGTCAAAACTTGTCTAAAAGGGTGACGAAAATGAAATGCTATTAAATGAATTGAAATAATTAAATAACTATGACAACGTGTCTCACAGCAGCTTGGTTGGCTTTGCTGACAAGTGTTGCAACACTGGTTTGTTTCTTCACCATCAATTGGATGCCATGGTTGCCAACCAATCAAAACCTCAAAAATATTTCCCTGAGAAGATTTTTTTTCTTAGAAATAAATAAAATGATGACACATTCCTTAAAGAAGATTTCAAATTTGCTCTACTCTTAAAACTAACTCGTGTCTTTATTTCCTGGCAACAATTTGTTAATTCTAAGATCTGTCTTCTTTGTAAAATGTCAGATTTTGCTGTGATTAGATTGTCCTCAGAGGACAGGGCACTTGTGTTATTGGATCCATTAGTTTTTATATCTTGCCATTGGCAAAAGTCAAAATTATTATATTGATTCGGATTTTTTCTTAGACGGTTGCTCTAACTTGCTTAAAAAATAGAAAACTTTCTATTTTTGCATGTTTTCAATGCATTTTTCAATTTAAAATTGATTTCTGTTCATTTTATTTTCATTTGTTCATCCATAGTAATTTCTATTTGCTTTACGTTTGACTTATTATATGACATCATTATAACTTGTTTTTGATTTTAGCTTTGCTTTATTTTTCTTTTGAATTTTCTTCTAAATTTTGATTTTTCTTTTCTAAGAATTTTTCTTAGGAGGCTATTCAAACTCGCTTAAAAATAGAAAACTTTCTGTTTCCGTATGTTTTCCAACTGTTTTCAATGTATTTTTCAATTTAAAATTTACAAGGGAAAGTTAAAAAATATGATTTGGTGGATAAATATTAGTGAATCTCAGCTGTTGGATGATAGTGAAATTAAAACTATACTACTGTAGACAAACAAGTTACCCATAGCTTGTGGAGAGAACACAAACATTAAACACGTCATTTGTAAAACAATATAATGCACCGTAAGTTGTTCTAAAAAAAATTGTTGTCATTTTGATGTTAATTTTTGTTAATGTTAATCTACATTGTTAATTCTAAAGTAGTAACATTTTTAAGTTTAAACTACTTTAGTTTGCCTCAAAACTTAACATGTATTTTTTTTTACTATATATTTGATGTTAAAAACAATTTCGTTCTATGTCTATCACCAAGTGACAGCAACTATTTAATAATTTCAAAACTATATCAAGGTGTTGCATCATTTTTATAATTAATTTTATGTTATGTATAATTATAATTAAATAATTAAATTATAAAGAATCAACAAATACAATTGAATAATTAAATTAAAATTATAATTAATTTTATTTATTTTATGTATAATTATAAATTTAATAATTTAATTTATTAATTTAATTTTATGATTAAAACTTTGAGAGGCCATGGGCTAACTTTAGTCCTTAAATTAACATATTAAATACTCTTGTATGCTTTTGCTTCAATCAAGTTGCAACATGGCTACATTTTTGCGAAAAGGTTGTCAGGTAGAGGGATGGGGTAATAGAAGGGCCGCTGACCCACTAGGGCTCTTTTATCAGACACATTCAAAGCCCTTGATCGATTCTAGTTCAAAAACTTGCAATAAGCCTTCTTTTTTTGCTAAAAAGTTGACTTGGATAAAGAGTGATTTTTGCCTCCAGGTTGTTTTGTAACGATTTGGGTCTTTGCTCATTTTTGAGCACAATCATTATCTGGTTTTTGTTTCTGATATTTTCCACAATAATCATTTTGTAACCCCCTTAAACATTTCAAAATGGCGAAAATTGGTGAAAAGTTCAAGATTTCAAGATCACTTTTATAAAGCAGGTGGAAGCACTTCGGGACATAAGGAAAAATGCTCGTTTATTTGGAAGGTGTAACCTTTTTTGAGAATCTAAAAAAACATTTTTGCCTAAGGGCCATGGAATCGTCGCACGAGAACTAATCGGCTGGCATAATTCATTTAACGTAATTTGTTTAACCTCTTTGTTTTTCAAAACTCGTGTCTTTTGTAGGGTTAGAATTTGGAATTTCATCTATCAAATAATCGTTTTACCGTAATTTGGTGTGTCCATATTTTTCTCATGGAATAGGTTCTGATAATGAAAATAAGGTGTTCATATTCCGAACGCAGGGATTTTCCTGTACTTTAAGTGCTTTATCTTCAAAAAGTTCTTTGGGAATGCTACTCTGGGAAACTAGTAGTGGTATTTTTCAAACTTTTTCCCCTGGATGGAAATTTTGCTCTATATCTGAAATTTTCAGGACCTGGAACTGGGGATTTTTCTCCTGAATCCTCACCTTAATTTTATCTTAATTATGCTTAACTCCCACTGAGGTATATTCTTAGGTGCCTTGTGGAGATTAGAAAAAAAAAATCAGGAAAAAAGTCTGGATTAAGTCTAAATATTTGGGTTTTGCCTATATTTGCCTATTTTGTTAAAATTTTCCATAAAATATTCTATTTATTGTTAGGCAGAGGGATATGTGAGGGATGTAGAGAGTACTCAGGTTGAGCAATTTCCGTGGATCTACCCATCGTTTCTGTGTAAAGGGTCTGCCACTATGTGATCAATGATATTGTAAATATTCATTTAGATTTCACTGGAGGCTATGAAATCCGACATAGATGAAATTGCCCTCCAGGGTATTGAATTTTGGAGCAACGTCTGTGACGAGGAAATTGATCTCGTCGTCGAGGCTCAAGAAGCCGAAGAAATGGGAAGGACTCCTGAAAGAACCTCTCGTTATTATGCCCTTGGTGCTCTTCAATACATCCTACCAGTTCTTCTTCATCTTCTAACTAAACAGGTAATTTTACCTCTGCTTAGTTTATCTAGTTTAGTCCTTTCCTCTTCATCTTCTCACTAAATAGGTATTTTTACCTCTGCTTAGTTTATCTAGTTTAGTCCTTTTTTCTTCATCTTCTCACTAAACAGGTATTTTTTTACATCTGCTTAGTTTATCCAGTTTAGTCCTTTCTTCTTCATCTTCTCACTAAACATGTATTTTCACCTCTGGTTGGTTTATCTAGTTTAGCCCTTTCTTCTTCATCTTCTCACTAAACAGGTATTTTTACCTCTGCTTAGTTTATCTAGTTTAGTCCTTTCCCTTAAAGATCTACTATTTGATCCCCTTTCATATTGGTGCCACCTCATTTTTTTATGTTTTGTTTTTGTGCACTTTACAATTCAGGGCTCCTTTTTTCAAGTTTTGTGGCGTAGGGGCTTTTATAGTAGTTTTAAATTGTTGCTCTTTTTCTTTCTTCAGGTTGTGAGAGACGCTGATCTTTGCTTAGTTATTCTTTATGATTTTTTTTTATTCCTCCACTTGATTATGTTGTGCCATCTTATTAATTTCTGTTTCATTTTATTTTTGTGTACTTCGTAAGTTGGCGCTCCCTTTTTTCATGTTTAGTGGCATATGGGGCTTCTTGTAACAGTCTTGAGTTATCTTGTTTTATCTTGTGATGGACGCTCTATGAGTAAATCTTCTTAATTTCCTAATCGTTATTAACTGACAATAATTAAGGATGAATAACCTTGTTCAAGCTAGGAAGAGTCTCAGCTTTGCTAGGGTAGATTATCCTGCCTAGAATTACTCTGATCCCGAAAAAGTACAATTATGGTCCATGGCCACGTCCAGGGGGGGGGGGGCTAGGGAGTTTGAATCCCACACGAAATGTTTGTCTGACTCGTAAAAAATATAACAAAAATGAATATAAACAAATTTTAATGCGTTTTTGAGGTTTTTTTTTGTGACCCACAACCGTAACCGGCTTAAATATCTGAAAATCTGTAAAAGTTTCTGTCCCTAGCTCAACTATATTCTTTTGTAATATTAGTAAAGAGAGAAGTTAATACATTTAATTTTTTTTTAGAGGGGTGACCCTCCAAGTCCCAAAGAACTGGCTTTGTGTTGCAGAAATACCTTAAATATGGACATTATTTTGGGGTCGTATCCAGGACCTTATCCGAGATGAGGATGTTACAGGATTTTACTGCCCCCCCCCCATGAAATATTTCTCTGACTTGTATATTAGTCGTAAAAATGAAGGTAAAACGACTATGAAAGCTAAATAAAATTGTCTGACTCGCAAATTGATCTTAAAAATGCGGAGGAAAACCCTTAACCCCCTCTTGAGCAAATACTCTTTTGGTGACCTGGATATGGCCATGGTAGTATCGTTAAAGTTGATTCTCTTCGTTTTAAGTTTGACTTGAATATTTATTATGATCATTTGTTCGTCTTTTTCTTTGTTACTTTACTCGGATCTTAAAAATGCGGAGGAAAACCCTTAACCCAACAAATACTATTTTGATGCCTGGATATGGCCATGGTAGTATCGTTAAAGTGAATTCTCTTTGTTTTAAAAGTCTTTTTCTTTATTACTTTATTCGGAGCGATTTCTGTTCGTTCCAAGGTTGACTATTATGACTTTTTCTGCTCTAAATGGGCACCTGGAGAAATCTGGGGAAGGTAAACAGGAAGGGTGTGCGAAAGCACAGGATTGTTGGCCCCCCCCCATTGCACTTCCTGGCTGAAGGGCCAAGAAACGGAGATCAGCACCGCCAGTAGAGACTGTAAAGTCTAATGCCATATTCTTTGCCTTTTACTTTATTTCTGCTCGTTTTACTTTTATCGCTCTTTACCTTTCGTTGATTTGTTTTTTAATTTAATAAACCTCACAATTATTGGTAACTCTCAGAATCGGCTTAACCGAGTGTAGAATTCCTAAAGTAAACCTCCAATTTATCACGCATGTTTCCGAAATGTATCTTTTTGGAATCATAGAATTTGCAGATTATAATTTGTGATAGCTATGGGCTACTAGCCGACCAAGTGGGCCGCATCAGGAACGCTGCTTTGTCTGATTGTCGATTTTTAGTGTTACAAAAACAGTTGGATAGGGAAATTATTTTATTTGACAATGAAACAAAAAAATCTATGCATATTTCGGTCTCATACCAAAAGACGTCCGCTATACCAAAGTGGGCCGCATCAAGAACGCTGCGTTGTCTGATTGTCGATTTTTAGTGTTATAAAGACAGTTTGATTGGGAATTTTTTTTTACTTGACAATGAAACACAAAAAAAATCTATGTTTATCTCGGTCACATACCAAAAGTTGACTACTATGTATATGATCGAAATATCCAGAGATATTTTTGTGTTTCATTGTGGAATAAAAGGATTTTTCCTACTGAACTAATATGTGTCATGGGAAGGCAGTGTGGTCTTGGAAAATACCTCTGTTAATGTTATTCAATTGTTCTTTAATTCAAATAGGAAGATAGTGATGACGACGAGGATTGGAATCCGTGCAAAGCTGCTGGTGTTTGTCTAATGTTATTGGCACAGTGCTGTGGTGATAATGTCGTGGGTCCGGTCTTGAACTTCGTGAAGGAGAATATCAAGAGCCCTAATTGGCGATGCCGTGATGCAGCAGTAATGGCTTTTGGTAAGCTGCCAAGTTTTTATTAACACTTATGCAGAGGAATATTTTAATTTTGAAAGGAGCACCGTTTGGCCCTGTACATGGGTGAGAATGACCCATAGCTTTACATGTTGCCTTGTCTAAGTTTCCTGTGATGATACTAAAACTCATTAATTTTGCTGTTTTCCCTTATAAAAAAAGGCTTATAAAAATATTCACAAAGGTGTTTTTTTTTGGCAAACAGGCTAAATTTTACTGAATTTGTATTAAAATTTACAAATCTTAAAAAAATGCTGAATGTCTCGTGTACAGTTCTAGGACGCTTTCTCAACGACAATTAGACAATAAAAAACAACAAAAAACAAGATATAAAACAAAAATATTTAACAAAGCGAAAAGATGGAACTAAGTTGGTAAAAATTGCGTCATTACACATACACTGTTGTGTATGTGAAGTTTTATTATATGCGTATTGTATATAAAACTTGTATTATATTGTACAATTTATTTTATTATATAATTTAACATTGAAGTTATTTATTATAGTTGGTGAACACTAAAAATTCCAGGCTAGGATTAGTGCTGAAAACAATTTTTATTGCAATAAGTTGATCTTTAAATTTCCTCAGTTAACAAATAGTCATAGACTGCTTTTCTTTCTTTAGATATTTTTTTTTTGTATTGAATCTGTTGTAACCTTTCTTACTGGGATGAATATGTAGTGGTAAATATTTGTTAGGGATGAATGAATTGGCAGGTATTGAAGGTCTTGGGCTTTTCGTGAAAGTTAGATTTTTAATGGGATTGTTTTATTTAATTTTTTTACTATCTCATTTTGAGTATAAATACTGTATATGCTTTTACTATGGGTTTCGTAAAAGAAAAAAACTAAATCGTTTTTTTCAATAGACTGGACCTTGAATAGGTTTAGTCTGTCAACATATGTGCTTCCATGCACTGAATTTTTCTACGACTGTTTTGATTACGGACTTTTTACGGATGATTACGGACTTTTTACGACTTTTTTTACGGATTTTTTTTACGACTGTTTTTCTTTTTTTTGACGACTGCTTTGATGGTGCCGGGCCGCCTAGTCAGATGCCACGAGTCAACCATTTGCCTGGGATTATTCCCTAGAGTTATTTCCGTTGATCTTCCTTTTAAAGGTGTCAACAGTAAGGTTTTTCAGGGATGACACCACTCGAGAGACTCCCCTAAATGGATGTGTAATGTCTTAACAAAGCCATTTTCAAGTATTCATTGCAGGGTATCTCCCTTTGTAGGTGATCTTACCACACTATTTGTCTTTGTGTTTGACTTACTGCCTTTGCCTTCGGCGGTACAGGTAGAGATAATTGATCCAAGGAAGGGTAGGAGTAGAGGAGGGATGGAGGGTAGAGATTATTAATCGGAGGCTTGTAGAAAAGAGGCATTTATGCCACACCAAATCTCTCACTGACAGATTGTAAAGTTACCAGATCGGTGGTAGAACTCGTCATTGAGCCCCTGTTTAGTGTTGCCAGTTGGGTGCTGGAGTCCCCACAAAAATGGACAATTTTTAAGGAAAAAATATTTATTTTTATTTTCTTGAAATTTAATTTCTTTTGTGTGTTTATTTGGTTATTTAATTTTTATTTAGTTTTTACTTTCTCTTTAATTTTTATATTACCATGTTTGTTTTTAATTTTTAGGTTCCGTATTGGAAGGGCCAAATGTTGAGAACCTTCAACCAATTGTGGAGCAAGCGCTACCCATTCTCATTGAATTGTCGCGGGACCCTAACGTCACAATTAGAGACACAACGGCCTGGACCCTTGGGAAGATTTGTGAAATTACACCCGATGCTGTGAATGCAAACATTATTCCACAGTTATTAGATGCACTCATTCAAGGTATGTTATTGCTGGTTGTTTTTTTTTAGACGGGGAGGGCTGTTTGGCACTTTAATAAAATTTGTCTCCTAGAAATTTAGTTTTTACCCACTTAGATTTCAACCATTCAAAAGTATCAATGTCGATTTGACGCCCTATGCGCCATTAATAACTCAGAAGAATTTTTATCCTTTTTATATCCAATTTGGGATATGAAAGGCTATTTTTTATATCCTTTTAATATCCAATGCACCATTAATGACTCTAAAGGATCTTTATCCTTTTTATTTCCTATTTGGGGTTATGAAACAATTTTTTTTTGTATCTTATGCTCCTTTGCGCCATTAATGATTCTGAAGGATCTTTATCCTTTTTATATCCTATTTGGGGCATGAAAGGATATTTTTTATATCCTATGTGCCTATGCGCCATTAATGACTGAAGGATCTTAATCCTTTTTACATCCTATTCGGGATATAAAAAGGTACTTTTTATATCCTTTTAATATTCTATGTGCCATTGATGACTAAAGGATCTTTATCCCTTTTATATCCTATTTGGGGTATGAAAGGATTTTTTTTATCCTTTTATATCCTATGTTCCATTAATGACTTTGAAGGATCTTTATGCTTTTCATATCCTATGTTTTTTCGTAGTGTAATTGAAGATTTCTACTAAGGGCTGGGAATTAAATTTAAACTATTCAAGCATATCTTTATTTTACCTTTTATCAAAGTAGCTATTGCTTGATTTTATATCCAAATTTGAGTTTTTGATTGTAATGTTAATTAATATGATTATTTGTTTCTCATTAAAGCATCCAAAAATGAAAAGCAACTCAATAAATCTCTTAATATCACTTTAGAATGTCCTAATAGAAAGAAGATGTATAGTGGCTTGGATTTATTTTATACTTGGTTTATTGCAAATTTTTCATTGATTATTTTTTTTTTTATGAATTTCGTTTACTGTCGCGTCGCCATCTCGCCATTGCTTTTTGGTTTAGAAATGAGATGAGCGGATTCACTAATGTGCCAAAAGGTTTCAGTGCCAAAACATAGCCGCAAAAGTGATGAGGAAGGTCCACCTATTTCTAAACTGCAGAACTTCAAAATAATGCTAAGGGCGCTGTCAGCACCCATGGATCGAGTGCCATCAAGACGCTGCAGAATGCGAAGGACTTTAGGAGGGGAATGGTTTACACGATCAAGAGAAATATAGGTTTGGTTAGGGAAACTGGGAACCTTTTCATCGTCGTCTTCCAGATTTGAGAACTCGGCAAACCCCTCAGCAAAAGCTTTGTCTTTGCATCTGGGTCTTGCACAATAGTCCTGTCGTTGATTTTCTCCTAGGCCTCTTTGACAGTTTTCCCCCAGCTCTTTGCAGAAGCATTTCTGTTTTTGAAAATCTCTCGGAAAATGAATCTGGGAGTGAATTTTAGTTGGTTTTGGTATTTTTTTTTATTTGATCCATGGTAGTTTTCGTGCCCTGCTAAATTATTTTTCTGCAATATATTTATTCTTATGATTTAAAATTTTTATCCACTGTTTGTTATTGATTTTTTGGGGGGCTGGTATACTGAACCGCGACTCCAAGAAATTTAGCTTTTAACTCTTAAAATCTTTTTGCTACACTAGCCTAAATAACAGCTGTCTCCATCACTCACAGTTTCTGTTCAATAATTAATTTTAAAGTTTATTTTTCAAATTTGCAAATCAGAACGAATATAAGATTAATTATATTTGTTGAGGAAAAATTTTTTAACGCGGTTTTACTTACCTAATATTCATAGATCTATTAAAAACGTATTCAGATTTTAAGTAATGTCCATTTAATTAAAACAATTTAGAACTAGTTAATTAATTTTAATTAACTTAGTCTGTAAAAAGAAGAAGAAAACCTGGCAATGAAAAATTCCATGTGCATTATCCTAGATTTTCATTGGAAAATCACGTCTGATTTCTTCAGCAAAAAAAGAAGAAAAAAAAAGAAAAGAAAGCTGTATTTCGAAAAATTCCAGGTTTTTTTCGATTTTGGGAGGAAGATGTGGCGTATAGACCTCCTTGAGCACGTACCTGTACTGTAAATTATATGCTTTTCTAGAAACCTGTAATTTTCTTTTGGATTTGGTAGGAGGATGTGGCGTATAGACGTCCTTGAGCACGGACCTGTTCTGTAAATTATATGCTTTTCTAGAAAGTTGTTATTTTCCTTTAGATTTGGGAGAGGATGTGGCGTATAGACCTCCTTGAGAACGTACCTGTACTGTAAATTATATGCTTTCCAAGAAGGTTGTAATTTTCTTTTAGATTTGGGAGGAGGATGTGGCGTATAGACCTCCTTGAGCACGTACCTATACTGTAAATTATATGCTTTTTTAGAAGGCTGTAATTTTCTTTTATATTTGGAAGGAGGATGTGGCGTATAGACCTCCTTGAGCACGGACCTGTACTGTAAATTATATGCTTTTCTAGAAAGTTGTAATTTTCTTTTAGATTTGGGAGGAGGATGGGGTGTGTAGACCTCCATGAGCACGTACCTGTACTGTAAATTATATGCTTTTCTAGAAGTTTTGTAATTTTCTTTTAGATTTGGGAGGAGGATTTGGCTCACAGACCTCCTTGAGGACGGACCTGTACTGTAAATTATATGCTTTTCTAGAACGTTGTAATTTTCTTTTAGATGTGAGAGGTGGATGTGGCGTATTGATCTCCTTGAGCATGTACCTGTACCGTAGTTCGGAGTAGAATCAAATAAGTTGCAATTTAAAGCGACTATTTTTTTAATATATTTCTTTTGTTATTGTAGGGTTGCTTTTGTGCCTTATGATATTAGTAATAATTATTCTATCCACACCTATTGAAATCTATTTGCCGCATGTGTGTAGAAATCGTGATAAGGAATAGATTTAACCTTTCAGAAGCACACTTCACCAGTCGATCGATAAGGAAAATGTTATCCGCTCTTTAGTTAAATTGGTATGAAAAACGTCGATTGGAAAATTAGAAAAAGAAAAATATAAATTCCGTCCGTGGAAAATCTCAAAATAAAAATATGCTCATCAACATTAGTGATTAATTAATTGTAAGCAATATTTAAGCATTTTAGGTTTAGTGTAAATTTCAGTTATCCCAAAAATGCCACTCTGACGATAAATCAAACGATCCCTAGTAATATCGTATACACCTTAAACTTCAACGGTTAAACGTTACTTTAACCCATACTATTAAAGGATAGCTTTACAAAAAGTTTAGTTGAAATATATTGGTAAATAAATACACGAAACCCTTTTGAATTACAGTATAATTTTTTTATTTAGGTTTAAAGACTGAGCCTAGAGTTGCTCATAACATATGCTGGGCCCTCAACTCACTAGCCTCATCAATCTACGAGAAGGCCCTTCAAGATGCTTCAGGCGAGGACGAAACAGTCTACACTTATGCTTTATCTCCCTATTTCCCTGTTGTTCTTGAAAGACTTTTGGAAACAACTGAACGACCAGATGCAAATCAAGTATTTTATTTTTTTTATTTGCATTTTTTTTTTATATTTACATATTTTTGTATTAGGACTTTTTGTGTGTGCAGAAGGGTGGGGGGCAGAGGCGTAACTAGGGCTCTTGACGTCCAGGGACAATGTCGGTTTTTGCCCACCCCCATACTTATTACCATAATATAAGTAAAAAAATAATAAATCAGTTTGGAACACCTAAGAGGCTGCCCCTGGGGATAGCTGTTCTCCCTTGCTACGGCGCTTGGGGGGAGGGAGGCTCAGATCACCCCTAGAAGTCAGTTTTTTTATAATTAA
Organism: Artemia franciscana; assembly: GCF_032884065.1. NCBI lineage: Eukaryota > Metazoa > Arthropoda > Branchiopoda > Anostraca > Artemiidae > Artemia > Artemia franciscana. The sequence goes on along the minus strand of NC_088875.1, from coordinate 7,293,415 downwards.
AGTGAAGTTATCGATTGTTCTCTATTTGCGGCATGAGTTACTGAGAAATTGTCTTTTCTTCGTTGTGTGGCTGAGAATATCTAGACATCATTTTCGGTGCGTTGTTTTAGCAAATAAGATTGTTGAGCATTGTTTAAGTAAATTAAATAAGAGACTGTTTCAAATAATGTTTTCGATTTATTTAACAGTTTTTAAAACAATTTTGGAAATGACTTCAAGTTTAAAATTCAAGACTAAAAGAAAAAAAAGAATCAAGGGACTACTTGTAATACTATTTTTGTTGTGATTTAAGGGCTACTTGCAATGCCATTTTTAATGAGATATAGGGACTGTTTGTAATGGCATTTTTTATGCCATTGAGGCTATATTGGAAATGAATTCATGTTCCAAAGTCAAGATTGAAAGGGTTATTGGTAAAAAAAAGAACAAAAACAAGAGGCTATTTGTAATGCCATTTTTGTTGCGATCTAAGGGCTACTTGTAATGCCATTTTTGTTGTGATATAAGGGCTACTTGTAATACCATTTTTAATGGGATATTTGGGCTATTTGTAATGGGATTTTTTAATGCCATTATGGCTATATTGGAAATGACTTCAGGTTCAAAATTCAAGACTGAAATAATTATTGGTAAAAAAAATAAATAAAAAGAAAAAAAATCAAGGGGCTACTTGTAATGCCATTTTAATGAGATATAGGGGCTTTTTGTAATGGTATTTTTTAATTCCATTGAGGCTATATTGGAAATGACTTCAGGTTTAAAATTCAAGACTGAAAGGATTATTGGTAAAAAAAAAAATCAATCAAGGGGCTATTTGTAATGCCATTTTTGTTGTGATCTAAGGGCTATTTGTAATGCCATTTTTAATAGGATATAGGGGCTATTTATAATGATATTTTTTTATGACTATATTGGAAATGACTTTAGGGTTTGTAATTAGACTAAATATATTGAGGGTTAAATGGTAAAAAATGGAAAGAACAAATATTAGGCTTAATATCCATGCAATGTCACACTTTTCAAGTTTGACCTGAACTGTTGCGGTGTGACTTCCAGTATTAACGATATAATGAATGTCAATCCTGGAATAGAAATTTGAGTGTGAGATCTAATAATAATCTCAAATAATCGATGGAAAGAATTAAATCTGGTAGGAATAACCGAATGCAACTATCGTAGCACTAGCGAGCATTGCTAGCAAACTTAACTAAACTTAATTAAGTACATTATGGTATTGAACATTATTCCTTAAACTATTATAAAGTGAACTTAAGCAAGTGCAAATGCCAATGTGATTAAAAAGTGTATTGGATGTTTTTAGTAAATACTGTACATGGCTTAAATAGAAGAACGACGTACAAATTATTTTTATCCATCTCTGTTTAATAAATATTTATATATTTTATTATACCCTTTTATATTATACATATGAAAAATACATTATTGCTATTATACACATCGCAATTTTTGTCCCAAAATATTAAGTAACAGATACCTCAAGCACATAAATATTTTAGATTAAAAAAGTTTAACTTAAAATTTAAAGTAAAAAAAGTTAAAAATAATAAATCTGGTAGAAATAAATCTCATAAATTCAAGCTTCTCAGCTTAATCCAGGAAACACGACGAAAGAAAAATAAAACTTAAGGAATGAAGTCTTTTTAATGGCCAATGTTTCGCTCTCTGCTCTGTCCCGCGGACAGCTTAGTGGGGGTCTTTGTCGAAACATCTGCTTTCTTAATTATTATTCACTGGCTGAAAATTATTTTTGTTCGGTTTGGCTTTTTGTTTTTCTCATTTTTTTGTTCTTTTTTATACTTTAAGAAAATATAAGCCTCAGTACAAATAGTGAGAAAAAATAAAAAGTTTTCTTCGCTAGGAAAAGGTCTATTGGGGTACAAGCAGTCAAAAATAGCTTCTGGTTCTGACTTTTATTTGATTAGAATTTTTTCGCGTTTTATTTTATTTGAATCAAACAGACCGTCAATTTTAATTTTTTTTGGTTTTAATTTTCTTCCCGATGACGAAATTGTTATACATTCTCGTATCAAACTTAACGCTATATAAAATAAAATTGAAGACGATAGAAAGCACAGCTTAGATACCAATACAGTTATGAAAACTCGATTTATTTTTGGGACACAGTGCGCGGTAGCGATGCTAGCGGCTGGAGACAGGAAACTGGCAGCAAAGCTTAGATAATCAATATTGGTATCTAAGCTGTGTATGCAACAAAACAAAATTGCGTTCCCGCCAATGGTGTTGTAGTACGATCTAAGCGTTGGAGCGCGGGCTTAGAGGAGGCGCCAAGCTCAGATCTCTGTACCAAAAGGTTCTCATGGGCAAGATAGGAGTATTCATAACATATTGGTATCTAAGCTGTGATAGAAAGTGTGGTTAGGGCTCATAATTGGGGCTGATCAAACTGAGAGTTATAGAAAGTGTATTTAGGGCTTACTTGAGCGGAAATTTTAGTTCAAGGGATCGTTTTAAGTATGAAAAGTAACCAAACAGTAATGTGCCATTTCCGTTATTCTGAAAGAGAGAACCATATTTAAAACCAATTCAGTATTCAAATATTCAAAATTTCAAGTTATTTAACTATTTCGACCAACATGCTCTTATGCAGCGGCTTGTTTTGTTGAACGTATGGAACCTAACCATTCAACTTGAATCCACAAAAAATAAAGGATTTTCCTGGGCTATAATTTGAAATCTTAAATTCAGAGTCAGAATGGGGTAAAATACTATATGCTCCACATGGGAACAAGAGTGAATAAGAAGAGTTATAACCCCCTCCTACTTACTTCAAGGAAATTTCATTAAAGTTTGTAAAAATAAGACCTGAGAATGAACTTTGGATACTTGATATTGCCATTTATATATATATATATATATATATATATATATATATATATATATATATATATATATATATATATATCACTATATATAAGGCTAAAAAATTCACTTTGCTCAATAAGTCTTGTCGGCTTTTTACAGTAATAATTTTTTTTTATGTTTAAAATTTACTAAAAATATTTAAAAATTTTTCTTAACTTTAAAATTGTATTTTTAGAACAACCTTCGCACAGCTGCCTATGAAGCCCTTATGGAATTCATCAAAAGTTCACCAAAAGATTGCTACATTCATGTTGCACGTGCCACTGAAATCATTATAACGCGACTAAACCAGGTTCTTCAAATGGAGGGCAGCATAAATAATATGACAGATAGGTCGCATTACTTTGATCTTCAGTCGCTTCTTTGTGCCACTCTACAGGTAAGCTATTCTAGGACAGTATTTACACTACTGAAAGGGGAGGGTATAGATAGGAAGCTCTAAAAACCTGGTATGTGTCTAATCTAGCCATGGTAGGGGGTCTATTTCTGATTTCTATTTCTGATCTATTTCTGAAAATTCCATTGACGTTGGATAACTGAAACGCAACTTGTTGTGCCGCTTTGACTTTTCATCAGTGTAATAAACACATTGGAAAACTGGAAATAATTTTATTTATTTTCTGAGTCTTAAAATACTCGTCCAACTTTAGTCTTAAAATTGGAATTCAATTAAAGTCTAGGAAATTATTTTTTAAAATATTAGCTCCCAAAGTTGAGCCACCATCATTGAAATCCCGCTATGGCCTTTAAAAGACCAATTTACTGTTAGAATAAAGATAGCTAGTATTAGAAATGGTCTTCATAGCAGTGTATGCCTGCAAGCCCTTCTGTTGATATCTTCTAAATAAAATACAACACACATTGACAACCTTAAATCTGAACGAGGTTAAAGGATTAACGGCTTATCAGATACTGTTTTTTAAATGATTGCCGGGAATCTACATAAACAGAAAATGAATAATTAATTATTATAACGGGAAGTGGCACCCAAGTGGGCTGCTACCCACAAACAACATGATCTTGCCTAAATAAGTCTATGGAAAAGGACACTTTAAAATAAGAATAGTTTTCTATATTTTTTTTTGTATTTCTCCTTCAATTTCTTATAAAAAATAATTTTTTAAACGCTAAAAAAAAAAAAAAAAAATTGTTGACCAATTTGAACTTTTTGTCGTAATACGTTGGAATGGGGCCTGTAACCGTAGTGATTTTGTCACCCCCTCTTTAGATTTAAAATTTTTTGTTATTGAAACTGCCTTTTTTGGTATTTATTGAAAAAGATAGAAAAAACGATAATTATTCTTCCGGTTTTGTGGGGGTAAAAAAATTTGACAAACAAAAAATATTTCATACCCGTATTTTCGCATGTATATCTGTGCAAAATACGCATGACAACATGTATTTTTATGCTATCTATGTTAATGTTTTACGTTAGATATGTTAGTTTTTTTTGTTTGTCCTAAAGTGGCAGAGTGATAGAGGGGTATCAACGAAATAAGAGTTACACTCTTTCACAGTTGTTGCAAGCTAAATAAAATTCCCTTTTACCCTTTCACAGTTGTTGCAAGCTAATTAAATTCCTCATGCCTAAAATTTTCTCTTCAAGAAGTGCTAGAAAACCTCGGGAATGCAACAAAGCTAAAAGATGGTTTATATCAGATACTATTTACTGGATATCAGATACTGAAACTGGATATACAAAGAACACTTTAATTTTATACCTTGGACCATTTTTAAGTAAAAGGTAGTATATTTACGACAGGAAACAAAAAATCGCAAAGAAGAGAGAAACAAGGACACTAAAAGCCAGTGAAAAACAGAAGAAAAATATGCAAATATTTCGGTTGTGACCTCCGCTCAACCGTCCTCAGTGCAGAATATTGAAAAAATACAGATTAAAGTCCAAAGGACAATATAAATACCAGTTCTAAAAAAAAAACACTGAAATTAAAATAAGGACCCTTTCTAGGCAACGGTGAAAGGGTAACTGAATAAAAAATACAATACTAGTATGTAAAGTATTCTTAAAGGCTAATCGCTTACCAGGTAGGGTATTATCAGAGATTCTATTAGGTGGCGAAATGTAATTTTTTGGATGGATTTAAAAACGATCAGAGTTGTTTTTTATTTAATACAGCCATGTCCAACCTCGAGTCAGAACGAGTAAGTGCATGTGGCACTTGAGATATCGAAATTATACTTTACATAAATTGAAACCATAAAAAGAATATACTAACAATTATCGTGTGTTCAGACATGGTAAGGAGCGTAAGGAAGGGCAGGTCTTAAGGGTCTCCAGCGTGAGATCTCAGGCTCTTTATAATTCCTTTTTTCTGTGTAGTTCTGATCCCCCCCCCATCCTCTTAGGGGCATAATTATCGTCCTTATAAAAATTGAAATTATTAAATAATAAAATCAAAATAAAAAATAAACATAAAACTAAACTGTCAGAGGCACTATGAAATCCCACCGATTCTTACGCCGTGGTATGCTGATATGACGGTTTCTGGTGATTCCAGCGAAACTCCTCCTGTTTTATATCCTGAAAATCCTGTCTGTCAAATCGCAACTTCCTTCTGCTCTCATGACCAAAGCTCGCTCCTTGACTAACAAGATGGACGAAGTAGAAGTCTTCTTACGATAATCCAGTGTACCTATAGCAACCGTGACTGAATGTTCTCCCTCCTCCCGTCTCAATGGGCCCGCTGCAAACTGCCGATTATTTTGTGATATCTAAGTGATGTTGCGGAAGGAGCCCAAAAAGGAGCAGTTCTGTAGAAGTTCTACAGGAACATCTGTAGATTACAAGTCTGCTCTTGAGTCTTGAATCTTTTAAAAACTCTTAGAGATCGCAGGTTTCAGTTGATAATGTGTTTTGGGTAATTTCTCCTTGGTAGCCCCAAGCACCGAAATTTTCCACCCTTGCTGCCAACTCAGTAATTAATACCAGAAAGAAGAACAAGTTAGTGCCAGTGTCTTGCAGAACTAATCGACTTAACAGTTCAATCGTGCCGTTTTTTTTTACCAGTGCCTATAACAAAATGCCTCAGGACTAGGTTTGTAAATGACAACGACATTTAGTTTGTGACTTTTATCTACGACTATAAAAGCTGTCTTTAAATAAATGATTTCTTATATCTTAGGAACTTTGTGATTCAATTTTTTTTTCTGTAGTTTTAAACCCCCCTCCCCCCTCCCTCCTCTTAGAGTATCTTCCTTTTAAAAATTAAAAAAAATTGACTTGCTTCATTTGGATATTAAATCCTTGATTTAATAAGTTTTATTTATTTGTAGAGTGTATTGAAGAAAATGACAAAGGAGGATGCAATGCGTATAGGTGATGCTGTGATGCAATCCCTTCTTCACATCTTCAATAGCTCGATGAGGTTAGGTTCGGGAGCTGTCCAAGAAGATGCTATGATGGCTGTTGCCTCTCTGGCCGAAGTTTTAGGTGAAGATTTTCTCAAATACATGGATGCTTTTAAACCGTTTCTTTATGTTGGAATTAAGAACGTCACTGACTCGGCTGTGAGTACTTCTCTTTCCTTTAGACGATTTATTTGTTTTATTTTCGACGTTTTGACGAATTTGCCCCCTCCAGAAAATTAATTCCTGTGTATTGTGGGACTCAGAGTATGTTAAAGTTTTAAGTCTATTATTCAAATTCGATATAAAAATTGAGCTTTAATAACCACGGGTGATTGACATTTGAAAAACAGTAAATGAAAATTTTTTTAATTGAAAGTAAATGTTGTGCAACTTCCTAATATAACATAAGGAATATTCTGGTTCCAATTTGAATCCTAGCATAGTCCGAATTCAAATCTTATAAATTAATTATATTTTCAGTACCTCGATGTTATCATTTCCATCCAAAGCCACTTTTAGTGTTGGTGATTCCCAGGGCAAAATTAATTACACCCCCCCCACTCAAATATAAGTAAAAAGCCGAATCAAGGTGAGGAATTGGATCCAAGTGGGCAATCCCCCAGCCGCAGCGTCCCCAGGCTACGGCGCGTGCAACTGCCCGGCTGCCCCCAAGGAATGGCTCTGTTACCATCATTGTCAAAAAGGGCAAGTGATACTCTCAAATCTTCCAGTTGCTCGTCAGTGAATTGGAAGCCTGAACGCAAAAAGAACATGCCACTAGCAGGTTTTTTTTGCATAGATTCGCGTTTTTCTGGCAAAAAGATGCAAGGATGTGTGCTAATATGTTTTTGTTGTTGTTGCTTTTTTTGGGGGGGGGGATTTTCAACTTTACTTCTATAATTACTATTCCGAAGTGGTATTCGCCTGCAGATCTAGCTATACCTCTGTGCCTAAATATTTACTGTAATTTTTCTATGCTTTGTTTAGCGAGTTTGTTTATCTCCCACTCCCTGAAACGTGGCCACTAGAAATCAAGGTCTAGAAAACAAGAGCCTTCAGAAAAAGATGAGTTTGCAAAATTGATTCAAAACTGGTTAAAAATAAAGCCTTTTTTGCTTGAAACCGCCAGGTTGCATAATACCATGCCTACCTCTCATTCAAACAACTAATTAGCGTTGTAGATGGTAAATTCAAAACCTGCAAATAAATAATTTCAGAAGATTTGATCTTGGATCCTCCAAACATCCGAATTTATATTAAAACTTTTAAAAGTGTCAAGGCATATTTGTTGTGTTTTGTACGAGACAAAAGTGTTAAGGTACATATTTATGTTAAGGTACAGTTATGGTACATATTTTTCATGTTGAACAAATACAATGAAGAAACCTTTCAACCATAATATACAGCTCTTGCCTTATGGTCATATACAGCAAATGTCCCAAAACTGTTCAGCTATGATCAACCAGTGTCTCAAATATTTTCCCAGGATATCGTAAAAAATTGCTTTTGCTATAATTTTTTGTTCTCTCAACGAGCTTAGGGGGTTCAGCGATAGTTTCCAGTCTAACTAATCATGTATCTGGGTATAAAAGTCAAGCAAGATATGCATGAAATGCCGCTTCTAAGCAAAGCTGATAAGAATTACGACAAAGGGAGCTTCCTGATTGACAGGATTTACAATCGACATTTTTGTTCTTTCAACGAGCTTAAGGGAGTCAATTGCCCAGTCTAACGAGTCACACGCCTGGGTATGGAAATCTAGCAAGACATGATTGAAGCAAATATGATAAGAATTACGACAAAGAGAGCTTCCTGATTAACTAGAATCGCAATCCATATCTTTGTTCTGTCAATGAGTATAGAAGGTTCAGCTACCCAGGTTAACCAGTCAAATGTCTGGGTATAAAAGTCTAGCAAGACCTGCATAAAACGCTGCTTTATGATAAAGGGAGCTTCCTGATTGGTTGGTTTTGCAACTTTAGTCACGCCTTTCTATTATAGAGAAACAGAGGTCGTCGTAAAATACCTTTTCGTTTCATTGCTTCACAATTTGATAAAGTAACGACGAAAAAAGCGAGATTACGCTTTAGCTCTTTATGTAAAGGATGCTGGCAATAAAAAAAAGAATTAATATTAGGGATGGGCATTTTTTTTTGTGTGTATCTTTTTCATGGATCTTAAAAAGAGACATCCAAATCAAAAATTTATTTTACCCAGTTCAGATAAATTACCATAGTTCCACTTTCATCTACGTTATTTCAGCTAACTCCACTTTCAGCTACATTGAGTTCACCTCCTAAATAATATTTTCAATTTCTGCCATTTTTTTTTCAACTTTGAATCCTTCTTATTCCAAGAAAGTACAGGAGGTAGATTATTTGTGTTATTTCTGCAGTAACGCTAAGTTTATATAGTTTGAATTATTCAATAAATTAATAAAACAAACTATATTTTCTTTGGGTATATCAGGGAAAAAATAATAATCTAAAAATGTAAATAGTCAGCTAAGAGTATGATAAAAGAATGTAAGTTGAAGGAGTAAATGGTCGGGTTTCGTAATATTAAGTGTCGTCAAAACGCTATTGACTGGAGTAAGGGTTCTCGCTTTGTACTACTGAATGCTTGGTTTTGTTCAACTTTGAACCGATTTTCTTTGAATGTGAGCTCCCTGGATCCTTATTCTACTAGAAAAGCGTTTAGATATTGAAGTCTAAATTTGTGTGTGGACTTTGCTTAATCAGCTAATAAGTGTGATGAAAGTCTTGTAGGTATCAACTTAAAAGTAGTTCAAACCCAAATTCATCGTAATGAAAAGATGTGAACTTTAAATTGGAGGTATTATCACCTACTTGTGTTGGAGTAATTGATTATAAGAATAATAATTTTCTGTGTCATTGTCCTAACCTGTGGATCACAGTGATGGGATTATTGTTGAATTTGATTTCAAAGCAAATAGTTGCGATTTTCTGTGGCACAATGCTATCGAATTCAAATCAAATATTTTTGATACTTATTGATTTAATAGTAGGTTGACCGAACTGAAATAGTTGGATAGCCTACTTGTGCCTTACTTTCTAGTCCACCTCTTCAGCTACTGCTTCTATTTCTAGGCATCTATGGTCTATTCTAGTGTTGTCTTTCAGTCTTCGACGAAGTTACTTGATATTTTCTAACATTTTAAATTCATTATGTTCATTTTTTAGTTTCAATTACTTTCATGTTCTTTGTCACCGTAGCGTGAATCATCAAAATATCACTAATTTAAAATTAACCATCTTGGTCGTGGACATATAGTTGAAACTTACCGCAACCTTAAGTAGAAGTACAATGATCGTCAAAAGAATGAACATACTGATTTCTTGCATAAAACCTTGGTTTTCAAGTGGGAAAGGGCAAATGCATTTTCAAAATCTGTGGGGGGGGGAGGGGACAACTTTGTAGTTTCTCAATTTAGTTAGTGATTTTTATCTACGACTATAAAAGCTATCTTTAAATAAATTATTTGTGATACCCGAGGCTCTTTGTGGTTCTTTTTTTTCTCCTTAGTTTTTACCCCCCCCCCTCTTCTTGGGGGTACAATTATCTTCCTTAAAAAAATTTCAAAAAATTCGTTTGCTTTGTTTTGATATTAAATACTCGATTTTTTATTTATTTGTTGAGTGTAGTAAAGGAAATGACAAAGGAGGATGTAATCAGTTTCTCAAAGCAAACACATAAACAGATATTGTCCAAAAATCCTGGGGAGGGGAGAGTAAGGTTAGGGGTTTGAATGACATTCAAGAGGGCTGAATTAAATGGAAGATGAAAAAGTAAAGGGTGAGTGAGGTAATTTTTCCCTTCCAAATTGACGCCCTGTTTGTGAACGGCTAGTAAAGTTTTTTTTTTTTTTGCTATGATAAATTTTTTGTTCTTTTTATGAAAAATTTTTTTTTGTTTATTTTTTTTTGTTTTTTTAGGTTTGTCGAGCGGCTATTGGGATCATCAGTGATATTTGTCGTGCAATGCATGCGAAGGTTATTCCATACTGCAATGACATTATGAGCGCCCTCGTGGAAAGCCTAAACGTAAGTTCTTTAAGTCTTTTTTTCCTTTCTTCTGGGATTAAAATGCTAGTGGATTGCCGACGACCGGTAGACAGTAGACAATATGGACGTTTATGCATCAAAAACAACAAAAGAAAAATTAAGACTAGCGGACAAATGGTTAATATACACAGGAAAATTAATAAGGCAAATCGCAAAGCTTAAGGTTGTGCGAAAACCAACATATGACGCAAATTAAATAACTCAGTAAGTACCGTAATAAAAATGTTAATGCAACAGCACAAACACATAAAAAAAAAGAGACAGAAGGAGAAAAGGAAGATTGTTTTCCTAAATTAGTGACTAATATAGACCAGGACTTGAATGAGGCCTTAACCCTACTCATCCATACAATCACATAGGTCAAACAGCATAGCCACACACAATCAACCATAAAGAATAATCCATGGACAGGCAGTCATGTCGTCAATAAGTATAAGTCGTCATTTACCAAACAATAGAAAAAGTAATAAAGACAAATAATTCAGAGGCAACAACCCAACACAAGGGCTCATCAGGAGAATACACTGGCCTATAGGGTTTCGCCACTTTAAATTCTCTACCCAGCCAAGTGTTGTGGCTACCACAGAATATCCATGGCATCCCCGTGTCAGGTATCACCCCCAAAATACATGCCTATGAAAAAGAACAGCAAATGTAAAACAACCAAGTAACACCAAAACAAGCTTATCCTGTTAATATATCCCTCTTTTTAGCAACAATAGGTAAACTAAATATGATAAAATTTACCAAATCACAAATATTAACACATTGCAAAAAAAATTAATGAACTATATATATATATATATATATATATATATATATATATATATATATATATATATATATATATATATATATATATATATATATACACTGTGATATAACACTGTGGGAGATAACTCAATGATAGAAGTATCGCTGAAAAGATAGCATGCCGGTAGCATATTGACAATTTTGATTGTCAGTATCAACCTTTAAACTGACTAAGGGCAAAAGGCATGTTACCAGAGCCAAAAGATTTTCGTTTTCTTTCTTGTACCTTGTCTCTTGTTTTTCTCATGTTTTCGCTTTTGTTTTTTCATTTTTCTCTTGATCTTCTCTTTGATCTTGTTTTTCTCTTATTTTTCTCTTGAATTTTTTCTCGTTTCCTGAGGTGAACTTAAGCCGTTTTTTTCTAGAACGTGAATGCTAATGCTCTGTTGAAGCCTGAAATTCTTACCGTTTTTGGAGACATTGCTTTGGCTATTGGGGCAGAATTTAGAATTTATTTAGAAGTTGTTCTTACCACACTTTACCAGGCATCCCAGGCTAAGGTCGATAGGGTAAGTTTTTCAGTTTATTTTTTTTTAATTTTTCAGTTGCGCTTTGGACCGCCCGGAGAATGTTGCACCGTATGCTACTCGACACTTTCTGTAGCTAAAGAGGCTGTTATATTTTTTTATTTTTTTGTCGTTTTCTGTAATTATCCCCAAAGCCAAAAAGGCTGTCGGGCAACAGCTCTAAAAAAGAAAAAAATATGAAGCCTATACGCTTTTATAAGGACTTAAAAACATTTTGTCCCTCCTAAATACAAAATTATGATTTCTCCTTCCCACACACAAAATAAAGGTTCCAAGTTTTGGGTTTTAAATAAGTCAAAATCGCTGAAATAGTATATTCGACTTTCAAGGTATTTCTAAAAAGAAAAGTGGTTGGTATCAGCGATGATTCGTTGATACTTGTTAATATGTACAAACGTAGCTGTTAGTGTAAACTAGTTTTACTATTAATATTTTTACTATTATTAGTAGCTATAGTATAAACTCTATAAACTATTTTTTATAGATAAATATCTTCCTTAAAACTGTCAACTAATGTGTAATAATAATAATAATTGATAAGTATGTGTATTTTTTCATACAGAAATAATTTTTTTCTATGAATTTTATGTGTTGGCATCAAATTTTTTTTTAAAGAAGTCTTCAGCGCGATTGCTCTTGTAAGGGAACTCAAATCAGTTGTTTTGGTGTTCCCACCGAAGTAACTATTAGTAACTGTGACCTATGTTGATCTGTTGCGATAGTTATAGTTTGTTAATATTGGTGGTGGTTTTTATCTGTTTTTAGTTTATTTTAGTTTTTTTAATCTTTGTCTCTTCTGCTCTGAAGACGCCTCTCGTTTTATTCAGGCGAAATATCCACGCTGTTTAAATTTTTATCTTTACTCTACTGGCCGTAGTCTCGTTTGTTTATTTCTTCTCTAAGTTTTCTCTCTTTTTCTTTGTCATTGGGCCAGTTAGGCTTTAAATTCTTTCACTTGTCCTTATTGTAATCAGTTGCAATTACTTATTGAACAGGCGCGATTATTGTGCTCTATTGAACAGCATTTGGAAAGGCAAATTGATTTTGGGCGAGTAATTTGAAAATCGAAGAAATATTCAAGTCTAGTAATCTTAAACGCCTCCGTCGTTCCTATTATACCAACAATTATAGTTGAAAATTAGAAAAAAACATTCTTTGATTTAAAAAAATTTTACGGGTCTTTTGAATATCCTGATAGATAAATACACCAACAATTTTCTGTTTAAAGAAGAACGAATTGCAGCTCATCGAGCTCTAAGGCACAATAATCAGATAATTAATTGTAAATGGTTTAAATAAGTGCTTTTGATCACAATTCGATAATTTTAATAGGCCATTGAATGTTAAAAATTACAAAAATTAATTGCAATAAGCTTATCGAACACACGGCATGTTGACAAATAAAATATAAATTGAGGTGGTAAATTCGAAATCTAAGGTGAATTAATGACATTTTGCTGGGTGACATTTTGACATGGGTGCTCCAAAAGTGGACGAAGATTTACTAGATGTTTTCAGAGAATTTGCCAACGGATTATTCTAAGTACCCGGCTGACTGACTAAGTACTAGGCTGTATCTGGCCAATAATTCGTTTTCGTTTTTACTGTCTTTGATACTTTAGATGAATAACACTGACAGTTGGTTAATAAAGTATAGAGAGTATTAAAGTTTTATATTTGAGAATGCTGTCAAAAAAGCGCTATTTGAAATCGACAAAAAAAGACACGAATCAAACGCTAAAGGAAAAAAAAATATCGGCATGATCCCGTAATTCCCAACGTCGGGTGATGGTCCCTCCAGTTAGGCATGGCAATATTTTCGTAGATCATAGGCAGGACTTGCACCCTTTGTCTGACTAACTTTAGAGCCTAGTTTTGATTAAATAAAAAAAAACAAGTTTTTTTAACTGAAAGTAAGAAGCGACATTTAATTGTTTAATTGTTTAGTTTATAGCTTTTAATTGTTTTAAAAAGTAGAATTGTGGCAAAGAGTCAAACTTTCGCGTAAAGAGCGAGAGATTGCGAAGGGGACAACCCATTTCATATACGGTGTAATTTCTGTTCGTTTTAAGTTTTAATATCGCTCCTTACTTTCAGCTAAAAAAACCTTGTTTTATTTTTATTTAATTTCTGAATATTTTTGAATCAATGAATGTTAAATTTTGGTTCTCTGCAGAGGAATAATTAACACGAAATTTGCATTTTTTTTCTTTTTTTTTGGCTAAATGGCTTTCTCATAATTTTGATCGAATGATTTTGAGAAAAAAGAGCGGGGAGGAAGCCTAGTTGCCCTCCGATTTTTTGGTTAATTAAAAAGGCAACTAGAACTTTTAATTTTTTACGAATCTTTTTATTAGTAAAAGATATACGTAACTTATAAATTAGCTTACGTATAGAACTTTTCTATTCTCATATTTTTATTACATATATGGGGGGTTCGCCCTCTCGTCGATACCTTGCTCTTTACACTAAAGCTGAGATTTTGTCCCAGTTCCATAAGAATGACCTCTGAATCACAAAGGCCGTAGAATAAATAGTTGAAATTACTAAAAATACTTTAGCGTAAAGAGTGAGGTATAACGAGGAGGTAAACCCCTCGTATGCTTAATAATTTTTGTTCGTTTTAAGTTTTAATGCTGTTCCTTACTTTCAGTAGTAAAAACTTTTCATATTTATTTTTTCATTGTTTTTTCAAATAATGCTAGAAAATCCTCCGCCCCTTCATTGAAATTTTCTTCCCCCATGAGAAGTTTCTCCATGGAAATATCCTCCCACGAACCCCCTCCCCCCTCAACTCTCCCCCCTAAACAAAAAAAATCCCCTGAAAACGTCTGTACCCTTCCCAGTAACCATTACTATATGTAAACACAGGTCAAAGTTCGTAACTTGTAGCCCCTCCCACGGGGAATGCGAGGGAGTTAGTCGTCCCTTTAAGACCTGGTTATTGGGTTTTTCGACTATGGTGAATAAAATGGCTATCTCAGAATTTTGATCCGGTGACTTTTGGGAAAAAATGAGCGTGGGAGGGGGTCTAGGTGCCCTCCATTTTTTTGGTCTCTTAAAAAGGGCACTATAACTTTTAATTTCCGTTGGAATGAGCCCTCTCGCAACATTCTAGGATCACTCAGTAGATACGATCACCCCTGGGAAAAAAAAACAAACAACCACGCATCCGTGTTTTTTCTTCTGGCAAAAAATGCGAAATTCCACTTTTTGTAGATAGGAGCTTGAAACTTCTACAATAAGGCTCTCCGATACGCTGAATGTGATGGTGTGATTTTCGTTAAGATTGTATCACTTTTAGGGGGTGTTTCCCCCTATTTTCTAAAATTAGGCAAATATTCTCAGGCTCGTAACTTTTGATGGGTATAACTGATCTTGATGAAACTTATATATTTAAAATCAGCATTAAAATGCGATTCTTTTGATGTAACTATTGGTATCAAAATTCCATTTTTTAGAGTTTCGGTTACTATTGAGCCGGGTCGCTCCTTACTACAGTTCGTTACCACGAACTGTTTGAAAAATATATTTTTCATGTTATATGAAATATGACTAATTTATTAAAATATTTTTAATAAAAAATATGACTAAAGGACAACCTAAAAAAACCAAGTTAATTGCCCCTGAGCTTCTTGTAGGTGAAAACATGTAAAATTTTGAATAACAAAATTAATGTATTACGAGGAGGGGGCGTTAAGATTTTTGAAATGCCTGGGTGGGGTATGGTCCGAAATTGATTGGGAATTGCTTTGCTAACCCTAACACGGCTACATTATGACTTCAAAATTTCAATTTAAAAGTTAGGCCTGTCCTCTGTTTTTTAAAGGCGCAACCAAAATAGTATCTAGTAATTTGTTCCAAAGTTGAATAAAATCTAAAAATATAACCAGTTTTTAACTGGACATTTATTGAGTCGAAAAGCAATGTAGCACCTGATTAAATATATTATTAAATTAAAATTCAATTAAACGTATCGTAATGACCTTCATCGTTTTTTGGGGATGTTGTAATGAATTCAGAATATGTTTTATGCTATTTTCATCTAAAACTTCTTGCGTTTGTGCCTCTTTTCTCAGTTACAATGTTGCTACCTTTTCATAATGCAGTTATCTGCATTTGAAATAATAATCAAGAGCCCATTTCAACTTAATACATTTGGAAATTTATCCTATAAAGTTGCTATAATTTGTGCTTTTTTCAGTTACCCTTTATCTCCTAAAAGCGTTTACCTCATAAAAAAAATTAAATTATTTGTATCGTAAGTACCCTTTTTTTCTTGTTGGTGTTGTAATAAATTGAGGAAATGTGTTATAATATTTTTATGTGAAACTGCTTGCGTTTGTGTATCTGTACCAGTTACAATGTTGCCACCTTCTCATAGTGCAGTATTCTGCACCTTAAATAATAATCAAGATTACATTTTGACAAATATATTTCGAGATTTGTTCTATATTTCGCCCGAAGTTGCCTATTTTTCGTGTTTTTTTGGTTGCTGTCTACCCCCTAAGAGAGTTTACAATCGAAAAATTGAATTATTTGTATGATTATTACATTGGTTTTGGGGATTATAATGAATTGAGGAAATGTATTATGATATTTTATTTTTAATCTAAATCTGCTAGCGAAACAATGTTTAAAAAATATTTATTTCGAGATTGACGAAGGGACCTTAGTAGTCAACAAGCGTCGTTAATTCTTAAATAAATAATAAATAAATATCCTGTATTGTCCCCAAAAGTTACATATATTTCATGCTTTTTTTCAAAAAAATTTGCCTTCTATCCCCTAATAGTTACCCTGTTTTTTAACTATGACCCTGACCATTTATTTTAATCCTTCACAGTTTCTGAATGTTTGAATCGGTGGTATAGCTGGTATAACTGATGCCTGGGTATAACTGCTGGTGGTATAACTGGTGGCCGAGCCACGACTCTTTTATATGTGCCCTCTTACCCGTACAGAAACATTTTTGTATAAAGAGATATTTATTGTAACGAAAAAGCGACAACAACAATACAACAGGCCACTGTGAGGCAAAAAAAGAAGAAAAACTTGCCTGAGGGGGGCCACAGAAGAAAACACACACAAGAAAAAAAAAATGTCCGCCACAAACCTCCCAATCAGCACCACAAACCTTACCAAATAGTATACATTTACCGATGATGGAAATTTAATACAAATAAATATAAAGCGAACACCCACCTTAAAATAACTTACATATATGTTATTATATTTTATAATTACTTAATTAAATACATAAATATTACACTACCTTTTTTGAAAAACTGTACCTCTCTTTGGGTTAAATTATCAAATATACTAATGGGCACTCTTGCAAATTCCATTTTGAATCTTTAAAGGAACCTAAAAGTTACGCCTTGTTCCTTATTATTTATCTAATAGAACTAATATCAAAATATACCATTCCAAATAAATACTTACCGGATAAATAATCAATAAAAATGTTGAATTCTCAATCACTGTGACCGCGATGAAAATGCTCTTTTCTACAGCTTCTTCTATTTGTTATTGGTAAAGTCAAAAATGAATTACAAATAAATATAAAAAAAAAAAAAATTTCGGGATTCGTCCTTTATTCCCCCCCGAAAAGACGTCTACATTTCTTGCTTTTTCCAAATTTGTACTCTATTTCCTGAAAGAATTTATCTAATAAAAAAATTGAATTATTTGGGTCGTAAGTACCATGGCTGTTTTTCCTTTTGGGTATTGCAATGAATCGAGCAAATGTATATGGAGACGTACTCAGCTTAGGTTTTACACGTCTCCCTAAGTGTTGAAACCGTATGTAATCAAGTTTGTTTTTCTATCTTTTTAGTCAGATTATGATAACATCGAGTATTTAAATCGACTGAGGGAAAGCTGTGTAGAGACTTACGCAAGTATTGTTCAAGGTTTAAGAGAAGAGATGGGAGCACCGACACCCACCTTTCAAATGCTTTATGCCCATGTTCCTTTTATTGTTGAATTTCTGGCGTCTATTGCCCAAGACCCAGATAGGGTTGATTCGCTTATTCATGTTGCGGCTGGACTTGTAGGGTAAGTTGTTCACCTTTCCCAGCTTTTTTAAAACTAAAAACATGGTTTAGATAGCCATATTTTTGATTTTCTAATATATATATATATATATATATATATATATATATATATATATATATATATATATATATATATATATATATATATATATATATATATGGCCAAACCTCATCTGGGGTTGATTCATTTACCACCGCTGCGCCTGAACTTACACACACATATATATATATATATATATATATATATATATATATATATATATATATATATATATATGGCCTATATATATATACATATATATATATATGTATATATGTATATAAATTAATATGGATTCTCATTCTAGCTTGTCTTCTAATTATATATTGATAATTATTAATCGTTTAATTAGTTATAAAAAGAAATCTAACTCTAATAATAAGACTTTTTGCTAGAGCTTCCTTCCACATTTCATTATAAGTTCGTCGTTCATTTTCAGGGGGTAGCAGGACTTTTATGCTTCGTTATTTTTTTACACGAGAAAATGCTAGGTATAACATACCATGATTAAAAACAGAAGAACTAAGGTCGACATCAACAAATTCAAAAGTATGGCCATGCGACTCATGTGTAGTCACTGCAAATGTGGATGAAAGTGGAATTTGATGTCTTTAAGTAGTACATCCAAGTTGACCTTTACTAGAGTCCACTGTAACTTGAGATATATGAACTTCTTTTCCTGATTTTTTCCCCAGTAACTATATTTGCCTTAATTGTGTTGTTATATAATTTAGTAACAATAAGGCAGGCCCTAGTACACATCCCTTTTGAAATATCCAAGTTAGGCAAAAGCATAACTATCGTATTTTTCTTTGTTTTTAAGTCATGCGGTGGTAAATCTGCTGTTTCAATTGAATTAAGGAATTCTGGAGTAAATTCGATTCCTTCTTCTTCTTTATCTTTTACAGAATCGTAACTTTTATACGATTTATACTCTCCTGGGGAGGGGGTGATAGACAATTTTTGTGTTTATTTTATTAACTTCTTTGTTAAATGAATCCTAAATAACTCAATCCTTAATTAAAGACCCTGTTTAGACAAACATTCTCTAAATATTTCCTCAATTAAATTGGCACTGGAAGATACAAATATTTTTGCAATTACCAGTTTTTGGCTCTTTGCGCAATTTAATGTCCTGTCATACCGCCTTTTCAAAGATATTTGATTTTTGAACGTAGTCCGATTTCGAACAATTATATGTACTTAGCTTCAATCTTTTGGTTTTATTTTTTAAGGTTTTTGAATTGTAATCCCTTATCAAAATTTTCGTTTTTGGGCCTTCCTACTGACATTATATAACTGTTTGCGTTCATACCTATAAGCTTAATCACGTAGCGAGTTGATTTTGTCTAAGAAAAAAAAAACAAAAACTTATTTTCAAATTTTCAGGTATTTTGCTTGATTGAATTACAACATAAAATTATTGCTCAGGCACCGCAAATATTTTTGCAACTTACATAGTAACTTCAGTGATCCTGAAGTAATCTTGAAAGATCCTGAAGATTCAGCTAATGTAAACTTATCCATACATGAAAATATTCAGTTTTTCTACAGAAGTATGACAAGTATGATAACGTCGTTGCAATACTGTTTTGTATAAAATTGAAGTCACTCAAATAAATTTTGCTTCTCCAAAATTAGGGTTCTTAACGAGTTTTCTCAAACTTTTGACCTATCTAGATTTTTTTTTTTTAGTCAGAATATCCTAGGATAGGATGCCAATTTTCCCGAAAAATATGCTACCACTTTCGAGAAAAAAAAATAAATACATAAACACATACATACATACACAATTATTGCTGACTTAAAAGATAGTACATGTATATATTTTCATTTTAGGGATCTTTGCAATGTCTTTGGTTCAGGAGCAGCCAATGCATTAGATATACCTCCAATTCAAGAGCTACTTGGTGAGTGTCGTCGTTCAAAGAACACCAAAATAAAGAGCACAGCACATTGGGCCACCAAGGAACTGAAGAAAAGTAAATCAGCGGTTCCTGCGAGTTGGTCAGTAATTGATTAATCACTGATTCTAGCTTGAGTTCATTGACTTATTTTTAGGATTGTTGCTTTCCATGAGTAATATCAAAGAGGATATTTTCTAGAATTCATTGTAAAAAGTATGGTTTAGTTTATTGGTTTGCCTGTGATATATTTTAGTGAGGCAATCACATTTCTGGAGAGACACACACACATATATTTATATATGTATATAATAACTCCGCCTTTTAAAGAGCTGATTAATTTTATAAGCCCCTATTTGAAATTAAGACCAATAAGAATAGTGACAATTTTTGAAGTCATAAGATTTGTAATTCTAGACAGACAAATAATTCCGCTTCTTTAAGACTTTTTTGATTTTGCAAACTCTTGTGTAAATTTTTGACTAGTAAAAAGCGCAAAAAAAATTGGAATTACATGATTTGTAAGCCAATTATACTTTGACCTTAGCTTGGTAATACGGGACCCAGAGATCGAATCACTCTGCAGCAATGCACTACAGGGCCAACGCAGGGACCTTAGTAGTCAAGAAGCGTCGTTAATTCTATACCTATACAATCATACTTTTATAGAGAAAATAACTCCCCCTTTTAATGACAAGATTGATTATACAAGTTTTGGAGTCACAAGATATTTTTTCAAGTCAATTTTCTGTTTCTCTTTGGCAATATAACGTAATTACCACTCATTTCTTAATATTTTCCTCTTTGTTAATCCAGCTGTGAGGATAGCTTTAATCAATTTCTTTTCAATTTATATCCGATACATTTTAATGTTGGATTCTTATCCTAACTGCTAAATAATCGGAAAGGTTAATTACTTTTCTGTTAATTTAATGATGATTTTTGTTAAGGCTGATAAAATTTAGTTAAAAAAGTAACTCAATTGTAAAACAGTATAAGAAGCAATTATGGCTTGAAGTAGTATTAGTACAGAGTTTAAAACATTTCCAGTACAAGATGAGTACTCTTTTAATTTACGCACATCCTCCTTTTGTCAAGTACTGATAAGACAAAAATTTGCCTAAATTTTTAATTACTAAGTTTGCCAAAGAAATTGAAAGGTTATTTCTGCTATTTAGCCAGTAATTAGTTAAAAAATTATTTAAATCAAGATTGGCTGATTGACTCGTATTTTCCTTACTCAAGGTCATTATGCTTCCCTCCCCAAAAAAATCAAGCTTTATCCTGTATGAATATCTTTGAGGTTTAAAGCGTTTGCACTTTCAAGGCGGAGTCACGAAACTCCGTCAAATCAGTTTCTCGAATTGGTTCTGATTGAAATTTTTTTTTAAGTTTTTTTTCTAAATTCTAAGTTTTTTTTTTATAAATGATGTTTCTTCGGGTACCCAAGAGATAAGAATGACGTCATACATTGTACAAAACGTGTTGTATTCAAACAATATTTTTCATTTGTATAAAATATACCCCGAGGACGAACCGAGAAAAGGTACCAAGTTAATGGCCTTTTAAGCATTCTAAGATTTTTTTTTGTATAAATGATGTTTCTTCAGGTACCCAAGAGATAAGAATGACGTCATACATTGTACAAAACGTGTTGTATTCAAAGAATATTTTTTATTAGTCTGAAATATACCTAGAGGACGACCCGAGAAAAGATACCAGGTTAATAGCCTTTTAAGTATCCTTTAGGTGAATACGCGTGAAATTTTGAATAACAAATTTTAAATTTCGCGAGGGGGCATCAGGGTTTTAGAATTACCTAGGTGGGGCATGGCCCAAAATCAGTTGGGAACTGCTGGTATAGGGGGAGGAGTGTGTGAAGTTTTCAGCCCCTTTTTGTATTCTTCATTGTATCCCTTCTTTGCTGCTGTATCACCTTACGAGCCTCTAAAAACAGCACATAACTTGATTGGCTCATATATTTCATATATTTTTGGCGCTCTTCATGGTAGCTTGCTCTTTCTAGGCAAAACACTTCAGAGACGCGGAACTCAAAAGAAAGTCTTAGTGAAAAACACTTTTTTCTTCTTTTTTTTAAGTTAAATATGTCTTAGAGCGGATCGGACTTTCCGAAAATCGTACCTGGATATGTTCTGCTTTTTTTGGCAAACTGTTAAGAAGTTAAAGATTCATTTTATAGAGTGAATTGACCGTGTGGAAAATCGTACCTGAATATGTCTTTCTTTCCTTTTTTTTTGTGTGAGTAAGTTCTTTTTTTTTAGATGCTAGAATTTCCGAGATTTCATTTTAGGGATTGCTACAAATTTTGTATGCGGATTAGGATTTTATTTCTGTGTTTAACAATAATAACAATCACACTAGGAAACTTATCTGTAACAGATAGTTTTCGCTCAATTAATTTATTGTTAACAGCTTCTCTTAGGCTAAATTTGAGTACGTGGTTAAATTATCCTTTGTCCTATAACTTATAGGTTGCGTTTTGGTTAAATGTGGGTATTTTGGGTTTGTTTTTCGGAAACAATTTGAACAGTTTAAGCAAAAATTCTGATGTGTCCTTCTATACTAACTTAAAAATTGTTATCGGATTTGGTGTCTCATGGCTTATTTAAGTATTTTTTGTTTTATTTTTAATTAATTTTGTTTCTTCTTATTTTTTTTACATTTATTCTAAAATAGTATTTATAACTATTATCCACAGTTTGCGGTTTTGAATAATGTTGGTGTTTTGGATACTTTTTTTTTCAGAATCAATTTTAGCAATTTAAGAAGGTATTCTAATGAATTTTTGTATGCTCATTTCAACATATAGTTGTTTTTTAGTGCCTCAAGGTTTATTTGTATGTCTTTATTTTTTTTTATAGACTA
This sequence comes from Artemia franciscana, assembly GCF_032884065.1. Classification (NCBI taxonomy): domain Eukaryota; kingdom Metazoa; phylum Arthropoda; class Branchiopoda; order Anostraca; family Artemiidae; genus Artemia; species Artemia franciscana. The sequence continues at coordinate 7,270,828 of NC_088875.1, read as the reverse complement.
TTTTAATTTCTTTTAATTTAGTTTTTTCATTTTTTAAAAATTATTTTAACCAATTTATTTTTTGATATTGCCATTTTGAATTTTTATTTTTGATGAATTCTTGGACAAAATACAAAAAAAAAACGAAAAAAAATCACATGTAAAACCATGGGAAATAAACACAAATGCAGAGTTCATGTCCAAATAAAGCTAAAAAGCTAAAAATATTAGAATTTTATCTTTTAGATCGTTGAACCATAAATATGCTGTTCCTAATCACATGCAAAACTACTCACTTATTCGTCTTCTACAAGAAAATAATTGAAATGTTTACAAATGTTTTCTAAAATTGTTTGGTCTGCTAAACTCAAATATGTGTGGATATTTCAAGGAACTCCTTTCTTGAAACAAATACCTTTTAGTTTTTGCAAAAAAAAAGGGTGCTTGAAAAAAATAATTACAGTCATTGGTTTACTTTACCATACAAACCTGCATTCGAATGCAGGACTTACCAAAAAAAGAAATGTAAAACCCCCATATTTTCGAAAAACAGACTTTGAAATTTATATGAGAAAATCGTGGATAATGGACAATGTTCTGGTTACATTTTTGAATTCAGTATAAAAATAAAGTTATTTTGTGATTACCCGTTTTAGATGATAAATCAAAGAGCTCAATTTTGTTCCTTCATGAATTAGCTCAAATATATGAATTTAGAATATAAACCACTATAAGTAGCTTACTCCTTATGACCTTTATAATTTGCTTGTCTAATTTAGCTTCCTTTCGTATTAGACCTAAGATTTAAATATGAGCCCTAATATACTCGGAATTCTCTTTCATGTTATAGGGTCGATAACGACCCTATAACGTCGATAACGACCCTATAACGTCGATAATTGATATTTTCTGTTTATTTTCTTTATATGATTCTAATGCCTATTGCGCTCGATAAAATCATGTGAATTGTTTCTATCTCCCCCTGTCAATCAAAAAGGTTAAGTATTTTTATAACCTTTGTTTTAATCGATTTTCCTCAAATCACCAACTTCTGTTTTTCGGACCACTTTTGAATGTTCCATTACTTCGAATTTTACCAGTATATGGAGTTCTAATGACTGTGAAATAATACAACACAACAATACCCCCCTTTTGTTTAAATAAAGGAACATTGACCGGCCCTGCAAAAAGTATAGAACAAACACTATTATACAAGATAGTGCAGTGGTAGCACAACACTTGCCTGTGGGAACTTAGATTTGAATCGTGACAAAGTTTGTCTTATAGAAAACTAGAGGTTTTTTATTCAAAGAAGGCTAAGAACTTGTTTGTAAAATAGATTTAAAAGTGGAAATTAATTTGTTTTTATTGAGGATATGAATATATTCTCGGCCTTGTATAACTCGTTTCTCAACTCGCCGACTTTTTTCATTTATTCGTTTATAATAGGTCAATTTGATATTGAACCGATTTTCACCCCTCGCTTTCACATTCATAGATTCTCGAGACTAAGATCTATACTTTCTAGTCCATTTTGAAAACGAATTAAGTTTTTTTTAAATTTATTTTGTTATTTCCTGGTCATCAGTTAGTTAGTATGTTGCTACCGTATTTTATTTATGGGAATGTAGAATAACTGGGAAGTATCCATGGAATTTATTTTTGGGTTTTAGCCATTAAAAAATTTAAGATTTTTTTTTACCTTCCCTAATGAGGAAGAAGTTGAGACAAGCGGGAACAGCTATTTGTTCGTAGTTGAGAATAAAAAAAAGTTTAAGAAATTTTGAAAAAAAAGGGAAGCTTTAGAGTACTCTATTCTTAATTTTAGAAAAGATGGTTTTTCTCCCTATGCATTTTGCTAAAGTTAATTTGACTAATTGATTTAATTTAATGATGTTAAATGAATTCCACATAGAGGAAAGAATAGAACTGTTTAGAGTTTTTGGATTTTATTTTTATTTTCTAATTCTGTGTTTTCTCAATCGGATTGTGATGGGAGGTAAATTAATAATTAATTGGTGAAATTAATGGTTAGATTAATAATTAATTAATAGTTAATTATGATAAATTAAAAATATTAATGATTTATTAATTAATAATAAATCAAAAATATTAATTATTAATTTAATAATTAACTTATTAAATAATTAATAAGTTATAATTAATTGGACTCTTCTCTTTGTTTGCCTGCTAGTTTTATTTTCTCAGTTTGTAAGGGGTATTTTCTGGTTCATCTAAAAAAAAAAAAAAAAAAAAAAAAAAAAAAAAAAAAAAAAAAAAAAAAAAAAAAAAAAAAAAAAAAAAAAAAAAAAAAAAAAAAAAAAAAAAAATTTCGTTTATGTATTTTTTGACGTAATTATTTTAAGCTGATATGATTCGAATTTTTTGTGCACACAATTACTCCTCAATCTCTATTTTTATGAAATTCACTCAGGAGTTTATTCTGAGTTTTGTAAATCATTCAAACTTCATTCATTATATCATTTTCATCAACTTACAGTACTTGGCGTAAGAGACAATTACAAAAGTTCCATCTTTAGTTCAAATTTAAACGATATTTCACGCCAGGGATGTACACAGAATGAGGGGTTAGGGAACCGCCCTTCCCAAATCCCGAATTTTCCGATTATAAAGGCGTCTTTTGTTCAAATTTTCAAACAAAATTTGCTTTTTTATTATTCCTCCCGGAAAGAGGTTCGGACAAAGGTGGGGGTGACTATATGTTTGCGGTTCATATCAATCAATCATCAATCAATTTATTAGTACTAAAGCACTTACAAACGTAAAAAAGTTATTTGGCCCAAGAAGTTTTGCTTGTTATGGGCAATACAATAATTAAGCACTAGAAAAACTATAAATAATACCCCTAATCAAACAGTACATATGAAATAAAGATGTAGGAGAATAGACATTAGCAAACAGTAAAAAAAAAAACAACAACAAAAAAACTGGTAGTATTTATAATAAAAGGAATAATAGAAACCAGGAAAGTAGAGAAACAGGAAAGACCAAGTTGGCATTAGAACTTCAAAAAACAAAAACAAACAGAAAACAGAAAAAACAAATAAATAAGGATTTAAAAGTTAGGAAAATCCCTGAAAATAATTTTAAAAAGAATAGGAGAGAGATACATCAGTTGGGAAAGAATTCCAAAAAGGAGAAACAATAGGAAAAGAGTGAACAGAAAGTAAAACAAAGGAGAGAGAAATTACTAAACTGGAAAGACCCGACAAAAACTGCCTTTGCTGAAAGAAATAGAGGGACATACGGAGGGATGGAGTTGCATAAATAGAATTTATTGATGGACAGGAGACCTCTGAGCGCTGTAGATGACCGTTTGGGTAAAATAAATCTGCGAGAAAAACTACGTAAAAAAGAAGCGTAGTCTACGCATATGTGTAAACTACGCATATGAACCGCGATTTCCAATTTCCAATTGAGTAAGCCCCCTTCAAAGTCTGTACGACTACCCTTCCCATAAAACGATTTTTTTTTTGTTAAAAATTCCACCTTCAGATTCAGCTTATCAGAGAACCCCTACGAGACCTTTTTTGTCTTATGATCTTTATTCAGGTTTTGCTTTTTTACTCTGTTCAATAGCTTTAGTCCTCATTGAAGTTCCCTTGTCTCTGTCTACAACCCCTGTAAGATTGAAGTTCCCTTTCCTTTAAGTACAACCCCTATAAGATTGAAGTTCCCTTGTCTCTGTCTACGACCTCTGTAAGATTGAAGTTCCCATGTCTTTGTCTACAATCCAGTAAGATTGAAGTTCCCTTGTCTCTGTCTACAACCCCTGTAAGATTAAAGTTCCCTTGTCTCTGTCTACGACCCCTGTAAGATCGAAGTTCCCATGTCTTTGTCTACAACCCCTGTAAGATTGCAAGTTCCCTTGTCTCTGTCTACAACCCCTGTAAGATTGAAGTTCCCTTCTCTCTGTCTACAACCATGTAAGATTGAATTCTCTTGTTTCTGTCTACAACCTCTGTAAGATTCAGTTGGTTCAGTTTCGGGTCACATATCAACACAGTTAATCTTCAAAAAAAAATTTTGGTGTAAATTCGGCCCATTTTCAGGCGTCTTTTGCTGCATTAGCAAACTTATGACGAACAATTGTCCAGTTCGGGTTCTTTTCTGAAATCTTAAAAAAACAGCACCTTTTTTGAGCTGCTTTTGTTTCAATTTGTACAGGAAGGAGGAATTTTGCTTGGAAATAACTAGTACTCTGTAAACAATTTTTTTTTTCAAACTGGTTTTTTAGAGGGGGGGGGAGGGCTTTTCATTAATTTTCTGTCCAATTTCAGAGTGGAATAAATTTGTGAATTTTGCTGAAATTTAAAGCTTTTTTTGGCTGATCAGAAGGTTGCTTATTTGAAAGGCATGAAATGAGCTTTGAAACATAAAAAAGGCGTAGAAAATACGTTCTTAAAGACAAAAGCCAATTTCACTTAGTTAGTATTGGATACGTTTTATTTCCAAAGAAAGTGTTTTCGCAAATATTGAATTGTGAAAAAGATATTGAAACAAAAATATCTTCGTTTTGTGGGTGATATTTTTACAGTATATAGTTCCTCAAAAGTAGTTTCTTGAAGAAGAACATTGCTGAAATTTAAAGTTTTATTATTATAATTTTTTTTTTGCTGATCCGAAAGCTGCTTATTTGGAAGGCATGAGATGAGCTTTGAAACATAAAAAAAAATGGTAGAAAATACGCTATTAAAGACAAAAGCTATTTCCAAAGAAAATGTTTTCACAATTATTAAATTGTGAAAAAGATATTGAAACACAAATACCTTCGTTTTGTGGGGGATATTTTACAGTGTAGAGTTCCTCGAAAGTGTATGAAAGCTTGTGTTGAAGAAGCAGTTGATAATAATTATT